>NC_074705.1:12009345-12609345 GCF_029448725.1 Salvelinus fontinalis
GGGATTGAGACAGACAGATAGAACCAGCAACAGTGGGATAGAGACAGAAAGATATACTAGCAACAGTGGGATAGAGACAGACAGATAGAACCAGCGACAGTGGGATAGAGACAGACAGACAGAACCAGCGACAGTGGGATAGATACAGACAGATAGAACCAGCGACAGTGGGATAGAGACAGAAAGATAGAACCAGTGACAGTGGGATAGAGACAGACAAAAAGATTGGGCGACAGTGGGACAGAGACAGACAGACAGACAGACAGACAGACAGACAGACAGACAGACAGGCAGACAGACAGAAAGAGGGAAAGTGGGTTAGAGACAGACAGACAGACAGATCGAGCGAAAGTGGGATAGAGACAGACAGACAGACAGATCGAGCGAAAGTGGGATAGAGCCAGAGAGATAAAACGAGTGACAGACAGACAGACAGACAGACAGACAGACAGACAGACAGATCGAGCGAAAGTGGGATAGAGACAGAGAGATAAAACGAGTGACAGACAGACAGACAGACAGACAGACAGACAGATCGAGCGAAAGTGGGATAGAGACAGACAAATAGAACGAGCTACAGTGGGATAGAGACAGACAGACAGAGAGACAGACAGACAGACAGAACGACCGAGCGAAAGTGGGATAGAGACAGACAAATAGAACGAGCTACAGTGGGATAGAGACAGACAGACAGACAGACAGACAGACAGACAGACAGACAGACAGAACGACCGAGCAAAAGTGGGATAGAGACAGAGAGATGGAACGAGCGACAGTGGGATACAGACAGACAGACAGACAGACAGACAGACAGACAAACAGACAGACAGACAGACAGACACACAGACAGAACGAGCGAAAGTGGGATAGAGACAGACAGACAGACAAACAGACAGACAGACAGACAGATCGAGCGAAAGTGGGATAGAGACAGAGAGATAGAACGAGTGACAGTAGGATAGAGTCAGACAGACAGACAGACAGACAGACAGACAGACAGACAGACAGATCGAGCGAAAGTGGGATAGAGACAGAGAGATAGAGCGAGTGACAGTGGGATAGAGACAGACAAATAGAACGAGCTACAGTGGGATACAGACAGACAGACAGACAGACAGACAGACAGACAGACAGACAGACAGACAGAGTGAAGTGGGACAGAGACAAGGAGCAACAGTGGGATAGAGACAGAAAGATTGAACCAGCGACAGTGTGATAGAGATGTGCAGACAGAACTAGCGGTAGTGGGATAGAGACAGACAGACAGAACCAGCGATAGTGGGATAGAGACAGACAGATAGAACGAGAGATAGTGGGATAGAGATAGACAGATAGAACGAGAGATAGTGGGATAGAGATAGACAGATAGAACCAGTAACAGTGGGATAGAGACAGACAGACAGAACCAGCGGGAGTGGGATAGAGACAGACAGACAGAACCAGCGGGAGTGGGATAGAGACAGACAGATAGAACCAGTAACAGTGGGATAGAGACAGACAGATAGTAACAGCGACAGTGGGATAGAAACAGACAGATAGAACCAGTAACAGTGGGATAGAGACAGACAGATATAACCAGTAACAGTGGGATAGAGACAGACAGATAGAACCAGCGACAGTGGGATAGAGAAAGAAAGATAAAAGGAGCAACAGTGGGATAGAGAGAGACAGAATTAGTGACATTGGGATAGAGACAGACAGATAGAACCAGCAACAGTGGGATAGAGACAGACAGATAGAACCAGCGACAGTGGGATAGAGACAGATAGGTAGAACCAGCAACAGTGGGAAAGAGACAGACAGATAAAACCAGCGACAGTGAGATAGAGAAAGAAAGATAGAAGGAACAACAGTGGGATAGAGAGAGACAGAATTAGTGACATTGGGATAGAGACAGACAGATAGAACCAGCGACAGTGGGATAGAGACAGACAGACAGACAGGAGCGAGAGTGGGATAGAGACAGACAGACAGATATACCAGCGATAGTGGGATAGAGACAGACAGATAGAACCAGCAACAGTGGGATAGAGACTAACAGATAGAACCAGCGACAGCGAGATAGAGACAGACAGATAGAACCAGCGACAGCGAGATAGAGAAAGACAGATAAAAGGAGCAACAGTGGGATAGAGACAGACAGATAGAACCAACGACAGTGGGATAGAGACAGACAGATAGAAGGAGCAACAGTGGGATAGAGACAGACAGATAGAACCAGCGACAGCGGGATAGAGACAGACAGAATCAGTGACAGTGGGATAGAGACAGACAGATAGAACCAGCGACAGTGGGATAGAGACAGACAGAATCAGTGACAGTGGGATAGAGACAGACAGATAGAACCAGCGACAGTAGGATAGAGACAGACAGATAGAAGGAGCAACAGTGGGATAGAGACAGACAGAATCAGTGACAGTGGGATAGAGACAGACAGATAGAACCAGCGACAGTGGGATAGAGACAGACAGATAGAAGGAGCAACAGTGGGATAGAGACAGACAGAATCAGTGACAGTGGGATTTAGACAGACAGATAGAACCAGCGACAGTGGGATAGAAACAGACAGATAGAACCAGTGACAGTGGGATAGAGACAGACAGATAGAAGGAGCAACAGTGAGATAGAGACAGACAGACAGATAGAACCAGCGACAGTGGGATAGAGACAGACAGATTGAAGGAGCAACAGTGAGATAGAGACAGACAGACAGATAGAACCAGTGACAGTGGGATAGAGACAGACAGATAGAAGGAGCAACAGTGGGATAGAGACAGACAGACAGATAGAACCAGCGACAGTGGGATAGAGACAGACAGAATCAGTGACAGTGGTATAGAGACAGACAGATAGAACCAGCGACAGTGAGATAGAGAAAGACAGATAGAAGGAGCAACAGTGGGATAGAGACAGACAGATATACCAGCGACAGTGGGATAGAGACAGACAGATAGAACCAACGACAGTGGGATAGAGACAGAAAGATATACTAGCAACAGTGGGATAGAGACAGACATATAGAACCAGCGACAGTGGGATAGAGACAGACAGACAGAACCAGCGACAGTGGGATAGAGACAGACAGACAGAACTAGCGACAGTGGGATAGATACAGACAGATAGAACCAGCGACAGTGGGATAGATACAGACAGATAGAACCAGCGACAGTGGGATAGAGACAGACAGATAGAACCAGGGACAGTGGGACAGAGACAGACAGACAGAACCAGCGACAGTGGGATAGAGACAGACAGACAGAACTAGCGACAGTGGGATAGATACAGACAGATAGAACCAGCGACAGTGGGATAGAGACAGACAGATAGTAACAGCGACAGTGGGATAGAGACAGACAGATAGAACCAGTAACAGTGGGATAGAGACAGACAGATAGAACCAGTAACAGTGGGAAAGAGACAGACAGATAAAACCAGCGGCAGTGAGATAGAGAAAGAAAGATAGAAGGAGGAACAGTGGGATAGAGACAGACAGAATTAGTGACATTGGGATAGAGACAGACAGATAGAACCAGCAACAGTGGGATAGAGACAGACAGATAGAACCAGCGACAGTGGGATAGAGACAGGCAGACAGACAGGAGCGAGAGTGGGATAGAGACAGACAGACAGATATACCAGCGATAGTGGGATAGAGACAGACAGATAGAACCAGTAACAGTGGGATAGAGACTAACAAATAGAACCAACGACAGTGGGATAGAGACAGACAGATAGAAGGAGCAACAGTGGGATAGAGACAGACAGATAGAACCAGCAACAGTGGGATAGAGACTAACAGATAGAACCAACGACAGTGGGATAGAGACAGACAGATAGAAGGAGCAACCGTGGGATAGAGACAGACAGATAGAACCAGCGACAGCGGGATAGAGACAGACAGAATCAGTGACAGTGGGATAGAGACAGACAGATAGAACCAGCGACAGTGGGATAGAGACAGACAGAATCAGTGACAGTGGGATAGAGACAGACAGATAGAACCAGCGACAGTAGGATAGAGACAGACAGATAGAAGGAGCAACATTGGGATAGAGACAGACAGAATCAGTGACAGTGGGATTGAGACAGACAGATAGAACCAGCGACAGTGGGATAGAGACAGAAAGATATACTAGCAACAGTGGGATAGAGACAGACAGATAGAACCAGCGACAGTGGGATAGAGACAGACAGACAGAACCAGCGACAGTGGGATAGAGACAGACAGACAGAACTAGCGACAGTGGGATAGATACAGACAGATAGAACCAGCGACAGTGGGATAGAGACAGAAAGATAGAACCAGTGACAGTGGGATAGAGACAGACAAAAAGATTGGGCGACAGTGGGACAGAGACAGACAGACAGACAGACAGACAGGCAGACAGACAGAAAGAGGGAAAGTGGGTTAGAGACAGACAGACAGACAGATCGAGCGAAAGTGGGATAGAGACAGACAGACAGACAGATCGAGCGAAAGTGGGATAGAGCCAGAGAGATAAAACGAGTGACAGACAGACAGACAGACAGACAGACAGACAGACAGATCGAGCGAAATTGGGATAGAGACAGAGAGATAAAACGAGTGACAGACAGACAGACAGACAGACAGACAGACAGATCGAGCGAAAGTGGGATAGAGACAGACAAATAGAACGAGCTACAGTGGGATAGAGACAGAGAGACAGACAGACAGACAGAACGACCGAGCGAAAGTGGGATAGAGACAGACAAATAGAACGAGCTACAGTGGGATAGAGACAGACAGACAGACAGACAGACAGACAGACAGACAGAACGACCGAGCAAAAGTGGGATAGAGACAGAGAGATGGAACGAGCGACAGTGGGATACAGACAGACAGACAGACAGACAGACAGACAGACAGACAAACAGACAGACAGACAGACAGACAAACAGACAGAACGAGCGAAAGTGGGATAGAGACAGACAGACAGACAGACAGACAGACAGACAGACAGACAGACAGATCGAGCGAAAGTGGGATAGAGACAGAGAGATAGAACGAGTGACAGTAGGATAGAGTCAGACAGACAGACAGACAGACAGACAGACAGACAGACAGACAGATCGAGCGAAAGTGGGATAGAGACAGAGAGATAGAACGAGTGACAGTGGGATAGAGACAGACACATAGAACGAACTACAGTGGGATAGAGAAAGACAGACAGACAGACAGACAGACAGACAGACAGACAGACAGAGTAAAAGAGTGAAGTGGGACAGAGACAAGGAGCAACAGTGGGATAGAGACAGAAAGATTGAACCAGCGACAGTGTGATAGAATTGTGCAGACAGAACCAGCGGTAGTGGGATAGAGATGTGCAGACAGAACCAGCGGTAGTGGGATAGAGACAGACAGATAGAACGAGAGATAGTGGGATAGAGACAGATAGGTAGAACCAGCAAAAGTGGGATAGAGACAGACAGATAAAACCAGCCACAGTGAGATAGAGAAAGAAAGATAGAAGGAGGAACAGTGGGATAGAGACAGACAGAATTAGTGACATTGGGATTAAGACAGACAGACAGAACCTGCGACTGTAGGATAGAGATGTGCAGACAGAACCAGCTGCAGTGGGATAGAGACAGACAGATAGAACGAGAGATAGTGGGATAGAGACAGATAGGTAGAACCAGCAACAGTGGGATAGAAACAGACAGATAGTAACAGTGACAGTGGGATAGAGACAGAGAGATAGAACCAGTGATAGTGGGACAAAGAGAAATATAGAAAGAGCAACAGTGAGATAGAGACAGACAGACAGATAGTGACAGTGTGGTAGAGACAGACAGAATCAGTGACAGTGGGATAGAGAAAGACAGATAGAAGGAGCAACAGTGAGATAGAGACAGACAGATATTAACCAGTGACAGTGGGATAGAGACAGACAGAATCAGTGACAGTGGTATAGAGACAGACAGATAGAACCAGGGACAGTGAGATAGAGAAAGACAGATAGAAGGAGCAACAGTGGGATAGAGACAGACAGATATACCAGCGACAGTGGGATAGAGACAGACAGATAGAACCAACGACAGTGGGATAGAGACAGAAAGATATACTAGCAACAGTGGGATAGAGACAGACAGATAGAACCAGCGACAGTGGGATAGAGACAGACAGACAGAACCAGCGACAGTGGGATAGAGACAGACAGACAGAACTGGCGACAGTGGGATAGATACAGACAGATAGAACCAGCGACAGTGGGATAGAGACAGACAGACAGAACCAGTGACAGTTGGATAGAGACAGACAGACAGAACTAGCGACAGTGGGACAGAGACAGACAGACAGATAGAAGGAGCAACAGTGGGATAGATACAGACAGATAGAACCAGCGACAGTGGGACAGAGACAGACAGACAGACAGACAGACAGACAGACAGACAGACAGAACGAGGGAAAGTGGGTTAGAGACAGACAGACAGACAGATCGAGCGAAAGTGGGATAGAGACAGACAGACAGACAGACAGACAGACAGATCGAGCGAAAGTGGGATAGAGACAGAGAGATAAAACGAGTGACAGACAGACAGACAGACAGACAGACAGATCTAGCGAAAGTGGGATAGAGACAGAGAGATAAAACGAGTGACAGACAGACAGACAGACAAACAGACAGACAGACAGACAGACAGACAGACAGAGTAAAAGAGTGAAGTGGGACAGAGACAAGGAGCAACAGTGGGATAGAGACAGAAAGATTGAACCAGCGACAGTGTGATAGAGATGTGCAGACAGAACCAGCGGTAGTGGGATAGAGACAGACAGATAGAACGAGAGATAGTGGGATAGAGACAGATAGGTAGAACCAGCAACAGTGGGAAAGAGACAGACAGATAAAACCAGCGACAGTGAGATAGAGAAAGAAAGATAGAAGGAGGAACAGTGGGATAGAGACAGACAGAATTAGTGACATTGGGATAGAGACAGACAGACAGAACCAGTGACAGTTGGATTAAGACAGACAGACAGAACCTGCGACTGTAGGATAGAGATGTGCAGACAGAACCAGCTGCAGTGGGATAGAGACAGACAGATAGAACGAGAGATATTGGGATAGAGACAGATAGGTAGAACCAGCAACAGTGGGATAGAAACAGGCAGATAGTAACAGTGACAGTGGGATAGAGACAGACAGATAGAACCAGTGATAGTGGGACAAAGGGAAATATAGAAAGAGCAACAGTGAGATAGAGACAGACAGACAGATAGTGACAGTGGGGTAGAGACAGACAGACAGACAGATCGAGCGAAAGTGGGATAGAGACAGACAGACAGACAGATCGAGCGAAAGTGGGATAGAGACAGAGAGATAAAACGAGTGACAGACAGACAGACAGACAGACAGACAGACAGATCGAGCGAAAGTGTGATAGAGACAGAGAGATAAAACGAGTGACAGACAGACAGACAGACAGACAGACAGACAGACAGATCGAGCGAAAGTGGGATAGAGACAGACAAATAGAACTAGCTACAGTGGGATAGAGACAGACAGACAGAGAGACAGACAGACAGAACGACCGAGCGAAAGTGGGATAGAGACAGACAGACAGACAGATCGAGCGAAAGTGGGATAGAGACAGAGAGATAAAACGAGTGACAGACAGACAGACAGACAGACAGACAGATCGAGCGAAAGTGGGATAGAGACAGAGAGATAAAACGAGTGACAGACAGACAGACAGACAGACAGACAGACAGACAGACAGACAGAGTAAAAGAGTGAAGTGGGACAGAGACAAGGAGCAACAGTGGGATAGAGACAGAAAGATTGAACCAGCGACAGTGTGATAGAGATGTGCAGACAGAACCAGCGGTAGTGGGATAGAGACAGACAGATAGAACGAGAGATAGTGGAATAGAGACAGATAGGTAGAACCAGCAACAGTGGGAAAGAGACAGACAGATAAAACCAGCGACAGTGAGATAGAGAAAGAAAGATAGAAGGAGCAACAGTGGGATAGAGACAGACAGAATTAGTGACATTGTCATAGAGACAGACAGACAGAACCAGTGACAGTTGGATTAAGACAGACAGACAGAACCTGCGACTGTAGGATAGAGACAGACAGATAGAACGAGAGAAAGTGGGATAGAGACAGATAGGTAGAACCAGCAACAGTGGGATAGAAACAGACAGATAGTAACAGCGACAGTGGGATAGAGACAGACAGATAGAACCAGTGATAGTGGGACAAAGAGAAATATAGAAAGAGCAACAGTGAGCTAGAGACAGACAGACAGATAGTGACAGTGGGGTAGAGACAGACAGAATCAGTGACAGTGGTATAGAGACAGCCAGATAGAACCAGCGACAGTGAGATAGAGAAAGACAGATAGAAGGAGCAACAGTGGGATAGAGACAGACAGAATTAGTGACATTGGGATTAAGACAGACAGACAGAACCTGCGACTGTAGGATAGAGATGTGCAGACAGAACCAGCTGCAGTGGGATAGAGACAGACAGATAGAACGAGAGATAGTGGGATAGAGACAGATAGGTAGAACCAGCAACAGTGGGATAGAAACAGACAGATAGTAACAGTGACAGTGGGATAGAGACAGACAGATAGAACCAGTGATAGTGGGACAAAGGGAAATATAGAAAGAGCAACAGTGAGATAGAGACAGACAGACAGATAGTGACAGTGGGGTAGAGACAGACAGAATCAGTGACAGTGGGATAGAGAAAGACAGATAGAAGGAGCAACAGTGAGATAGAGACAGACAGACAGATAGAACCAGTGACAGTGGGATAGAGACAGACAGAATCAGTGACAGTGGTATAGAGACAGACAGATAGAACCAGCGACAGTGAGATAGAGACAGACAGATAGAAGGAGCAACAGTGGGATAGAGACAGACAGATATACCAGCGACAGTCGGATAGAGACAGACAGATAGAACCAACGACAGTGGGATAAAGACAGAAAGATATACTAGCAACAGTGGGATAGAGACAGACAGATAGAACGAGAGATAGTGGGATAGAGACAGATAGGTAGAACCAGCAACAGTGGGAAAGAGACAGACAGATAAAACCAGCGACAGTGAGATAGAGAAAGAAAGATAGAAGGAGCAACAGTGGGATAGAGACAGACAGAATTAGTGACATTGTCATAGAGACAGACAGACAGAACCAGTGACAGTTGGATTAAGACAGACAGACAGAACCTGCGACTGTAGGATAGAGACAGACAGATAGAACGAGAGAAAGTGGGATAGAGACAGATAGGTAGAACCAGCAACAGTGGGATAGAAACAGACAGATAGTAACAGCGACAGTGGGATAGAGACAGACAGATAGAACCAGTGATAGTGGGACAAAGAGAAATATAGAAAGAGCAACAGTGAGATAGAGACAGACAGACAGATAGTGACAGTGGGGTAGAGACAGACAGAATCAGTGACAGTGGTATAGAGACAGCCAGATAGAACCAGCGACAGTGAGATAGAGAAAGACAGATAGAAGGAGCAACAGTGGGATAGAGACAGACAGAATTAGTGACATTGGGATTAAGACAGACAGACAGAACCTGCGACTGTAGGATAGAGATGTGCAGACAGAACCAGCTGCAGTGGGATAGAGACAGACAGATAGAACGAGAGATAGTGGGATAGAGACAGATAGGTAGAACCAGCAACAGTGGGATAGAAACAGACAGATAGTAACAGTGACAGTGGGATAGAGACAGACAGATAGAACCAGTGATAGTGGGACAAAGAGAAATATAGAAAGAGCAACAGTGAGATAGAGACAGACAGACAGATAGTGACAGTGTGGTAGAGACAGACAGAATCAGTGACAGTGGGATAGAGAAAGACAGATAGAAGGAGCAACAGTGAGATAGAGACAGACAGATAGAACCAGTGACAGTGGGATAGAGACAGACAGAATCAGTGACAGTGGTATAGAGACAGACAGATAGAACCAGGGACAGTGAGATAGAGAAAGACAGATAGAAGGAGCAACAGTGGGATAGAGACAGACAGATATACCAGCGACAGTGGGATAGAGACAGACAGATAGAACCAACGACAGTGGGATAGAGACAGAAAGATATACTAGCAACAGTGGGATAGAGACAGACAGATAGAACCAGCGACAGTGGGATAGAGACAGACAGACAGAACCAGCGACAGTGGGATAGAGACAGACAGACAGAACTGGCGACAGTGGGATAGATACAGACAGATAGAACCAGCGACAGTGGGATAGAGACAGACAGACAGAACCAGTGACAGTTGGATAGAGACAGACAGACAGAACTAGCGACAGTGGGACAGAGACAGACAGACAGATAGAAGGAGCAACAGTGGGATAGATACACACAGATAGAACCAGCGACAGTGGGACAGAGACAGACAGACAGACAGACAGACAGACAGACAGACAGACAGACAGACAGACAGACAGAACGAGGGAAAGTGGGTTAGAGACAGACAGACAGACAGATCGAGCGAAAGTGGGATAGAGACAGACAGACAGACAGACAGACAGATCGAGCGAAAGTGGGATAGAGACAGAGAGATAAAACGAGTGACAGACAGACAGACAGACAGACAGACAGACAGACAGACAGATCTAGCGAAAGTGGGATAGAGACAGAGAGATAAAACGAGTGACAGACAGACAGACAGACAGACAGACAGACAGACAGACAGAGTAAAAGAGTGAAGTGGGACAGAGACAAGGAGCAACAGTGGGATAGAGACAGAAAGATTGAACCAGCGACAGTGTGATAGAGATGTGCAGACAGAACCAGCGGTAGTGGGATAGAGACAGACAGATAGAACGAGAGATAGTGGGATAGAGACAGATAGGTAGAACCAGCAACAGTGGGAAAGAGACAGACAGATAAAACCAGCGACAGTGAGATAGAGAAAGAAAGATAGAAGGAGGAACAGTGGGATAGAGACAGACAGAATTAGTGACATTGGGATAGAGACAGACAGACAGAACCAGTGACAGTTGGATTAAGACAGACAGACAGAACCTGCGACTGTAGGATAGAGATGTGCAGACAGAACCAGCTGCAGTGGGATAGAGACAGACAGATAGAACGAGAGATATTGGGATAGAGACAGATAGGTAGAACCAGCAACAGTGGGATAGAAACAAGCAGATAGTAACAGTGACAGTGGGATAGAGACAGACAGATAGAACCAGTGATAGTGGGACAAAGGGAAATATAGAAAGAGCAACAGTGAGATAGAGACAGACAGACAGATAGTGACAGTGGGGTAGAGACAGACAGAATCAGTGACAGTGGGATAGAGAAAGACAGATAGAAGGAGCAACAGTGAGATAGAGACAGACAGACAGATAGAACCAGTGACAGTGGGATAGAGACAGACAGAATCAGTGACAGTGGTATAGAGACAGACAGATAGAACCAGCGACAGTGAGATAGAGACAGACAGATAGAAGGAGCAACAGTGGGATAGAGACAGAGAGATATACCAGCGACAGTCGGATAGAGACAGACAGATAGAACCAGCGACAGTGGGATAGAGACAGACAGACAGAACCAGCGACAGTGGGATAGAGACAGACAGACAGAACTGGCGACAGTGGGATAGATACAGACAGACAGAACTAGCGACAGTGGGACAGAGACAGACAGACAGATAGAAGGAGCAACAGTGGGATAGATACAGACAGATAGAACCAGCGACAGTGGGATAGATACAGACAGATAGAACCAGCGACAGTGGGACAGAGACAGACAGATAGAACCAGTGACAGTGGGACAAAGAGACATATAGAAAGAGCAACAGTGAGATAGAGACAGACAAATAGATCGGGCGACAGTGGGACAGAGACAGACAGACAGACAGACAGACAGACAGACAGACAGACAGACAGAACGAGGGAAAGTGGGTTAGAGACAGACAGACAGACAGATCGAGCGAAAGTGGGATAGAGACAGACAGACAGACAGATCGAGCGAAAGTTGGATAGAGACAGAGAGATAAAACGAGTGACAGACAGACAGACAGACAGACACACAGACAGACAGATCGAGCGAAAGTGGGATAGAGACAGACAAATAGAACTAGCTACAGTGGGATAGAGACAGACAGACAGAGAGACAGACAGACAGACAGACAGAACGACCGAGCGAAAGTGGGATAGAGACAGACAAATAGAACGAGCTACAGTGGGATAGAGACAGACAGACAGACAGACAGACAGACAGACAGACAGACAGACAGACAGAACGACCGAAGGAAAGTGGGATAGAGACAGAGAGATGGAACGAGCGACAGTGGGATACAAACAGACAGAGAGACAGACAGACAGACAGACAGACAGACAGACAGAACGAGCGAAAGTGGGATAGAGACAGACAGACAGACAGACAGACAGACAGATCGAGCGAAAGTGGGATAGAGACAGAGAGATAGAACGAGTGAAAGTGGGATAGAGACAGACAGACAGACAGACAGACAGACAGACAGACAGATCGAGCGAAAGTGGGATAGAGACAGAGAGATAGAACGAGCTACAATGGGATAGAGAAAGACAGACAGACAGACAGACAGACAGACAGACAGACAGACAGACAGACAGACAGAGTAAAAGAGTGAAGTGGGACAGAGACAAGGAGCAACAGTGGGATAGAGACAGAAAGATTGAACCAGCGACAGTGTGATAGAGATGTGCAGACAGAACCAGCGGTAGTGGGATAGAGATAGACAGACAGAACCAGCGGTAGTGGGATAGAGACAGACAGATAGAACGAGAGATAGTGGGATAGAGACAGATAGGTAGAACCAGCAACAGTGAGATAGAAACAGACAGATAGTAACAGCAACAGTGGGATAAAAACAGACAGATAGAACCAGTAACAGTGGGATAGAGACAGACATATAGAACCAGTAACAGTGGGATAGAGAAAGACAGATAGAAGGAGCAACAGTGGGATAGAGACAGACAGACAGATAGAACCAGCGACAGTGGGACAGAGACAGACAGATATACCAGCGACAGTGGGATAGAGACAGACAGATAGAACCAACGACAGTAGGATAGCGACAGAAAGATATACTAGCAACAGTGGGATAGAGACAGACAGATAGAACCAGCGACAGTGGGATAGAGACAGACAGACAGAACCAGCGACAGTGGGATAGAGACAGACAGACAGAACTGGCGACAGTGGGATAGATACAGACAGATAGAACCAGCGACAGTGGGATAGAGACAGACAGATAGAACCAGCGACAGTGGGACAGAGACAGACAGATAGAACCAGTGACAGTGGGATAGAGACAGACAAATAGAACGAGCTACAGTGGGATAGAGACAGACAGACAGACAGACAGACAGAACGACCGAGCGAAAGTGGGATAGAGACAGAGAGATAGAACGAGCGACAGTGGGATACAAACAGACAGACAGACAGACAGACAGACAGACAGACAGAACGAGCGAAAGTGGGATAGAGACAGACAGACAGACAGACAGACAGACAGATCGAGCGAAAGTGGGGTAGAGACAGAGAGATAGAATGAGCGACAGTGGGATAGAGACAGACAGACAGACAGACAGACAGATCGAGCGAAAGTGGGATAGAGACAGAGAGATAGAACGAGTGACAGTGGGATAGAGACAGACAAATAGAACGAGCTACAGTGGGATAGAGAAAGACAGACAGACAGACAGACAGACAGACAGTAAAAGAGTGAAGTGGGACAGAGACTAGGAGCAACAGTGGGATAGAGACAGAAAGATTGAACCAGCGACAGTGTGATAGAGATGTGCAGACAGAACCAGCGGTAGTGGGATAGAGATAGACAGACAGAACCAGCGGTAGTGGGATAGAGACAGACAGATAGAACGAGAGATAGTGGGAGAGAGACAGATAGGTAGAACCAGCAACAGTGAGATAGAAACAGACAGATAGTAACAGCAACAGTGGGATAAAAACAGACAGATAGAACCAGTAACAGTGGGATAGAGACAGACATATAGAACCAGTAACAGTGGGATAGAGACAGACAGATAGAACCAGCGACAGTGAGATAGAGAAAGAAAGATAGAAGGAACAACAGTGGGATAGAGACAGACAGAATCAGTGACAGTGGGATAGAGACAGACAGATAGAACCAGCGACAGTGAGTTAGAGAAAGACAGATAGAAGGAGCAACAGTGAGATAGAGACAGACAGATATACCAGGGACAGTGGGATAGAGACAGACAGATAGAACGAGAGAAAGTGGGATAGAGACAGATAGGTAGAACCAGCAACATTGGGATAGAAACAGACAGATAGTAACAACAACAGTGGGATAGAGACAGACAGATAGAACCAGTGATAGTGGGACAAAGAGACATATAGAAAGAGCAACAGTGAGATAGAGACAGACAGACAGATAGTGACAGTGGGGTAGAGACAGACAGAATCAGTGACAGTGGGATAGAGAAAGACAGATAGAAGGAGCAACAGTGGGATAGAGACAGACAGACAGATAGAACCAGCGACAGTGGGATAGAGACAGACAGAATCAGTGACAGTGGGATAGAGACAGACAGATAGAACCAGCGACAGTGAGATAGAGAATGACAGATAGAACGAGTGACAGTGGGATAGAGACAGACAGACAGATAGTGACAGTGGGGTAGAGACAGACAGAATCAGTGACAGTGGGATAGAGAAAGACAGATAGAAGGAGCAACAGTGGGATAGAGAAAGACAGACAGATAGAACCAGTGACAGTGGGATAGAGACAGACAGAATCAGTGACAGTGGTATAGAGACAGACAGATAGAACCAGCGACAGTGAGACAGAGAAAGACAGATAGAAGGAGCAACAGTGGGATAGAGACAGACAGACAGATAGAACCAGCGACAGTGGGATAGAGACAGACAGATAGAAGGAGCAACAGTGGGATAGAGACAGACAGATAGAACCAGCGACAGTGGGATAGAGAAAGACAGACAGACAGACAGACAGACAGACAGACAGACAGAACGAGCAACAGTGGGATAGAGACCGACAGTTAGAAGGAGCAACAGTGGGATAGAGACAGACAGACAGACAGACAGAAGGAGCGACAGTGGGATAGAGACAGACAGATAGAATCAGCTACAGTGGGATGGAGTCAGACAGATAGAACCAGCGACAGTGGGATAGAGACAGCCAGATATACCAGCGACAGTGGGATAGAGACAGACAGATAGAAGGAGCAACAGTGGGATAGAGACAGACAGATAGAACCAGCGACAGTGGGATAGAGACAGACAGATAGAAGGAGCAACAGTGGGATAGAGACAGACAGATAGAAGGAGCAACAGTGGGATAGAGACAGACAGATAGAACCAGCGACAGTGGGATAGAGACAAACAGAAAGAGTGAGAGATGGATATAGAAAGAGATATAGAATAAAGAGGGATAGCTAGTGTGAGAGTTCGAGAGAGGGGTTGTGAGTAACAGAGAGAAAAATCTATATTCTAACATAAATGAATGAAATGCAAATGGATGTGTCATAGTTGCACATTATTTTTCCACTGCAGCCCAGCAGAGAGTAGAGAAAAACAATAGGTCACGCTGCACAACCATCTTTAGATCTGTCTAACACTGTCATGCATCACCCCCTTGCAAGACGACTACGCAGGCTTCACACACAACTTGTGTGAGACAGAGTCGGCAGTAGACACGCCCCTGATAAAGCATCGCACGCCTCTGCTGACGTTGTACCAGAGGGTTTTCTTTCTGCTACCCTGCTCTCCCTACCTCATCCCTCAACGAGCCACCCTGGAAAGAACACTCCACAGGGGGAGGCTAATCTGTTCCTTTCCCTTCTGACTCTTGGCTTTGTGTTCAGGGAAAAGAGGAGGGAGCGAGGGGTTGGAGGGAGAGGGGGTGTGGGGAATCTGAAAAGGGCTACAGTAGTACATGAATGCTGCACAACAGATGAAATGGATTGCTAGAGCTTTGGACGTGGTTATGGTTTCTGCTATCTTGTTTTTTCTGTTGCATTATGTCAACATGGTGGAGATGTGCGTTTGCTGTTATATTCTGGTCAATGTCAATCACAGTCTGCATGAAAAATATTAGACGTTTATGTTTTAGTTGTACACTTCAGGAACCTTATGTCTACTATTGTTCTGTTGGGTGTATTTCTGAGTATATTACCATATTAACCAATAGTTTATATTATTAGACAGATTACTTGGGGGATGTTATCATTGCAATGAAGGAGAGGCAGACGACCTCCCTGTCTGTTACCTTCTAGAGTCTGATGCCCTGTCTGGAGTCTAGACAGTTTGTAATGGAAATATCTTGTGCATTTTAAATTAACTTGTGGTACACCAATTGTGGGAAGTCCATTGTCAAATCCCGGAAGAGATGGATTGGATGCCAACACAATAACAATAAAGGTACCCAATACAATGCGCAACAGAAGTTGGACAAATACAATGCTACCATAGCCTGTCAACAACTGTGAACTGTGCTGCAGATAACACAAAGTTAAGCAAAAGCCTCAAAGGCTATGAAGTTATTTCCAAAACAAACCCCTGGTCCCAGACCTGCCGTTGTCCAGAATTGAAACGTTAAAACGGCTGCACAGCAAAGGTTTAATCTCCATTCTCCTCCTTCTTTTCCTCTTCTGTCGTCAGGCTCTGTCTGTAATACTAATGTTAAACCCAGGAGAAGATGAGAAAATTACCTAAAGTGGACAATTCCTATCCAATATATATATAAAAAACTTTATTTGACTAATGGCTGGTTAATTAGACCAACATAAAGTTGAAAATGAGATACCTTTGGGGGAGAAAAAAACGTATTTTGCTCACTGCTATGATTTTTAATTAACAAGAGGAGAGAGGGTTTTATTGAGCTACAAGATGCCTCAGTGTCTCCTGTCCTCTCTAACTGCTAGCTCTTCTCCTGAGGGGAGGTGGTCGGGAATACAATTGCGGCGAGATCGATAGCGCTTCAACCGAGGACAGCCAAAATAACGATTCATATTATATGCAGATACATTCCTTATTCCGGGTCGTTTTTGTATAATAAAGGCTTGTGTGCTCGCAGTTAGAGAACAGCGTCATAGAAACGAAGGAATAGGACAAGGTATAATGACGTGGACAGACTGAATCCTCAGCCAATAGGAAAGCAACAGGACAGATCGTTTAACAGTCTAAGTAGTCATTTGGATATCAGTACTGGGTTCAAATAATATTTGTTTTCTTTCAAAAACAGCCGGCCAGGAGTGCCAGATGGGCAGACTTAGCTTGCACTTTTGGGACTATTCCACTGGTTCCATTGTGCCAGCAATCTCAAGCAAGTGCAGTTAAAGTATAGGAGTTCAATCAGTCATTTCCCTGATATAACGTAGGGCAGAACATGTGTTCTGACACGACTAGAGAGATAAAGTTAAAGACGTTTGTGAAAATGTCCGCTTTGCTTTCAATTAAATAAAATGTCGTCCATTGAGAGACACCTGTCACTTTACAATGGCACCTACCTGGGTGTCCGCCTCTAAGGTGTCCAAATAAGGTTATAATCGCTCCATCGTGGCGTCTGAGCTCTCCTCGAGTCCTGCATATACAGTACCATGTACCTGTTGACGTATCCCAATGGCCAGTGAGAGAGGTGTACGGTTCAGTTTGAGTTTGTCCGACCCTGTCCACGTAGCTGTCTCAGAGGCAGAAGCTAGCTAACTATCGACATTTGCAGCTCAGACTCATGCATCATCACCCTGGTGGTCACCTGTCAGGCCACAGACACAAACACACACACACACACACACACACACACACACACACACACACACACACACACACACACACACACACACACACACACACACACACACACACACACACACACACACACACACACACACACACACACACACACAGACACACAGACACACACACACACACACACACACACACACATTCTCTCTCTCCTTCTCTCTCGCTCTCTGACTCGCTGTCTCTCGCTCTCTCTCCCTTTTTATCTCTCTGCCCCTCTCTTTCCCCGACTCTCTGTCAGTCTGTCTGCTCCCCTGTTGAATATGTGACAGCCCAAACTGTCTCTCAGCCTGGCAACAGCTAGTGCTCGTCAGAGCAAGAGAAGTTATAGGAATGTAGTTATGCCTTATTTAAAAGCTTCCTCGACTCGGTCCTTAATAATGACCAGTGTTCTAAGTGCACCAGAAGGCTCTGAGCAGAATTGCTGAGGCCTCCCCTCTCTCTGACTGTTACCGGCACAAAGACAGTGTTGTGGAGTAGTTACTACAGGGACATCGGCTTAACTCATACCATCTAAAGCTCAGCATTCTCCTTTTCTGCTCCTCCGAGTACTAAGTCATTAGGATTGTTTGTTTGAGAGGCACACTACCAACCAGCAATGTAACACAGCCCCATGTACTGTAGCATAGGTTGCTATGGTTATGGTGGTCAGTTGGTCGGTGTAAAAGGGAGATGAATGATGCAGTGCAATACTGGCTAACTTACAGCACTGCAGCAAGCTGTTGCTCACCTCAGCTCCGAGTCTGGACAGACAGGCAGCCACACAGACAGACGGACGGACAGATCAAGTGCAAAATTATACTGATACTTATACGGCCGAGGTGCCTAATTGACATTTGTACAGAGTGCTCGAGGAATCAAAATTGGAATGTTTTAAAAAAGAGCAAATCACAATTTTAGCCTCATATTCAGTATCTTCAGCATACCAGTGTCTACATATGTACAAATTGTGATTCTCTACCTTGCTCAGTCGAAAAGGTACGAAAAAAAGGTCCTGAGATTGTTTCAAGAAAATTCTACCACAAAGTTTGATGAATCAGATGACATCATAGTTCAGATATAATGATATGTTTCTACTATATATAGCACAAGCAGCTTCTAACTGCACAGTGGAGGTCATAGTCGGCACACGCATCCACAAACAATGGGAAATATCCTATTGGCCTAAGGCCATTGAGACTAAAGGTTAGGGCTCACTGTAGTTCATCTGTGTACAATCTGGAGGTAGGGGAGAACATTCTCCAGGAGCCATTTTGATACCACCTTCAGCTGTCATGTAGGTAGAGCTATGATTTATGTCAGAGCCGGAGCGACATAAGATACAATGTCAAAGAAAGGGAACCGAAGCGTGAGGGATAGGTGATGCCTGTAATGTGTTATTCAAAAAATGTATTGATAACATGTCCTGCACATAAAACAATTAAAAGGAGTTGCAATTGTGACACGTTACAGATGAAACAAATGGTGCGTCTGTGTTGACAGTGTAAATATGGAGTCAATGCATTACTGCCATCGAGATAGTAGTGCAATGGTTAAACTGCATGTTTACAATTACAGGATAAAGAACTGAAATCAGTGACATATGGAGAATAGGGATTCTGTAATGCAAATGCAATCCCCCTGTTTAGTCCAATCCTTTTACCTTCTACAGTATTAAAAGCTTACTTGATATGTCTTGATAATAAGCAATTGAGTTATATCTAAGCAAAAAGTTGTAGAATGTGCATCATACCTTCGTCAGTTGTGTTGCGTTCATTTTCAATGCGTGGTCGAGGACAGGTCAATACAGCAATGGCAGTGGACACAACGATCCAATCCACTTACTCACAGATCATACAGCGCCTCGGTCGTAACACTGTCGTGTTTTATGAGGGGGTTGAAAAGACAACTTTTATGGACACATAACATTGTAGCCAAATACAGAAAAATAGCCATTAGGAGGCAATAAATGTGGACAGAGCAAAACCAGAAGGGCAAAAAAGTGCAATAAGCCAAAACTTAATAATCAAACATGGGTTCTAATGCCAGTGAAAGCAAAGTCACTTTAGTCTTCGCAAACAAAGTTTGCAACTCAGGTGTTGGGAGATGAGAAAATTAAGGAAAGCCACAATATCTGTCTGCTCCACATCAAACCACCTACGTATCTACAAATAACCATGACTGCTCCTCCACAACAAGGAGAAATCCATACAGCCATATAGTCTCTAATATAATTGCTCTGTTCCAATCTATAAATACTGTAGCTAATGCCTTGAAGTGTTTTCAAGAAAAGCAGTGAACAGGACTAGTTACCGTAACGTCAATCACAGTTCTATTTTAAACATGACAATGTTAGATCTAAAATTGTGTGAAAAGTGGGGTATGCAACCTGGGTATTACATGCGACTGACAACTGCATTAGCCCACTGAGCTAAAGGCATTAGCGATCAGACTTAACATGTTTTCAAGTCTTGCACATGGTTATTCATCACATCAAATGAGCCTAGTTGACCAAACCACCTCTGCCACAGCAATGATTCAGATCTGAAATATGGCATGGCCATTTGGGACAGCGTCAATTGTTAACCTACGGTGTAAGCTATTGCAATCAATTCATAGAAAATAACGTCACATGATTGCAATTGCGCATATGTTTGCCAATAATTGATAAGCAATGCATCATGGATATCTCAATTGCAACTCACTATCCTTCCCAACAACGCACAGAGAACCTGCGATGTTACATAACGCATTGTTATATCAGTGAGTAAACATTATCGGGATCAAACCATCCTCCCAGCTGAGAGGTACCTAACACACTTCAGTTCACAGGGTGCCCAAAATCCTGGCAATAATGTAGCACTCTAGTACACTGTAATTGTGTCAGAGGCTGAGTCTCTCGCCCACTCGCTGTCTTTCAGTATCATCACCACCACCAGTATGACGGTTTAGAGCAACAGATGGTTCTTCCTGCACACTATTTCATACGTCTCACTCCTGCCGTTTTGAGAAAGCACAATCAGCAGCAGTAGACAGGTTGTATTGTTAGGCCTGGTGGCAAGTGCTAGCCTGGAAATCCACACTGAATTCAGCTTTATGTTAGAGTGATCCAGTCAGGATTTGAAGGTTAGGAGAGCTCTGGCCATATTCAGAATGCTATAACTGGCATCAAGACCCGTAGAGGGGCTATTCTATGTTATTCCTTCTACAAAACAGGATAGGACACATCTCATACTGCAAGCAAGAAATATGAACTAATAGACTGTTGTGGGGAGTGCATTCTGTGGTCAGAGTTCTGTGCTGCCATCTGAGAGCCCAAGAGTGGCTATGCTATGCGATGATCCATCTTCTGCAAAACCAGGACATGGCTCATATTTAAAGCAGGAAATATGAGCACATAGACCGTATCCTACCCCATGCTTTCTCTCCCTTCTCCAGCTCCTGACAAGTCTCATTTGACCTGATTAAGAGAGGGATAGATAACACTGTCATTCCCCTCTCGGCTAATGCATAGCCCTGACCAGCAACTTTGGTCCCAGAGTATCCATGACTGTATGCTTTTTCATTACTACTCATAAATCAATAACTTCGGTTGAATTGCCAGAATTGATTTTCCCATTGGTTCTGCAGGTCGAGCCCAACCAAGTGATTCATAGACACTCTTTTCATAATCAGAATTTAATTTGCAATTATGTGCAAGTCGCAACCGGTGACACACTGACTAATGCAAGGGGGACATCCAGGTAGCTTCAAGTGATAGAGGACGCATACATGGGTCGTTACTACATACATCATAGTAATCTGCACTCATCTATACTAAAAAGGACCCAATTCATCACCAGAACTGTAGATGATCATCCTTCTGTTCGTACAGAAAGACAAAACACAGTCTATATGTCCACTATATGCACTAGACTCAATAACGTTGTGATTTTTATAGATAAGCATTATCACTGTTCAATATCAATGTGCTGTTGGGAATCTCCCAATTGTGTGTGTGTGTAATTTGATTAATTATTTTTCATGTCTTTCTTGCACTATGTATTCCATACTGAAATATGACAAGTAGATTAAAATTAAATTGATACAAATGAAATGCTACTTTTGTGTACAGAAGTGAATCTGTAGAAAAACTAATGGCTTGCATTACCTATTGTCACTTTCCCTTTAAGACTTTCCCTCACAGCAATAATACATACTATTTTTGGCAAGTAGCGTTTTACGTTTTGATTGTTCTTTGAGGATGCACGAGGGAACACGGAGACAACCAAGACCAAAGTGAAGGATGGACCCCAGGGGTTATATGCAATATTCTGCAGAAATATTTTCAAGAACTCCTCAGCATGCAACAAAATGTCATGCAGGAATCCTTGAAACTGTCAAATTACTTCAAAAGTATGCTAAAATAACCACAACTTTTTTCTTCTATAAATGCTTCCCACGTATAGATGGAAAATGCTAAGCTGGGTGGTGCTAGGATTTTGAAGTGGTAGCCTTTGAAAGTTACTGCTTGCTAAACAAGTTTATAAGGGTTCCCACTGGGATGAATAGCGAATAGGTTTGGAGAAGAAAAAAACTTCCAGTCTAAACAGAATCAGATCAATACATCACAACTGAGAGAGTAGCCAGGAACAGCTCACAGTCACATTATGCTCTGAATTATCATACTGGAGGGGGTGCAGTTTGAGCACGGAAAGTAGACATAAATGACACTTAAAATAGGCTGAAGTTAAAAGGCAATTGTAGCATTCGTGTTGGTTGTGTACATCAGAAAAGCTGGATGATTTCAAGGTCGATTAGCTATGACACTGGAGGCTACTGAGGGGAGGACGGCTCATAGTAATGGCTGGAATGGAGTCAATGGAATGGCATCAAACACATGGAAACCATGGAAACCATGTGTTTGACGAGTTCGATTGCCATTCCATTTATTCTGTTCCAGCCATTAATATGAGCCCGTCCTCTCCAATTAAGCTGCCACCAGCCTCCTGTGACTATGATACTGTATATAGTATGGATTTATGTACAACAACTTGTACAAAAGCAAGTGTTGTCTTTGCCCTTATCATGACTCCAATACATTCCACGTCCCTTTTGATTAGCTGAGGGGATTATTCAAGTGTGAAACACTATCTAGAAAACAAATTGATCCTTGCTTTTCCCTTGCGGTTTTAGAAACCTTAACACTCAACTTAATTATCATCCAAAAATAAATTATAAACACAAAAGATACAGACTTCCACTGAGGCTTTTTGTGTAACACAGCAACACGAGCCAACTTTTCTTTTGTTCCCACCTAAGTTCTCATTAGCTCAAGAAGTGTTGATGTCTTTCAGGTAAATGTTCAATGCAAAATACCGCCGTGGGATTCAATTAAAATGGCGCACAGTAAGTTTAATTTTTGTATATGTCAAATGATTTGTCTGTGATATGAGAGTCTCAGATGGCCACCACCCAGCTACAGCATTGTGTGGTAGTTCAGTTGGTTACAGTTGAGGTGATGTCAAGTACACACAACCAATAAAAAGCTCCAACATATAGAGATAGATAGAGGACTCTACTGCCCAAAAGCCTGTTTTATCAGCGCCATTGAAGACTTTCCCCATGTTGAAGTAGTCACCTGGGTGGAACGTATTTTGGGATTAAGGAAGGATCACATAATTCCCTCCAGGTCGTCAGGAGGGGTCAGCCAATTTACTATTCTCATGAGAAAACATTTCATAACTGCAAGTGGCAGTAAATCCCCAACCTTGGTTTTTATACCTGTTCAAACAAC
The DNA here is from genome assembly GCF_029448725.1 of Salvelinus fontinalis. NCBI lineage: Eukaryota > Metazoa > Chordata > Actinopteri > Salmoniformes > Salmonidae > Salvelinus > Salvelinus fontinalis. Next base: position 12,032,907 of record NC_074705.1, read on the forward strand.
ACACTCCAGGTGGCAGTATTTACACTTTTAGTTTGTTTTCCAACTCATAGAAGTAGTAGAAAAATCGAATGAACTACTTCAAAATGGGGATGGTCTCAATGGCGCTGCCCATGCTCTCACAGGCGCCATACTGGGACAGATAAAATGTTGCGTTGGTCCCCCTCAGATTTGTGCTGTTTAAAAATATATATCATATATACATTTGTTGTTTTTGTTTCTCTCCAATACAACTAGCCACCTAGACATTTTAGGAAGTTGGCATTAGCTAGCCCAGATAGGTTCCCAATCTCCCAACCTCAACTAGTTACCAAGAAGCCATTTCAGGCTATCAGTCAAGTTAGAGTAGCTAGCTTGTCTAACTCTCCTGCTGGCAAGGTTGGTAGACTTTAGAAAAGCAAGCAATTACTCAATGTACTGAATAAGACTCACATTCCTTTCAATATTTTACCCAGATATTAGCAGAAATACAGAGAAGCATATTTAGTTTCTTTAAAAGCATTACAACCAGTCAGGAGGACACAGACAGCTCAAGAGATATGCTTATGTAACGAAGACACAGGGAGTCAGGAAGCAAGTACAGTTGGTGAGTTTAATAACAAGGAACATGAAGATATACAAAACAATATAAGCGTACTGGACATGAAAACAAAACCAATACTGCTTGAAGACTGAGGCTTCTGAGGGCTAAATAAAGGAGAATGAAATCAAAATGAAATCCAAATCAAATGTTATTTGTTACATGCGCCGAATATAGCAACCTTACCGTAAAATGCTTACTTAAAAGCCCTTAACAAACAATGCAGTTGAAGAAATAGAGTTAAGAAAATATTCACTAAATTCAAAATTCAAAAATCAAATCGAATCAAAAATGAATACAAGAAAGTTCCATAACAATAATGAGGCTATATACAGGAGGCACTAGTACTGAGTCAATGTGCGGGGGAACAGGTTAGTTGAGGTAATCTGTAAAGTGACTATGTATAGATGATAAACAGCGAGTAGAAGCAGTATAAAAACAAAGGGGGGGTCAATGTAAATAGTCCAGGTGGTCATTTGTTAAAATGTTCAGCAGTCATATGGCTTGGGGATAGAAGCTAATAAGGAGACTTTTGGACCTAGACGTGGTGCTCCGGTACTGCTTGCCGTGCGGTAGCAGAGAGAACACTCTATGACCTGGGTGACTGGAGTCTTTGACATTTTTGGGGGCATTCCTCTGACACCGCTTAGTATATAGGTCCTGGATGGCAGGAAGCTTGGCCCCAGCGATGAACTGGGCCATACACACCACCCTCTGTAGCGCCTTATGGTCAGATGCTGAGGAGTTGCCATACCAGGCGGTGATGCAACCGGTCAGGATGTTCTCGATGGTGCAGCTGTAGAAGTTTTTGAGGATCTGGGGACCCATGCCAAATCTTTTCAGTCTTCTGAGGGGGAAAAGGTGTTGTTGTGCCCTCTTCACGATTGTCTTGATGTGTTTGGAACATGATAGTTTGTTGGTGATGTGGACACCAAGGAACTTGAAACTCTCGACCCACTCCACTACAGCCACTTCGATATTAATGGGGGCCTGTTCTGCCCCCCATTTTCTATTGTCCACGATCAGCTCCTTTGTCTTGATCACATTGAGGGAGAGGTTGTTGTCCTGGCACCACACTGCCAGGTCTCTGACCTCCTCCATATAGGCTGTTTCATTGTTGTCGGTGATCAGGCCTACCACTGTTGGGTCGTCAGCAAACTTAATGATGGTGTTGGAGTCGTGCTTGGCCACGCAGTTGTGGGTGAACAGGGAGTACAGGAGGGGACTAAGCACACACCCCTGATGTGCCCCAGTGTTGAGGATCAGCGTGGCAGATGTGTTGTTGCCTACCCTTACCACCTGGGGCCGGCCCATCAGGAAGTCCAGGATCCAGTTGCAGAGGGAGGTGTTTAGTCCCAGGGTCCTTAGCTTAGGGATGGGCTTTGAGGGCACTATGGTGTTGAACGCTGAGCTGGAGTCAACGAACAGCATTCTCACATAGGTGTTCCTGTGCGGAGTGCGATTGAGATTGCGTCATCTGTGGATCTGTTGGGGTGGTATGCAAATTGGAGTGGGTTTAGGGTTTCCGTTATGACGGTGTTGATTTGAGCCATGACCAGCCTTTCAAAGCACTTCATGTCTACCGACGTGAGTGCTACAGGGCGGTAATCATTTAGGCAGGTTACCTTCGCTTTTTTGGGCACAGGGAGTATGGTGGTCTGTTTGAAACATGTAGGTATTAGAGACTCGGTCAGGGAGAGTTTTAAAATGTCTGCACATATGCTTTGAGTGCAAGTCCTGGTATTCCATATCAAAGGTAAGGATGAAGTCCAGTTGTGCATAATGATGGGGAGCAGGTGCACATAATGTGGGTTGCCAGGTCTGTAGACCGGCGACGTCGAGAAAAATAAACATTGAATTAAGCATAGTGATTGCAGGAAAAAGCTACGCAGGTGTTTGAAAAAATGCTAAATTCTCCAGTTTAGTGTCATGGGACCTCGATATTACCGCCACACCAGCAGTCATGAGTCATGATCACAGTCAAATTCCATGTTACCTCTGAGTCACAGTAATATCACTCTGGACATGCATTGGGAGTACTCTGCGCTCTATTGTCCCTCTAACCACTCTGATGTCAACGCAAATGCTATCGAAAATCCCATCAAGCACTTATCATCAAAACAGTATAATGATTTTAAAGCTCACCTCACTGTAATTATAAGTTTCAACGACAGGTTGAAACTGAGTGGAACGCACGGTAATTGCGGATGCTGTTTCAAAGCCAAGCACGACAAAATGGACAGCACTTTCTGAGGTGATGATTCATTCAAAACACCCATATGCGTATTAGAGCTTATGCATATGCATAGGCCTAAATATGAGCACAAGCCCGATAATACATTTTATTTTATTTTATAATGATTGCACTGTTATACAATACCTAGCCTAATAGCCTACCACTTATTGCACATTGCAGTTTTTTTAACTAGATAGATGTAAGATGTTTTTGGTACATAATTGCCCTAGCTTGTACTCCAACATGACACAAATTCTAGTAATCACCTTTGAGTGTGGTCTGTATTATTATGCAAACTGGATGGACTGGTTAGCTTATGCTACGCTCCAAACGTTCTATCCATGAGTCTGGCAGTGAAAATATAGGCCTAGGCGATGCTGTTGGTTCATTGATTGGCAGGGTGGGTTCCAGAGTGAGTGCATTTGTATCTGCTTTTGAATAGCCCAGTAACAGGGATTTAAAAAAAAGAATTATTAATAGGCTGCCACTACGTTTAGCTACAGAAACTCTCAACACCTTGTGTTACCGTCTCCTCCTCTCGCTCCTTCATTCCTTTCTCCGGTTTGCAGAGAGAGGGGATGTCAACCGTTGAAGGAAATACGTTTCGTTGTGATAAGGGATGGATCAACACGTACAGAATGGTTACCTGGAGGAAAATGGGGAGGGTCATGCTTTTTCAATTTCAGTCAAGGGGAGGGTTTAGTATTTTTTATCTAGTCCAGGGGAGGGTCATTTGTAATTTGTAATTTATGAACTGTCAATATTTCGCAGTGTTTTAGAATGAGTTGCTTATACTGTATATTGGCCTATATATTATATGTTGATGTGCCAGATGCCGACCCTCATCTCTGATTCTCCGCTGGGCGCGCAATATTCATTGTTCCTATAGGCTATTTAGTGTGGTCTCAATCAAATTATCCATAACCTATATGCTATGAAGTGCATGCTCGGAGAAGCAGAACAAAGTTATAATTCTAAGATAGCTGCTTGGATGGTGGAAATAAAACTAGGCTGCATTACACACTGCAATGGATATTCCAATGCCGAGCCCTGGCCTGCTCTACTCTTGCTGATCCCATATTGTGTGTGCTGTTTAACCAATGGCGGTGCTGTGTAGGGCTACTGTAATGATGTAAGCTGAGAGTCGGGAAGCAAGTTCAGGGAGTGAATACATGTTATAAATAAACAAAACAAGAAACACAAACAGCGCACCGACATGAAAAAGCAACAATGACGACTGGGGAAGGAACCAAAGGGAGTCACATATAAAGGGCAGGTCATCAAGGAGGTGATGGAGTCCAGGTGAGTGTCATTATGCGCAAATGCATGTAACGCTGGTGACAGACGAGCGACTTGGTGACCTAGAGGCCGGAGAGGGAGCACCACGTGACAGCTACGGTGGCAGTCCAGGAGGAAAGTCAAACGTTTCTTCAGATGTTTTGGGGGTTTGATTAGGCCTAGTCCCAAAAATATTTTGTGCGGTCTAGCCTATAGCCTACGTTCGGTTCAGTTGGAGAAGGAGAGTGCGAAGATGAGAAGGATGACCAGAGTTCAACTTTGATAGTTTGCTACTATTATAATTTATTTTTATTATAAACCATATGTTTCTTGTCCATGATGTATTTATCAGAGTTTATTACCTCAAAATAAGCCATATTCAACTAGCTTACATTGTGGTGCTGAAATTTGAAGCAGCAGCTGCGGCACAATCAATTAGAAATGGACAGCTCTAGCAGGCAAATTAAATTAAACAGTCTTAATTTGAATGAGACTTTACTAACAACAAAAGGGCTTTGTTTTGGAGCGTGACCCCATTGTTTTGTTCCTTTGACATTCAGAAGTTGCTTTGCTTGGGAAGTATTCTAACTCTGTCACTATCAATTGATTAAGCTATTCACTTTCTGTACAATAGAAGACGCTTAAACCCAGAGAGCTTTTAGGGAAACATGCGTGACCTTCTCTCGTTGGGTTACGCCATGGAAGAAGAATAGCCAGAAGTTAATTAAAGCTTACATTTTTCTGTGTTGGTAGTGGTAGTGTCTGGGGTGGGAAAAGTAGGCCGAACTAATGAAAGTACCACGGTCAGATTCCTAATGATGTGAATTATTTGCAAACAGGGACAGTTTCTTTTCAAACAATACACACTGATTTGGCGTTGGAGAAATATGATAAGATGAACAGACATAGGCTAATGTCTCTGTCCATTCTTAGCCTGTCATTTCTGTTGTTTGTGTGGTATTAAAAAAGCTCCCGCTAATATGTAGATTTATGTAGAAATGCGTGAAATGTTTATAAAAAGCAAAACAATTATTGGACCTGCAAATACGATGATAGATTCATGCAATGCTTTTACTATAAATATATCTTTCCACCCATACTCTTAAGTGCACGGTGGTCTGCAAACCCACAACCTTCTGGCTCCCAGCCCTGTGTGCTATCAAAACTCCAACATTGCCATGTAATGCTTACAGGACAAAAACACAGTTTCTAAAACAGCATAGCTAAGGCTCTGGTCTGTCCAATAAGTGAGGGTAAAGGTTGGACATGTTCTCTGCTATCCACTTTGTTTTAATTGTTATTCTCAGGAAAGGGGGAGGTCACTTTTTTACTTTTATTTTTGTGTTTAGGGAGGGTTTAGGTCAAATATATTTTGCTGAATGGAGGTCCATCCATTTTCATTTCAGAGCGGTCCGATTTACTCCATGTAACCCTTTTTATGAATAACGTTCACTCCCTAACGTGTTACTATCGATGTTCCCGCACAGATTTCACTTGGTTTCCCAAAGGAAGCACTGGGAAGCTGCAGGAACAGGGTTGGAGAGCCCATGGCATACAGAATGTAGGAGGAATATCCCCTGTCGCACAGCGAGAGGCTGCATGCTCCTCAAACAGTTGTTAATGCGTGGAGTGAAATACGTCTATTTATAAACCCAGACATTTATATCTGCAATCCCATGTGAAAGCAGAGTTTTGATAAATTGCCACTAAAAGGAGGACCCCAGCTGCTACAATATTTGTTTCTCAGCTGCAAATGTTAACCATGTGCTCCGCTATAAAGCCGGAGTAACCTACCCAGCATGATTGAAAAACTAACTGCGGGAAAGCGGCCTCCATTAGCTATTCGAGTGCCTACGGATTACATTCATTTTTTCCCCCCTACCTTTGTTCCTGCCCATTTGATAATGGGGTATTCTAAATCGAAACAACTTTCACATTACTAAAGATGAAATTGAGAATAGTCCGATGGGTGAAAATATGATCACTTGAGAACAGCTGTGCAGCCTGAGGCAAGGAACAGAACGCAATATTGTTTTAGCGACTCTCTCAAATCATCAATATCCTGTAGTCGCATCATGCATCCCATATATGTTTTGATTTCTAAGACATTCTAAGGTTTGTATCATTCACAACTAAAGTTGCCAAATAACTCTAAATGGAGTGTATAGTACCTGTTTCAAAGGATCACTTTTACACTCAACGGAGCCATTTCATAAGTGCACTCGCTACGTAATAGGAAAAATATAATTTATATTTCATTTAGCCAAGTGCAATTATATTCGTGTTACTATCAAATCAAATAATACACTGCTCAAACAAATAAAGGGAACACTTAAACAACACAATGTAACTCCAAGTCAATCACACTTCTGTGAAATCAAACTGTCCACTTAGGAAGCAACACTGATTGACAATAAATTTCACATGCTGTTGTGCAAATGGAATAGACAAAAAGTGGAAATTATAGGCAATTAGCAAGACAACCCCAAAAAAGGAGTGATTCTGCAGGTGGTGACCACAGACCACTTCTCAGTTCCTATCCTTCCTGGCTGATGTTTTGGTCACTTTTGAATGCTGGCGGTGCTCTCACTCTAGTGGTAGCATGAGACGGAGTCTACAACCCACACAAGTGGCTCAGGTAGTGCAGTTCATCCAGGATGGCACATCAACGCGAGCTGTGGCAAAAAGGTTTGCTGTGTCTGTCAGCGTAGTGTCCAGAGCATGGAGGCGCTACCAGGAGACAGGCCAGTACATCAGGAGACGTGGAGGAGGCCGTAGGAGGGCAACAACCCAGCAGCAGGACCGCTACCTCCGCCTTTGTGCAAGGAGGTGCACTGCCAGAGCCCTGCAAAATGACCTCCAGCAGGCCACAAATGTGCATGTGTCAGCATATGGTCTCACATTGGGTCTGAGGATCTCATCTCGGTTGCTATTGGCAGTCAGGCTAACTCTGGCGAGCACATGGCGGGCTGTGCGGCCCCACAAAGAAATGCCACCCCACACCATGACTGACACATCGCCGAACCGGTCATGCTGGAGGATGTTGCAGGCAGCAGAACGTTCTCCACGGCGTCTCCAGACTCTGTCACGTCTGTCACATGTGCTCATGTGCTCAGTGTGAACCTGCTTTCATCTGTGAAGAGCACAGGGCTAGTGGCGAATTTGCCAATCTTGGTGTTCTCTGGCAAATGCCAAACGTCCTGCACGGTGTTGGGCTGTAAGCACAACCCCCACCTGTGGACGTCGGGCCCTCATACCACCTTCATGGAGTCTGTTTCTGACCGTTTGAGCAGACACATGCACATTTGTGGCCTGCTGGAGGTCATTTTGCAGGGCGCTGGCAGTGCACCTCCTTGCACAAAGGCGGAGGTAGCGGTCCTGCTTCTGGGTTGTTGCCCTCCTACGGCCTCCTCCACATCTCCTGATGTACTGGCCTGTCTCCTGGTAGCGCCTCCATGCTCTGGACACTACGCTGACAGACACAGCAAACCCTTTTGCCACAGCTCGCATTGATGTGCCGTCCTGGATGAACTGCACAACCTGAGCCACTTGTGTGGGTTGTAGACTCCGTCTCATGCTACCATTAGAGTGAGAGCACCACCAGCATTCAAAAGTGACCAAAACATCAGCCAGGAAGCATAGGAACTGAGAAGTGGTCTGTGATCACCACCTGCATAATCACTCCTTTTTTGGGGGTGTCTTGCTAATTGCCTATAATTTCCACCTTTTGTCTATTCCATTTGCACAACAGCATGTGAAATGTATTGTCAATCAGTGTTGCTTCCTAAGTGGACAGTTTGATTTCACAGAAGTGTGATTGACTTGGAGTTACATTGTGTTGTTTAAGTGTTCCCTTTATTTTTTTGAGCAGTGTACATAATAATGGCATTGGACTTATAAGCATATCTTGTCTGCTAGCCTACTATAAATGGCTCATAGCCAGATAACATACCATAGGCCGACTCATATTCTGTTCCTCTGAAATACATTTTCTTCATATCATAATGGTTCCTTACACATGCCTAAAACAAATAATGGATTTATTGTGATGGTGTATATTAAATAGATTTATTAGACTTTTTAAAATGTAGACGTTCCAAAGGCAGCATAAGCGGCCTGCATGCGTGGGGGCCTGGAGAGACTGAACATGTTTATGTAAATTCGCGGTCAATTACCATGAGACCGGCACTCATTTGCATGACAATAACCGATTAACAAAATGTCATGACCACCACAGGCCTGCATCCGGTCTCCATGTGTAGGAGCAAACCAAACAACCATTTCTCTCATCTCAACTTGGCATCCTGATGTCCCAAGCCCAAAAAAAGCCTGAAGGCTGGCCACACTCTTCCTTTGATCAACTCCAACCAGTCAATGGCCTCGGATCAGCCTTGACAGTATACTGCCATCTGGGGGTGTGGAGTGTGCTCGTGATGTCTAAACTAAATGCAACATACACTATATATCACAGACTGATACTATCTAAATTATCTAAACTTTCTAGAAAGCTGATGTGCTTTCACAACATGCTATTTTCAAATGGACTATTTACAAATAAGCATAGTGTTGACTTACAGTAAAAAACATTTCATATGAGTCAGAAATGTGTACTGAGGTTTCTTTTCATCCTACATTTTATCAGGTGTGAAAGCACAGGTGAGATTTATGTGGAGCAAAACCTAAGAAATCTGCACGGTTCCTTGGTGACAACCTCTGTGGTGTGTGCTGGGACCCCGAGGGGACTTCAGAATCTGCTGGAGGCTGCAATGTATTTCCTCTCTGAAAAGCACCTTGGGGATCTGTTCACATTCCCAGGTTGCTGTGGCACATGCTTTATTAACTCCACAGTACACGTGCTACTTCCACTGTTCTGGCTCTGTGCTCTCCGGCACAATGTGGCAGATATTTCTTTTGTTCCATTGTTAGACCTTTATATAGTACATAAAAAACATTCTTGCATTAATTTCCTCTAACAAAGAATAAGAAACATGTTGATTATTGTGATTGTATTTGTCTCTTTGAATATACTGCGTAATTATGCCCTGAATGGCTGTTTTGTGTAAATACAGTATGTTAAGATACTGTATTAAAATGTGGGTCTTAAAGTCCCTTACTGTGACTGAATGAAATATTAACTGCCTGTGCATTCATCCATCCACATGTTCACCACGACACCCTGGTGAGTTTAAATGTTGCTTGGCAGCAAGTGCCACAGACACGCCGTGTAGGTCATGTGTCTTTCGACCCCCCTTCCGGAACCTTCGGTTAGCTGCGCTGCCTTGCCAAACAGTAAAGCACCGGGGCCTAGTGCTCAGCGTCGGACGTGCCAGGTCGCCGCTGTGCCAATCTTTCCCGACCAAGCTTCAAGCTGACGAGGTGTGCCATCAATCAGACATCTGGCATTGCGATGTTTGTATGTGTCTGCCCTCGTCTCACACCACCCCAGTTGTAATGCTGGGAAACACAAGGACACAGACTTTGTTATTAAAACACTACAGCTGTCAGCCCTCCTAGTTCTGTTGTCTAGAGAGAACAGGTAGTTCTGTCATGTGGTTTGCAGATTTGAATGGCGGCGTACGGTTGACTGTTGCCACATACCACAACACATCTGGGTGGTCATCAAGAAAGAAAATGAGAAGGAACAAAAACCGGAACATTTTATGGTTTTGAGAAGCAGTAAAGGCTTCCATTGCTTACATTTCAGAGGGGTAACATCAGAGTCTAATTTAATGATTACAATGTACTTTACTGACAATAATTCATTGTGGTGCCTTGTTAATGTACAATTGTACAGATACATGTAAAGATCTACTTATTTTTCTTACACTTAAAAAACTAACATCACAATATGGACATAATGCAGAGTACATAATTGATAATAGATGATGTCCATTACATGACATAATGTATGTATGTATCTATCTATCTATACACTACCGGTCAAACGTTTTAGAACACCTACTCATCCAAGGGTTTTTCTGTATTTTTTTTATTTTTTACATTGTAGAATAACAGTGAAGACATCAAAACTATGAAATAACCCATATGGAATCATGTAGTAAGCAAAAAGGTTTTAAACAAATGTAAATATATTTTATATTCGAGATTCTTCAAATTACCACCCTTTCAACCAGCTTCACCTTCACTTCCAAAAGTCTTGAAGGAGTTCCCACATATGCTGAGCACTTGTTGGCTGCTTTTCCTTTTTTGTGGTCCGACTCATCCAAAACCATCTCAATTGGGTTGAGGTCGGGTGATTGTGGAGGCCAGGTCATCTGATGCAGCACTCCATCACTCTCCTTCTTGGTAAAATAGTCCTTACACAGCCTGGAGGTGTGTTAGGTCATTGTCCTGTTTTAAAACAAACGATAGTCCCACTAAGCCCAAACCAGATGGGATGGCGTATCACTGCAGAATGCTGTGGTAGCCAAGCTGGTTAAGTGTGCCTTGTTTTCTAAACAATGTGAAAGTGTCACCAGCAAAGCACCCCCACACCATAACACTTTCTCCTCCATGCTTTGCAGTGGGAAATACACATAAGGAGATCATCCGTTCACCCACACCGCGGGATGCAATTTCTGAGGCAGGTAACTCTAATGAACTTATCCTCTGCAGCAGAGGTAACTCTGGGTCTTCCATTCCTACTTATGAAAGTCAGTTTCATCATAGCACTTGATGGTTTTTGCGAAAGCCCTTGAAGAAACTTTCAAAGTTCTTCAAATTTTCCATATTGACTGTCATGAAAGTAATGGATCGTCGATTCTCTATGCTTATTTGAGTTGTTCTTGCCATAATATGTACTTGGTCTTTTACCAAATAGGGCTATCTTCTGTATACTCCCACTACCTTGTCAAAACACAACTGATTGGCTCAAACGCATTAAGAAGGAAAGAAATTCCACAAAATAACTTTTAACAAGGCATACCTGTTAATTGAAATGCATTCCAGGTGACTATCTCATGAACCTGGTTGAGAGAATGCCAAGAGTGTGCAAAGCTGTCATCAAGGCAAAGGCTGGCTATTTGAAGAATCTAAAATATAAAATATATTTAGATTTGTTTAACATTTTTTGGGGGTTACTACATGAGTCCATGTGTGTTATTTCATAGTTTTGATGTCTTCACTATTATTTTACAATGTAGAAAATAGTAAAAATAAAGAAAAACCCTTGAATGAGTAGGTGTTCTAAGGGGGTAAATCATCTTTAATATTGCAAATAGATTGTGGCTTCCATCAATGTAATTGTCTGCATCATTTCCAATCCCCCATATTTTTTACACACAAAAAAATTTAAAGAATCCTGATGTTGCAGTATGAATCTTACAGATGTGATTATGATGCTTTCTATATACGATTTATGATGCAATGTTACATTTGAGTATGACCACAACACAGAAACCTTCAGAATCTAGGTACAGTACATTGTAGCGCTAGCTCTAAATGTGCCGTGTCTAATATTTTGCTTTTAACCGGCATGGTCAGGCATATCATTACTCAAATGAATGTTGTATCTGTCGAGGAGAGTGAGGGATTTCACTGTGCCTGTACAGCACAAGAACAGCAGGGACACAACACCAGCTCTAGGATATGGTACATTGAAGGCATTTTGTTTTGGACTTAATTGGGCTACAAAAAAAGGTTTTAGGGCAACATTTTACATTGCAACTGTCGCTGTCGAAATATGTACTGGTCTAAGCCCTTCTGTAACTGGTGGTGACACCGCGGTTATGTGAAAGTGGATTTGACCAGGGAAGTGAACCAGCTATATCAAACATTTAACAGTCTATCCTCCATGTTACAGACCTGTGGCAAATGCACACACCGTCCTACATGCATTGTAGTTGCTCGTCCAATTACCAAATATAATTGATTGTATTTCAACGAAAGTTCCACACATTTGCACATTCATTACAAAGCCTGTAATCTTGGTCTAATTTTCTCTCATTCCCTCATCCTTCCTTGGCTTTGCGACGGATTTCAACTACAGACTGTGTCGCTGGTCCAGAGCAAAGGGTCTAGAGAGCCAGCATAAGCTTGAGCAGCCCTCTGCTGCTGCTGCTGCAGTTAAGCCAGCCAGACAGACGGGTGGCTGGGTAATCTGTGCCCAATACAGTCTGCACAGCAAAGAAGAAGGAAATCCAAAACAATGATGCTGTATTTCACCCAACTGATTTGGCTTATCAACAGTAGCTGTGCGTGGGTAAAATCACTGGGGAAGCCAAGCCAGGGAAAAAATCCAAAGTGTTGTGATAATTGCGTTGTTTGCTCTAAAACTTGTTAGTTCATATGCCTTGACACTGTAATATATAGGCCTAAGGCCAAGACAATAAGAAGACACAGCGACAGAAAAAATTCAAACACATCCTTGTTTCATTACAAAACCAGAGAGCAACATCTGCCCGGTGAAGTCCACAAAACATGTAACAAACAGTTACATGACTTACAGCATGGTCCAGCGAGTTAATATTTCCGATTTTTGGACTACTAAAAAACGATTGATTTAGAACCACAGAGAGATAACGCAAGTCGCTAAGAAAACATGCCGTGCCTCCACTATCCCAGCACCATTTCAACCTAATTTAATCACCTATGCTTAGTCTAATACAGTGACAACTAAAATATTCCAAAAACGATTTAGTCCAATCAACGTAAGCAAAATATTATGTGGCTGTCCATGTCTCTGATTTCTATGTGTGTGTTTGTGTGTTTGCGTGCAAATAGAAAAAAACATGTTGACTCACCTTAATTGTGGAGAAACATTAATACCATCCTCCTATTTCATGCTGCCTAAACGGTCTATGATTCTGTCATGATAAAGTACACACTTTTAGTTTTTGTTGTCCTAGGCTACTGGCTAAAATGACAGGCCACCTAATTACCATTAGCCTACTACAGCTGTCTACACATTGAACTTCCATCCTTTCAGGCCAGGGGCACAATATATGATTTATGGTTGGATCAGAATCGCCTTTATAATCATTGTCCAGTACGGAGAATTAAGTCAAACCACAATTCCAAATCCCTATTTCCATCCATGGCCAATTTAAGAAAGGGACTATTTTAGCTAGCTAGCCAGCCACCGGAAGACATCAACACAACGAGATGCATCTGTAAATGACATTTGGCTTTGGGGTGATGTAATTGGTCTGAAGCCAAATCCAAACTGGCTTCCCTTTACACTGTCTTTTGGTGCACCAGGACCATTCACAGATAAGCTCACTCCGTTTTTTTTATGAAGGCAGGCCAAGTCCATGCTGGGTTCCCTTGTATTCAATGCTACGGGTGGCAACAATTTAATATTATTTTTGACCAGACAGCATCAGATAGATGGGCTTCACATACACGGACAGAGGGGCGCTGTTTCGTTCGCTCAGATGCTTTCTCTGCTCTTGCGAATTATAGGAAAATTATGAAGCACAGAGACGAAAGACACATTATTTTATATGTTAAAAAAAATACATATACTGGGAAATTTCCCTTAGTATCCATGAATACACGCCACTGCTTATGAAATACAACTCAGAGCTTCAATTGATCAGGATTGGGTTGTTTTCTCATGGAAATGAATTGGAGTGATGTATGAGGGACATTGTGTGCAGTCTTGTATGAGAGAACAAATGTTCACTACTCCTCCGTTTTTGAAGTGGCATTCTGGGGTTTTCGTTAGTCATTTTGATGATGATGGGTCAAGGTAGTAATGCAGGACTCACAAAATAAACTCCACATTCTTTCTGGATAGCCTGTGGGTATGTAGAAATCTCCAAAGGAATCTCAGTTAGCTAAAACATGTATTTCCTACATTTCCCAGTTGGCAAAACGGAAAGCCATTATTGATGTATTGCAATTCATCTCAAGGTCTAACACATCTGATGTTGTGATCTCATCCATAACCTCAAAGGAGCCGAGAAATTCTTTTTCGTTGCAGCTTTGACTCAGACTCCAAGATTTTGATGAACAACCCCATGCTGTTCTTTTAACTTCTTCTTTATCTCCATATCTCAATGTCAAACAGTAGACTAGTGGGCTGACGTAAGACCTGGAGCCAGGGGGGTCAGAACAAACAGTAGACTAGTGGGCTGACGTAAGATCTGGAGCCAGGGTGGTCAGAACAAACAGTAGACTAGTGGGCTGACGTAAGACCTGGAGCCAGGGGGGTCAGAACAAACAGTAGACTAGTGGACTGACGTAAGACCCGGAGCCAGGGGGGTCAGAACAAACAGTAGACTAGTGGGCTGATGTAAGACCTGGAGCCAGGGGGGTCAGAACAAACAGTAGACTAGTGGGCTGACGTAAGACCTGGAGCCAGGGGGGTCAAAACAAACAGTAGACTAGTGGGCTGACGTAAGACCTGGAGCCAGGGGGGTCAGAACAAACAGTAGACTAGTGGGCAGACGTAAGACCCGGAGCCAGGGGGGTCAGAACAAACAGTAGACTAGTGGGCTGACGTAAGACCCGGAGCCAGGGGGGTCAGAACAAACAGTAGACTAGTGGGCTGATGTAAGACCCGGAGCCAGGGGGGTCAGAACAAACAGTAGCAACAGTTGTATTCATGGAGGTGAGAACTGAAGAAAGCATGCATGACACAGGTCGTCATTGTAAATCAAATCAAACTTTATTTGCCACAATACAACAAGTATAGACTTTACTGTGAAATGCTTACTTACAAGCCCTTAACCAACAGTGCAGTTCAAGAAGAAGAAAATATTTACCAAGTAGGCTAAAATAAAAAGTAATAATAAAAAGTAACACAATAAGAATAACAATAACTAGGCTATATACAGGGGGCACCGGTACCGAGTCAGTGTGCGGGGGTACAGGCTAGTTGAGGTAATCTGTACATGTATGTGGGGGCGAAGTGACTATGCATAGGTAACAAACAAACAGCGAGTAGCAGCAGTGTACGCGGGGGGGTGGGGGGGGCTGTCAATGTAAATTGTCCGGTGGCGATTTTTGTGTTTGTTCAGCAGTCTAATGGCTTGGGGGTTGAAGCTGTTGGTCCTACCACTTGCCGTGCGGTAGCAGAGAAAACAGTCTAAAACTTGGGTGACTGGAGTCTCTGACGATTTTATGGGCTTTCCTCTGACACCGCCTATTATATAGGTCCTGGATTGCAGGAAGCTTGGTCCCAGTGGTGTACTGGGCTGTTCGCACTACCCTCTGTAGCGCCTTACGATCAGATGCCGATGCAACAGAGGCGGTGATGCAACCGGTCAGGATGCTCTCGATGGTGCAGCTGCAGAACTTTTTGAGGATTTGTGGGCCCATGCCAAATCTTTTCAGTCTCCTGAGGGGCAAAAGGTTTTGTCGTGCCCTCTTCAAGACTGTCTTGGTATGTTTGGACCATTATAGTTTGTTGGTGATGTGAACACCAAGGAACTTGAAACTCTCGACCCGCTCCATTACAGCCCCATCGATGTTAATGGGGGCCTGTTTGGCCCGCCTTTTCCTGTAGTCCACGATCAGCACCTTTAATAAATAAACAGAAATAAAATGTGTTCTTAATTGACTTAATGAAGGTGTGGAAAAATGCCTTTAAAAGATGTCTTGTCTGACACTCTTAGAAAAAAGGATTCCAAAAGGGTTTCTCCATAGGTGATCCATTTTTGGATCCAGGTAAAACCCTTTTGGTTCCAGTTAGAACCCTTTTGTTTTACCTGGATCCAAAAGGGTTCTACCTGGAACCAAAAAAAGCTGAAGAACCATTAAAGGTTCTACACCGAACACAAATATAAATGCAACATGTAAAGTATTGGTCCCATATTTCATGAGCTGAAATTAAGATCCCAGAAATGTTCCATAAGAAGAAAAAGCTTATGTCTCTCAAATGTTGTCCACAAATTCGTTTACATCCCTATTTGTGAACATTTATCCTCTGCCAAAATAATCCAATTACTTGACAAGTGTAGTATATCAAGAAGCTGATTAAATAGCATGATCGTTACACAGGTGCACCTTGTGCTGGGGACAATAAAATGCAACTTTAAAATGTGCAGTTTTGTCACACATCATCATGCCGCAGATGTCTCAAGTTTTGAGGGAGTGTGCAATTGGCATGCTGACTGCAGGAATGTCCACCAGAGCTGTTGCCAGATAATTGAATGTTCATTTCTCTACCATTAGCCGGCTCCAACGTCACTTTAGAGAATTTAGCAGCAAGTCCAACCAGGTTCACAACTGCATACCACGTGTATGGCATCGCATGGGCGAGCGGTTTGCTGATGTCAACGTTGTGAACAGAGTGCCCCATGGTGGCAGTGGGGTTATGGTATGGGCAGGCATAAGCTACGGACAATAAACACAATTGCATTTTATCGATGGCAATTTGAATGCACAGAGATACCGTGACGAGATCCTGAGGCCAATTGTCGTGCCATTCACCCACCGCCATCACCTAATGTTCCAGCATGATAATGCACAGCCCCATATCACAACGATCTGTACACAATTCCAGTTCTTCCATGGCCTGCATACTCAACAAACATGTCAACCACTGAGCATGTTTGAGATGCTCTGGATCTACGTGTATGACAGCGTGTTCCAGTTCCAGCCAATATCCACCAATTGCACAGCCATTGAAGAGGAGTGGGACAACATTGCACAGGCCACAATCAACAGCCTGATCAACTCTATGCGAAGGAGATGTGTCGCGCTGCATGAGTCAAATGGTGGTCACGCCAGATACTGACTGGTTTTCTGATCCATGCCCCTCTCTCTTTTTTAAAGGTATTTGTGACTAACAGATGCATATCTGTATTCCAAGTCATGTGAAATCCATAGATTAGGGCTCAATTAATTTATTTAATTTGACTGATCTCCATATATGAACTTTAACTCAGTATAATTGTAGAAATAGCTGCATGTGGCATTTATATTTTTGTTCAGTGTACTCTAGATAGTAGACTCGTAGAAGAAAAGGTGCTATCAGCCTGGATGTGGCGGAGTAGTCTGGTTAAATCTGGCCCAATTTGACAGGACCACAGTGGAGACGACTGCACTTTACCTCTTCAAATTAATTAGTTGTCAGCCAATCAGTGATGGCATAGAGGGTTAACGGTTGTGTAATCCACATGGGACATTGTGTTTTCCATGGTGTGCGCACCAAGAATAAACATCAACTAATGAATCTCTTGTACTGTCCACACACAGTCCAAACACCAGTGCTTGTGAATGCCAATAAACAGACACCCGAGACAGCAGTCGCGATGGTGGTTGGTATTAAATACCGGATGCCATCAACTGCCACAGTGCCCTTGAGCAAGACACTTAACCCCTGTAATTCATCCAGGGGCACAATACTTTGACTGACCCTGAACTTCAAACCCTCTAACCTCATTGTTTGTATGCATTTATATTACTTGTATTTTTATTTAACCTTTATTTTATCAGGGAGTCAAACTGAGACCAAGACATGTTTTACAGATGAGCCCTGAATGACATAAATTACAGAAAATACACTCATCAAAATATAAATACAAAATAAAAGCAGAAAGAAAAACATGGTCATAAAAAAGAAATACATTCATCAGTAATAAGGTACTCAATCAGCTTTCTGAATTGCCCTAGAGGCACCAAAACATCACATTTAAGAACATTTTGAAGAGTGTTCAACAAATAAGGTGCAATACAACTAAAAGCTGATTTACCTAACTCCATAGAGAACAAAGGAATTTTCAGAGCTAACCATCCCTGAGACCGGGTGTGGTAACTAGTAAAGTTTAGTAAAGAAGTTAGGTACAAAGGAACTTTTTGTAAAACGGCTTCATAAATGAAAACATAGCAATGACATCAAAGAAGGCCAACCAACCGTCTGTCAGAGAATGCAGTGATGAGTACAAACATTTTGGAGGCATTTGAATGACACAAACCTCCGGTTCCATTTCCCGTGGACAATCATAAAGCAATCTTCATCACAACTGCTCATAACAAAAGACACTGAGTGCAATTATTCTAGACAGCACGACACATCACATTTTCCCAGCACCAGTTTATCCACCACAGTGAGGAAAGGATATTGTGACATCATTTCTACTTCATCTTTGTATGTAAACAGGGCAACAAAGTATTTCCTACACCACGCCTCCGACTCACCCTGCGTGGGGAAAAACAAAGACACACTTAGATACACCAAGCTATTTAATGAAAGAACACGGCTTCTCTTTCGTTTCATTGGCAGGGTTGTGGTTTATAGTGTATGACATTGTACATGCCTATATAAAGTGTGTCACAGTCCAAGGCAGTTGAGTTCTGCTTTTCTGGTTGGCTTTATGATGTTTGAGTGCAGCTGCTCCCAGTGATTCTGTACGAGAACTTATGACTCAGTCTATATACAGCTCTACCAATGCAGACTGCCTCGAGGATTCTCTAATGCTAGAGAATAACAGTACCATGGTCCTACCTCATGTCTAGCATCAGTGTGTTACCCAGTTGTGACCAGAGGCTTTGAGTGGAGAACAATATATTTTTGTTCGGAGTAAGAAAATGGTTCAATTGCAAAGGCTGGTAGAACAAGGAAGTAACAATATAGGTTTATAATTTATGTAACCACAGCTCATTAAATATGGCTGCTGTACACTGTAAAAAAAAGTTGAATGTTTTTACGGTAATTTACTGGCAGCCAGCTATGTACATTATTGTAAAAAAAAAAAGTACAATATGTTATAATACATTTCAAATAAACTTTGGTTTAACAGTACATTACCATAGATTATCTGGATTTTATGTTAACATGCTGTACCTTTTGTTGTTGTAACTTACAGGCAACTGGCTGTAAGTTACTGTAATGTAAGAACAACAGGATTTTATTTTACAGTGTAGTTTAACCGAAGCGTAGATTATTATCATGTCATATTAGACTTTGTATCATAATGACATGACTTTAGATATGCTAATGTGCTCCAATGAATTGCTTTATTAAAACATCAGTGACATTTTAATCTAAGCATCAAGATGAGAGGAATTACAGAATAGAAATCAATGATCATGAATTGTGCTATTCCAATGCAAATGCATAGCACATGAGGATCATAGACTTGAGCCTAGATTACATCAACAACCACGGCAAAGTTTCCTTTTTTAGAGTAGTTGGTCAAACGTTCAGCGGTAGTGCAGAGTTGAAGGACTAAACCGTGAGAACTTTGGAATGGCAATGCAGGACCTAATGCAGACATTGCTATATCGCAGGGATGGGAAACCTTGACGGGGTGGGGGCCACAAAAAATCTGATCTCATGAGGGGCCACCTTGTGTTTTCTACTTTTCTAACAAGTAACTTGAAACCCCAACTAAGTTCCTAAAAAAAGTTGGCAATCCCTGCTATATACTATATGAATACTCAAAATGTAACACTACTGACTGACCATTCATACTGTTTGCAATTAAATCTCCTTTTTATCAGAAACAATGTACTCAATATACTGATATATACTTCATAACGCACAGGGGACATAAGCCCAGGTCCATTTCAGTAACAAAAACTGTTAGGGACTGTCAAGTGTTCTACAATGTCATTAGAGTGCAGTTTTGACACGGGATCTCAACATTTTGTCCATATGAATTTTTAATACACACTCACCTCTCCCCCTGTAACACCATAAACAATGGCAGTAGAACTCCGCCATGACATAGACTATTTAACCTCCTTAGCCCGGCCACCTGGCAAATAGTGAGATCTCTTTCCATGCCAACACCTGGGTCATTCCACGAATACCCATCTGTCCGATGGTTTCAGTTTTGGATGTTTTCTGCCACTAAGTACCCTTTCTCAACTTTGCCAGACTTCTGTATATCTAAAATGTCTCACAGTTTCAGGTTGGGATGATTTCCACAACCAAGTACCCTGGCCCTCATTTGGCCAAATTCTTTATTTCTGAAATGTGTCTCAGTGTCTCTGTTCAAGAACCCCACTTCACCAGATAACAGCTTGGTTTTCTGCGATTTGAAACCATCCTCTACATCATTGCTATCTGATCTACAGTATCTATCCCTCGGATCCCCACTGGATTACTTTATCATGTTCCTCTCTGGAATACCGGACAAACAGTCCCAGCAGCACCTAGAAGAATAGAGGGAAGAGAGGGAGAATAGAGAGAGCGGGAGAAGAGAAAAGTAATTAAAGAGACTGGGGACTTCTCTCGATAAATCAGTGAGTGTCAGTCTCCGGGCTCTTTTTATTGGTCACACAGGATTGCCCTGTATTAGTCACACAGAGGTCTCAGTAGAGCTCCATCAATAACGCAGGGGAACAGGGCCAGAGGGAAAGCTGGAGCAGAGACCACCACCACCGTGTTGGATATGGCAGCCAGAGAAAGAGTGAGAGCTGAGTGAGAAAGAGAGATGGTGTGTCACGACTTCAACCGAGGCAGGCTCTCCTTCCCGTTCGGGTGGCGCTCGGCGGTCGTCGTCACCGGCCTACTAGCTGCCACTGACTCTTTTTCCTCCCCCTCCTTATGTGTTTATTTGTATCACCTGTGTTCAGTTAATTGTTAATTAGTGTGGCTTTATTAGTCAGCCAGCCCGTACACTTCTTTGTGCGGGATTGTTTCATTGTGGCTTTTGGATTTCGGGAGTGGATGTTATTATTGTGGACTGGGTTTGTTTATCGTGTCGTTGGACCGTTGTGTGTGACACCCAGTACGTCCGTGTTGGACATTGTGTTTGCAAGTTGAGTATTAAAGAACTCAACATATTGAAGCTTTGCTGTTCCTGCGTCTGACTTCGCACCTCCCGACACTCAGAGCGTTACATGGTGAGTGTCGAAATGAAGGTACATGCACAGGTACTGCTTTAATGAAAGGGAGAAAGAGCCAGGGAGAGCCATCATTAGCCACAAAAGCCTGCATAATGATCAGTGGTGGTCTGAGGGATGAATAATTTGGCCGCTGGGGCCCCTGCAGAGGCTCCATCCCCACTCCAACATGAGGTTCATTATTGATGGTGCGACTGTAGCCTGTGATGTCTGGCTACATTAAGACGCAACGGGGGCTCCGTGCTACTGTTACAGAGTCACAGAGCTCGCCCTGCCAGGGTTAAGTACATCCAGCCTATTAAAAGGAAAGAGACATGAGCGGTGAACAGAGAGAAAGAGAGATGGGGGATGGAAGGAGGGTGGTTGCTAGATAACAGATAACAATAGATCGTTGCTATGTGACAGATCGTAAGAGTTCCTCAAAGCCCGTGATCAGTAGATGGCTTCAGCCGCTGACAGAAGAGCGTTCGGGAGAATGGCCAAGCGTCATAACAGCCTGTGAAATTCCTACGTCAAAGGGAAAGCTGGGGAGCTTCAAGATTGGCCATGCTTTAAAGGCTTAAGCTCTGCTGGTTCCTACTCTCACTGGATGCTGTCCCTAGATTCCTTTTCTGCCACTTGAAAGAATAGCAGTAAGGTACTGCACCAACCAGGTATCTAGAATAGCTCCCCTCTCAAGGGGGGGAAATGCAATCCACAAAACCAATAATGCTCAAACTAGTATATTTGAAAAATTATCACCACTCTATTTGAGCTCAATGGCAGAGCCATAAACTAAACATGATTCATCCTCCAAATCTGATTTTACAATCTAATCTACTTATTTTCGTTACTAGGCTATAGGATCTGAAGCTATTGACCCATAGCTTTCAACGGGAATGGGTTTGATGATATGAGAGACCCACACAAGAGAATACAGTGCCTTCAGAAAGTATAACACTTGTCTATTCCACATTTTGATATGTTACAGCATAAATTCAAAATTGATTGAATATTTTTATTTTCTCATCCATCTACACACAATGCTCCATAATGACAAAGTGAAAACATGTCACATTTATTGAAAATTTAATATAGAAATATCTCATTTACATAAGTGTTCACACCCCTGAGTCAATACTTTGTAGAAGCACAGTCTTTCTGTGTAATCCCCTAAGAGCTTTCTACGCTCTGATTGTTCAAGATTTGCACATTATTGTTTTGTAAATTCTTCGATCTCTGTCATAACGTATTGTTGACCGTGCTTATTAAGTTGTAAAATCGTGAGGTGTCAAAGTG
This sequence comes from Salvelinus fontinalis, assembly GCF_029448725.1. Classification (NCBI taxonomy): domain Eukaryota; kingdom Metazoa; phylum Chordata; class Actinopteri; order Salmoniformes; family Salmonidae; genus Salvelinus; species Salvelinus fontinalis. Next base: position 12,055,019 of record NC_074705.1, read on the forward strand.
AGCACGACGACGGGGGGGGGGGGGGGGGCTGTGGGAGCCCCGAGGTACTGGAACGGATAAAAATCTATACCTTTATAATAAAGCAGTGCATGCATATCATTGCATTTGCGTAGTGGCATAGAGCAGTAGAATAGAGCACAGAAGTTGCACAAATGGGGAAATTTGAAGAATTTTGTAACGATCGTCGTAATCCTCCTCGTCTGAGGAGGAGCAAGGATCAGACCAATATGCAGCGTGGTACGTTTCCATATTTATTGGAATACTTACTTTCAATACGAACAAAACAATAAACAAAACGAAACCAACGACGCTACAGTCCTGAACAAGTGAACAATGAAAAACAATGAACGCACGAACAGGAACAATCACCCACAAACAAACAGTGAGAACAGCCTACCTAAATATGGTTCCCAATCAGAGACAACGTAAAACACCTGCCTCTGATTGAGAACCGTATCAGGCAAATCAGACAACTCTAAACCAAACATAGAAACACACAACATAGCATGCCCACCCAGCTCACGTCCTGACCAACTAAATAAAGACTGAACAAAGGAAATAAGGTCAGGAATGTGACAAATTTGGTCATTTGATGTGACTGGAGACTTTAACATAATCTTTTTTAATACTACACAAATTATCGAAATGACAGGCTACGTTGACACTGACAAACAGATCATGAGATGAATAAAAATGACCTTGTCTTGAATCCATCAATAACCTGGACTCTGGTGTGTGGAGACCAGTAGCAGTGCGTGGATAAAATCACCAGGGAAGCCAAGCCAGGAAAAAAAGCCATATTACAATACACTGTTTGTGCTGTGATAATTGTGTTATTTTCTCTATAACCTGTTAGTTCACATGCCTTGCCACCGTGATATATAGGCCTAAGGCCGAGCCAATAAGAAGACACAGTGGCAGAATAAATTCAACCATACCTTTGTTTCATCACAAAACCGGAGAGCAACATCTGCCCGGTGAAGTCCACAAAACATATTGTATCTAACAAACAGTTACATGACCTACAGCACGGTCAAGCAAGTTCATGTTTCTGACATTTTCGGACTCCTAACCAAGTATTGATTTAGAACCACAGAGAGTAACTGCAAGTCGCAAAGAAAACAGGTACTGCCGCCACCATTCCAGTAACATTTCAAATTCAACGTCATCTAATCACCTATGCTTAGTCTAATACAGTGACAACTAAACAACTCCCAAAACAATTTAGTCCAATCAACGTGAGCTAAATATGATGTGGTTCCATGTAACTGATTTCTGTGTATGTGTGTGCCTGCAAGTAGAAATAAACATGTTGATTCACCCTACTCATAGAGAAACGCCAAAACCATCCACCTCTTTCATGTTGCCTGAATGGTCTATCACTCTATCATACAGTACACGCTTTTAGTTTTTGTTGACCTTCACTATCTGGCTAAAACGCTTGTTCTCTAGCCTAACTTCCTTTCATGGGCAATGATAAGCCAGGCAAGCTAGTTAACATTAGCATACAACATCTAGCTACATGTTGAACTTCCATCCTATCAGGCCAAGGGCACTATGTATGAACATATAAGGGCACAAGGCGAGACCCAGAGTCCGGTGGCGGTCCGCTTGTCGACGATACCTGGAGGTGGTCTTGAGAAGAGCTGCCCGAGCTCTTTTCCAGGTACGTACTCCGACAGCGGCGGATGAACATCTGGGCTGAAGGTACGCTGACCTCAACTTCTTGCTCTGGGAAGAGCGGGGGCTGATACCCCATGGAGCATTCGAAAGGGGATAGTCCAGTAGCCGAGCAAGGCAGAGTGTTCCTGGCATATTCCACCCAGACCAGTTACTGACTCCAGGTGGTGGGGTAACTGGCAACCAGACACCGGAGTGCCACCTCCATGTCTTGATTGACTTGCTCCATGTGGCTGATCGATTGGGGATGAAACCCAGAGGACAGGCTGGCTGACAACCCAATAAGAGTGCAGAACGCCTTCTAAAACTGGAACGAGAACTGAGGACCCCGGTCCGAGACAACATCAACCGGGAGTCCATGGATACGGAAGACGTGCTGCACCATAAGCTGGGCCATCTCCTTAGCTGAAGGTAACTTAGGAAAAGGGATGAAATGGGCGGCCTTGGAGAATCTGTCCACCACTGTCAGAATGGTGGTGGTGCCATCTGATGGAGGAAGCCCAGTGATGAAATCCAGAGAAATATGGGCGATGAGGGACAGGAAGTGGCTGTAGGGGGCCAGATGGAGTCTTGCTTTGCGCGCATACCATGCATGCGTCGATGAAGGCAGAGACATCAAAAACAATGGTCGGCCAACAGAAGCGTTGACAGAGGAAAGCCATGGTCCGACGAGTACCAGGATGACAGGTAAGCCTGGAGGAATGAGCCCATTCCAGGACCTTAGACCGGACCACATCAGGCACAAACAGACAGTTAGCCGGGCACCTTCCAGTGTCTGACTGGGAACGCTAAGACTTGCAGACCAAAGACTCAATTCCCCAAACAACATAAGCCGTCAAACAAGAGGCAGGGAGGATGGTCTCAGATTCAGAGGGAGTGGCAGAGGAACTGTATAGATGGGAGAGAGCGTCCGGCTTCACGTTTTTGGACCCTGGGAGGTAGTGAAATTGAACCTAATAAATGGAATTACGGCGCTTGGCTGTGCGGAGATATTCCAGATTCTTGTGGTTGGTCCAGACCAAAAACGGATGTTCAGCTCCCTCCAGCCAGTGTCATCCACTACTCCAGTGCCATCTTGACCACCAGGAGATCTCAGTTACCCACGTCGTAGTTTCTTCATGCAGAGTTGAGTTGATGGGACAGGAAGCCAGAGGGATGAAGCTTTTGGTCTGGGGCAGATCACTGGGACAGGATGGCCCCCAATCCAGCATCAGAAGCATCAACCTCAACCACAAATTGACGGGATGGGTCTGTATGGATGAGGATGGGTGCTGTTGTGAACTGATGCTTCAGGTCCACAAAGGCTTTGTTGACAGCTGGAGACCATGTAAACAGTACTTTGGTGGAGGTGAGTGCAGAGAGGGTGGCCGCCAGCGTGCTCTAACCCCGAATGAAATGGCGGTAGAAGTTAGCAAAACCTAGGAAACGTTGCAACTGCACCCTGGACGTAGGCTGAGGCCAATCCACCACTGCTTTCACCTTTCCAGGATCCATCTGGACATTTCCCTCAGCAATGACATATCCCAAGAAGGAGATGGTAGAGTGGTGGAACTCATAATTCCCGGCATTCACAAACAATTGGTTCTCCAGGAGGCGTTGAAGGACCTGTCTGACATGCAGAACATGTTCTTGGGCAGACCGTGAAAAAAACAGGATGTCATCAAGGTATACAAACACAAACTGGTTTACCATGTCCCAGAGCACATCATTTACCATGATGGAAGACAGCGTTGGTGAGTCCAAACAGCATGACCTGGTACTCATAATGTCTGCTGGCTGTGTTGAATGCTATCTTCCACTCATCTCCTTTGCATATCCGAACCAGGTGGTAGGCATTCTGAAGATCCAGCTTGGACAAAATGGTGGCCTCTGGAGAGGTTCAAAGAGGAGAGGAGTGGTAGGGGGTAACGATTCTTAACCGTAATATTATTTTAAGGCCCCGGTAGTCATTGCACGGATGCAGGGTCTTGTCCTTCTTCTCCACAAATAAAAAACCCTGCGCCGGCAGGAGAAGCAGACGGCCGGTCAGCCCCAGTAGCCAAAGAATCCTTTTTGTTCTCCTCCATGGCCTTGGTCTCCGGCCCAGATAGAGAATATAACAACGAGGTGGTGTGGTGCCTGGGAGGAGATCAGTGGCACAATCATAAGGACGATGTGGGGGAAGAGAAGTGCCATTGTAACAGTATAACTTTACGTCGTCCCCTCGCCCCGACACGGGCGCGAACCAGGGACCTTCTGCACACATCAACAACGGTCGCCCACGAAGCATCGTTACCCATCGCTCCACAAAGGCCACGGCCCTTGCAGAGCAAGGGGCAACCCTACTTAATGTCTCAGAGCAAGTGACGTAACTGATTGAAATTCTACTAGCGCGTACCTGCTAACTAGCTAGCCATTTCACATCCGTTACACTCACCCCCCTTTCAACCTCCTCCTTTTCCGCAGCAACCAGTGATCCGGGTCACGGCACCAATGTAACAGTATAACTTTACGTCGTCCCCTCGCCCCGACACGGGCGCGAACCAGGGACCTTCTGCACACATCAACAACGGTCGCCCACGAAGCATCGTTACCCATCGCTCCACAAAGGCCACGGCCCTTGCTGAGCAAGGGGCAACCCTACTTAATGTTTCAGAGCAAGTGACGTAACTGATTGAAATGCTACTAGCGCGTACCCGCTAACTAGCTAGCCATTTCACATCCGTTACACCATGCTGAAAACCTCCAGGAGGTTGTGGTCCTCTGGGGATGGTAGAGAATCCGAGACTTGACATAAGTCCCGAGGAGGCTGTCTGGGGGAAGGCTGCGCTGCTTTGAGGCAATGGGAATGGTAAAACGGACTCAAACCCAGGTTTGAACTTGTGGTCCAATCAATAACGGGGTTGTGTTTCTTAAGCCAAGAAAATCCCAAAACAACTGGAACATGGGGAGACTCAATGAGGTGTAGCTGTATTGCTTCACTATGATTACCTGAAACCCATAGATTAACAGGAACTGTGATGTGGGTTACTCTACCAATGGAGCGTCCATCCAGTCCTCTAGCATCCATGGGAACAGAGAGAAGCTGAGTGGGAAAACGTAATTCAGAAACTAGAGTAGCATCCATAAAACCAAAATTCCCAGTCTGGCTCACCAGAGTACTTGTACCTACTATAGAGATAGGTCTCTTAACTGGGTAGGTGGCTATATAATGTCCTGCAGCCTCACAGTACAGACAACTGTTAGAACTCAGCCTTTGTGAAGGTTCCTTAGGTGATAATCTAGCTCTGCCCAGTTGCATAGGTTCCGGAGTATCTGACTCACCCGTCGCTGATGATTCTCGAGGGAGCTCGGGTGGCTTCGGATCCTCTCGTAAAAATAGCCTTCGGGGACTTCCGGATTCCTTCGAAGGTGAACGAGTCACTGCGGATGAACGAGTGTGACCCAGGTGAGACCTCCTCTCACTCTTGCGTTCCCTTAGCCGCCCATCAATTTTAATGGTGAGGGCGATAAGGGAATTGAGGTCCACCGGCAATTCCCGAGCGGCTAGCTCATCGTTTATCTCCTCAGATATTCCTTGAAGGAAGGTATCAAAAAGGGACTCCGGATTCCAGGCACTTTCGGTAGATAGGAAACACAGTGATAAATACACCACGGGAAAAAAGCGACACCTGGATAGGGTGGAGACAATCACAAGGACAGGTGAAACAGATCAGGGCGTGACAGAACTTATGGTTTGATCAGAATCACCGTTAAAATCATTGACCAGTATGGACAACAGTCAAACCACAATTCTAAATACCTATTTCCACCCATGGCTAATTTAGGAAAGGGACGATTTTAGCTAGCTACAGTTGATGTCGGAAGTTTACATACACCTCAGCCAAGCACATTTAAACTCAGTTTTTCACAATTCCTGTAAAACTTCCCTGTCTTAGGTCAGTTAGAATCACCACTTTATTTTAAGAATGTGAAATGTCAGAATAATAGAAGAGAGAATGATTTATTACAGCTTTTATTTCTTTCATCACATTCCCAGTGGGTCAGAAGTTTACATACACTCAATTAGTATATGTTAGCATTGCCTTAAAATTGTTTAACTTGGGTCAAACATTTCGGGTAGCCTTCCACAAGCTTCACACAATAAGTTGGGTGAATTTTGGCCCATCCCTCCTCACAGAGCTGGTGTAACTGAGTCAGGTTTATAGGTCTCCTTGCTCGCACAAGCTTTTTCAGTTATGCTCACAAATCTTCAATAGCTTTGAGGTCAGGGCTTTGTGATGGCCACTCCAATACCTTGACTTTGTTGTCCTTACGCCATTTTGCCACGACTTTGGAAGTATGCTTGGAGTCATTGTTCATTTGGAAGACCCATTTGTGACCAAGCTTTAACTTCCTGACTGATGCCTTGAGATGTTGTTTCAATATATCCACATAATTTTCCGTCCTCATGATGCCATCTATTTTGTGAAGTGCACTAGGCCCTCCTGTAGCAAAGCACCCCCACCACATGATGCTGCCACCCCCGGGCTTCACGGTTGGGATGGTGATCTTCAGCTTGCAAGCCTCCCCCTTTTTCCTCCAAACATAACGAAAGTCATTATGGCCAAAGACTTTATTTTTGTTTCATCAGACCAGAGGACATTTCTCCAAAAAGTACGATCTTTGTCCCCATGTGCAGTTGCAAACTGTAGTCTGTCTTTTTTATGGCGGTTTTGGAGCAGTGGCTTCTTCCTTGCTGCGCTGCCTTTCAGGTTATGTCGATATATAGGACTCGTTTTACTGTGGATATAAATACTTTTGTAACCGTTTCCTTCAGCATCTTCACAAGGTCCTTTGCTGTTGTTCTGGGATTGAGTTGCACTTTTCGCACCAAAGTACGTTCAACTCTAGGAGACAGAACTAGTCTCCTTCCTGAGCGGTATGATGGCTGCGTGGTCCCATGGTGTTTATACTTGCGTACTATTGTTTGTACCGATGAAGGTGGTACCTTCAGCCATTTGGAAATTGCTCCCAAGGATGAACCAGACTTGTGGAGGTCTACAATTGCTTTTCTGAGGTCTTGGCTGATTTCTTTTGATTCTCCCATGATGTCAAGCAAAGAGGCACTGGGTTTGAAGGTAGGCCTTGAAACACATCCACAGGTACACCTCCAATTGAATCAGAAGCTTCTAAAGCCATGACATAATTTTCTGGAATTTTCCAAGCTGTTTAAAGGCACAGTCAACTTAGTGTATGTAAACTTCTGACCCAATGGAATTGTGATACAGTGAATTGTAAGTGAAATAATCTATCTGTACACAATTGTTGCAAAAATTACCTGTGTCATGGACAAAGTAGATGTCCTAACCGACTTGCCAAAATAATAGTTTGTTAAAACTTCTTGTGAATTCCCCTATTTGGGAAAAAATGGGAAAAAATGGCAAAAAATCGTGCCCAATTTAAACGACCTCGTACTCTATTCTAGATCATATGATATGCATATTGTTATTACTATTGGATATAAAACTCTCAAGTTTCTAAAACTGTTTGAATTATATCTGTGAGTAAAACAGAACTCATTTTGCAGCAAACTTCCAGACAGGAAGTGAAAAATCTGAAAACGATGCTCTGTTCCAGGGCCTGCCTATTCAATTGCCTAATATTTATGGATATGCATGCACTGCATACGCCTTCCACTAGATGTCAACAGGCAGTGGAAGGTGGAATGGGGTGTCTAGCTTAATCTGAGGTTGAACAAGAGCTCTTGGAGTGGGAGGTCTGGAAATTTCTTTGTCTTCTCTGGCGCGCAAAGTACATCGACATTGGCTTCTGAAAAGCGTTCGGTATACACAGTGGATATCTCCGGCTCTGATTTTATTTGATACATGTGATAAAAACATCATAAAGTAGTTTTTTTCAACCGAGTTGTATCAGTTTATTCAACGTTTATTGCGACTTTTGGAATTTTCCTTTCTTCGCGTCAGGAGAAGATGGGCATGTTCGCGCCACATGGCTAGCTAAGTTGCTAATTCGACAGGAGAAAAGGACATTCTAAAACCAAACAACGATTTATTCTGGACCTAGGACTCCTTGTACAAGATTCTGATGGAAGCTCAGTAAAAGTAAGAACAATTTATGATGTTATTTCGTATTTCTGTGGAAAATGTTGAGTCCTATTTTCCGCCCTTTTTGCGGGCGCTGTCTCGCTATAACGTAAGCTGTTTGTTATGGTAAAGTTATTTTAAAAAATCTAACACGGCGGTTGCATTAAGAACTAGTGTATCTTTCATTTGCTGTCCAACATTTATTTTTTTGTAAAGTTTATGATGAGTTCTTTGGTCAGATTAGGTGAGTGTCCAAAATAGCTCCGGACAATTTGGTGAATCGATGCTACATATTCACAATGTATAACCACGGTTTGCATCTCTAAATATGCACATTTTCGAACAAAACATAAGTGTATTGTTTAACTTCTACCGACTCAGAAACCCGGATCCGGGAGCACCCCCACCTCCCCCACCAGTAAAAAAGCTGAATAGCATAGCTAGCATAGCGTCACAATTAAATAGTAGCATCTAAATATCATTCAATCACAAGTCCAAGACACCAAATGAAAGATACAGATCTTGTGATTCAAGCCATCATCTCTGATTTGTAAAATGTTTTACAGGGAAGACACAATATGTAAATCTATTAGCTAACCGCGTTAGCAAAAATCACTATTTTTCTTTGTCCACCATTTTTTCTCAACACCAGTAGCTATCACCAATTCGGCCAAATAAAGATATTGATAGCCACTAACCAAGAAAAAACCTCATCAGATGACAGTCTGATAACCTATTTATTGTATAGGATAGGTTTTGTTAGAAAAATTTGCATATTTCAGGTATAAATCATAGTTTACAATTGCACCCACCATCACAACTCGACTAGAATAAATACAGAGAGCAACGTGTATTAACTAATTACTAATCATAAAACATTTCTTAAAAATACAGAGATCCTGTGAATCCAGACAATATTTCAGATTTTCTAAGTGTCTTACAGCGAAAACACAATAAATCGTTATATTAGCATAGCACATGTGCAAACATTACCCCAGCATTGATTCACGGCAAAAAGAGCGATAGCATTATCACCACCAAAATGTATTAATTTTTTCACTAACCTTCTCAGAATTCTTCAGATGACACTCCTGTAACATCATATTACAACATACATATAGAGTTTGTTCGAAAATGTGCATATTTAGCCACCAAAATCGTGGTTAGACAATGAGAAAAGTAGCCAAGCTGGTCAGAAAATGTCGGGCGCCATATTGGACAGTGATCTAGTCGTATACATAAATACTCATAAACTTGACTAAAAAATACAGGGTGGACAGCGATTGATAGACAATTTAATTCTTAATGCAATCGCTGAATTACATTTTTTAAATTATCCTTACTTTTCAATACAGGTTGCGCCAAAGCGAAGCTACACCAAACAAAATGGCGGCATAAGCGTTTAACATTTTTCGACAGAAACACGATTTATCATCATAAATAGTTCTTACTATAAGCTGTTCTTCCATCAGAATCTTGGGCAATGAATCCTTTCTCCGGTCTAATCGTCTTTTGGTCGAAAGATGTCCTCTTGTCTCGTCGAAATGGCCACTAACGTTCACCATGCACTCGAAAAGTGCCCAGCTCCTCGAAGTGCGTCACACAGAAATGCCATAAAATCGCCCTAAACGGATATAAATTGCTATAAAACGGTTCAAATTAACTACCTTATGATGTTTTTAACACCTATAACGAGTAAAAACATGACCGGAGAAATATTACTGGCTAAACAACAGCTTGGAAGGAGGCAAGTCCGATGTCCATCGTGCGTCAGGCGCAGAGACGAAAAGAATGGTACTTCCGGTCATTGGTGTTTTATACAGGCCCTGATTGCGCAATCGACTCCATTCAAAGCGTCACCACGTACTGACATCTAGAGGAAGATGTAGGCAGTGTTTGTTTCTCCATAGCATTTACAGGGACATTAAAACTGACCTGGGAACAGGGGCCAAGATTTCTGAAATCTCACTCCCTGTTATGAAAAGTGCTGTAGAAGGAGTTCTGTTTCACTCAGAGACATAATTCCAACGGCTATAGAAACTAGAGAGTGTTTTCTATCCAATAATAATAATAATATGCATATTGTACGAGCAAGAATTGAGTAGGAAGCCGTTTAATCTGGAGACCGATTTATGCTAAGTCGAAACAGCACCCCCTATATTCGCAAGAAGATAACCTGATGTTATAAGACTGTCATCTGATGAAGTTGGTCAAGGTTAGTGATTAATTTTATATATTTTGCTGGTTTTTGCGATCGCTAACTTTTGCTGCTAATAAATGCATTTGTGTGTTTGGCTATTGTGGTAAGCTAATATAATGCTATATTGTGTTTTCGCTGTAAAATACTTAAAAAAATTGGAACTATTGGCTGGATTCACAAGATGTTTATCTTTCATTTGCTGTACACCATGTATTTTTCATAAATGTTTTATGATGAGTATTTAGGTATTTCACGTTGCTCTCTGTAATTATTCTGGCTGCTTTGGTGATATTTTTGATGGTAGCTGCAATGTAAAACTATGATTTATACCTCAAATATGCACATTTTTGAACAAAACATAAATTTATTGTATAACATGTTATAAGACTGTCATCTGATGAAGTTGTTTCTTGGTTAGTGACTAATTATATCTCTATTTGGTCGGTTTTGTGATAGCTACCTATGCGGTGAAAAATGGTGAAAATATGCGGTTGAGTCTTTTGCTATTGTGGTTGCTAATAGAAATACATATTGTGTTTTCGCTGTAAAACATTTTAAAAATCGGAAATGATGGCTGGATTCACAAGATGTTTATCTTTCATTTGCTGTATTGGACTTGTGATTTCATGAAAATTATATTATATGATATCCCTGTCGCGTTAGGCTAGGCTATGCTAGTCAGCTTTTTTGATGAGGAGGATCCCGGATCCGGGAGAGAGAAGCGATAGAGGTTTTAACAAGAAATTTGTGTTCTGTTTGAAAAATGAGTTTTAATGACTCCAACCTAAGTGTATGTAAACTTCCATCTCCAGCTGTAGCTAGCCACCGGAGGACAACAACACATCGAGATGCAACACTTAACCTGTCTAGGATCAGCGTGGCGCTAGCGGCACCCCCCCCCCCCCCCACTGAAAAACCAGTGCCGCGAAATTCAAAAAAAATATTTTTTTAAAATATTTAACTTTCACACATTAAAGTCCAATACAGCTAATGAAAGACACAGATCTTGTGAATCCAGTCAACATTTCCGATTTTTAAAATGTTTTACAGGGAAGACACAATATGTAAAGATGTACATCTATTACCTAAAAACACATTAGCATAATCCACCATCTTTTATTTGTCCACCAACACCAGTAGCCATCATCAATTCGGCTAAACTAAGATATTTATAGCCCCTAACCAACAAAAAAACTCATTAGATGACAGTCTGATAACATATTTATGGTATGGGATAGGTTTTGTTAGAAAAAAGTGCATATTTCAGGTAGATGGCATAGTTTACAATTGCACCCACCATCACAAATGGACTAGAATAATTACAATGAGCAACGTGTTTACCTAACTACTAATCATCAAACATTTCGTAAAAATACACAGCATACACGAATCGAAAGACACAGAACCTGTGAATACAGACAATATTTCAGATTTTTCTAAGTGTCTTACAGCGAAAACACAATAAATCGTTATATTAGCTTAGCACATAGCAATTAGCAGCCCAGCATTGATTCTAGCCAAAGTGAGCGATAAAAGTCAACATCGCCAAAATATATTTTTTTTTTCACTAACCTTCTCAGAATTCTTCCGATGACACTCCTGTAACATCACATTACAACATGCATATACAGTTTGATCGAAAATGTTTATATTTAGCCACCAAAATCATGGTTAGACAATGTGAAATGTAGACAAGCTGGTAAAGAAAAAGTCCTTGCGCCACTTAGACAGTGATCTACTCTTATACATAAATACTCATAAACGTGACTAAAAAATACAGGGTGGACAGGGATTGATAGACAATTTAATTCTTAATACAATTGCGTTATTACATTTTTTAATTTATCCTTACTTTTCAATACAGTTTGCGCCAAGCGAAGCTACGTCAAGAAACATGGCGTCCTAAGCCACTAAAATGTTTCGACAGAAACACGATTTATCATAATAAAAATGTCCTACCTTGAGCTGTTCTTCCATCAGTATCTTGGGCAAAGGATCCTTTCTTGGGAGAAATCGTCTTTTGGTGGAAAGCTGTCCTCTTGCCATGTGGAAATGTCAACTGCGTTCGGGATGAACTGAAAAGCGTGCCCAACTTTTCACATCGTTGCAAAAATAAATGTCCCAAAATCGCACTAAACGGATATAAATTGCTATAAAACGCTTTAAATTAACTACCTTATGATGTTTTTAACTCCTATAACGAGTGAAAAGATGACCGGAGAAATATAACAGGCTAAACTAACGCTTGGAACAGGTGCGCGCCGGTGTCCTCTTGGCTCATGACGCAGCTCCCAAAGAATGACTAGCTTCAGGGTTTTTTCATTTGTAGGGCCTGTGAACGCGCAATCGACCCCGTTGGAATCGTCATCACGTAAAGGCATCCAGGGGAAGACGTAAGAAGTGTCCGTATAGTCATAGCAACGACAGTGCCCTTTTAAATGACTTCAGAAGAGTGGCCAACATTTCTCAAATCTGACTCCATGTCAGGGAAATTGCTGTAGAATGGGCTCTGTTCCACTTAGAGACAAAATTTCAACTCCTATAGAAACTATAGACTGTTTTCTATCCAATAATAATAATAATATGCATATTGTACGATCAAGGATTTTGTGGGAAGCCGTTTAAAAAATTAGCCAAATTAGCATAAGTAGTCTAAACAGCGCCCCCATCCCCAACAGGTTAAAGTTTTTTTCTGTCAATGACCTTTGTTATGTGATGTGATTGGTGTGAAGCCAAATCCAAACTGGCGCTGACATTTCTGTGGGGAATGGCCCTAGCCCTCACCCTCCAATCCAACAGGTCCCAGACGTGCTCAATGGGATTGAGATCCGGGCTCTTCGCTGGTCATGGCAGAACATTGACATTCCTGTCTTGCAGGAAATCACACACAGAACGAGCAGTATGGCTGGTGGCATTGTCATGCTTGAGGGTCATGTCAGGATGAGACTGCAGGATGGGTACCTCATGAGGGAGGAGGATGTCTTCCCTGTAACGCACAGCGTTGAGATTGCCTGCAATGACAACAAGCTCCAGAGTACAGGCCTTGGTGTAACGCTCATTCCTTCGACGATAAACACGAACCTGACTGTCACCTCTGGTGAAACAAAACCGTGACTCATCAGTGAAGAGCACTTTTGCCAGTCCTGTCTGGTCCAGCGATTGTGGGTTTGTGCCCATAGGGGACGTTGTTGCCTGTGATGTGTGGTGAGAACCTGCCTTACAACAGGCCTACAAGTCATCAGTCCAGCCTCTCTCAGCTTGTTGCGGGCAGTCTGAGCACTGATGGAGGGATTGTGCGTTCCTGGTGTAACGGGCTGTTGTTGTTGCCATCCTGTACCTGTCACGCAGGTGTGATGTTTGGATGTCCCGATCCTGTGCAAGTGTTGTTACACATGGTCTCCCACTGCGAGGACGATCAGCTGTCTGTCCTGTCTCCCTGTAGCGCTGTCTTAGATGTCTCACAGTACAAGCATTGCAATTTATTGCCCTGGCTACATCTGCAGTCCTCATGCCTCCTTGCAGCATGCCAAAGGCACGTTCACGCAGATGAGCAGGGACCTTGGGCATCTTTCTTTCTGTTTTTCAGAGTCAGTAGAAAGGCCTCTTTAGTCTCCTAAGTTTTCATAACTGTGACCTTAATTGCCTTCCGTCTGTAAGCTGTTAGTGTCTTAACGACCGTTCCACAGGTGCATGTTCATTAATAGTTTATGGTTCATTGAACAATCATGGGAAACGGTGTTTAAACCCTTTTCAATGAAGATCTGTGCAGGTATATGGATTTTTACAAATTATCTTTGAAACACAGGGTCCTGAAAAGGGGACCTTGCTTTTTTTGCTGGGTTTATATCATTTCAATTAACAAGGGGTGCTGCAGCTCCTCCAGCACCCTTCCCCCGGCTATGATTCTTTAAGGAAATAAAGTGAAGTGCAACACTGCAGGAATGAGAGTTGCAGGCTCATGCTCATGAGAGATCATAGAAAAGCGAATCTCATTCTAGTTCTGAGAGATACAGGTCGTGGATCCATCTCTCACCGCAGCAAGGGCCACACGTTGGTCTCCAACATACGCTACATTGTTGCACAAACCATAAACCCGGGCCAGCCCAATACAAAGTAATTTGTTCAAGCAGGGTCCGGCTCAAATTAAACACTGGTTGTTGATAATTGCTCGACAACCATTTTCAGGTCTTGCCATAGCTTTTCAAGTAGATTTAAGTCAAAAGTGTAACTCGCCACTCAGGAACATTCGCTGTCTTCTTGGTAAGCAACACCAGTGTAGATATGGCCTTGTGTTTGAGGCTATTCTCCTGCTGAAAGGTGAAATCATCTCCCAGTGTCTGGTGGAAAGCAGACTGCACGTAGTAGGTTTTTGCCTGTGCTCCGTTCCTTTTCCATCCTGAAAAACTCCACGGTCCTTAACAATTTCAAGCATACCAATATCACAATGCAGCTATGGTTGAAAGTAAGCCTACCACAATGCTTGAAAATATGGAGAGTGGTACTCAGTAATGGAGAGTGTTCAAAAAGTACATTGCTTTGTCACAATTTGTGCAGTATTGCTTTAGTGCCTTGTTGCAAACAGGATGCATGTTTTGGAATATGTCTTATTCTGCAGTGAAAAAATATTTTTTTCATTTTTTATTCATTTGTAAACATTTCTAAAAACACATTTCCACTTTGACATTATGGAGTTTTGTGTGTAGGCCAGTGACACAAAATCTAATTTCAATCCATTATAACTTCAGGCTGTAACACAACAAAACATGGGAAAAAGTCAAGGTGTGTGGATACTTTCTGAAGGCACTGTATAGGCAACACATGGAAACACACCGCACAATAGAATGTTTCGTAGGGATTTCCCTAGAGAGTTATTATGACATGTAGGTCACAATAGTCTTCGCAACACACCACTTGGCAAAGATGAATCCATTATCACTTGAAGACAGAAGGATTACCTGTGACATTCACACTTTGGAGTCCCGGAGGCATTACGCAAACGACTCATTGACTTCTTAGCCCTGGCTCGCATTCACCACAGACTCACTGCGACTCACATTTACTCTCAACTAAGTTGTAGCCACCGACATTTGTTCCCCTTCTGGGTTGAATATTTTTACTTTCCTCCACAGCAATTATTTTTACCCACGCATTCAAGTGACATGGTGTGTCGCCTACTCTTATGGTCAGGGTTTTTTAAAATAAAAGATCAAGTCAGTGAGTGCTTTGAAAGGGAGAAAGTTTTGTTGGAAATAGTGCTCAGAAGTTGACACTTATTTTCTCATTCTCAGTAAACGCGGTGCAATAGAATGCAATGCATTGCACATGTTAACTTTTCTCTGTCTGACATGAATTTCTCACAGTCATGCGAAACCGATATAATGGAGAGTGCAATTAGTCACATTCAAAGTGATGCATAATTAGTTCATTTACAATTGCGCATAACTTGTTACCGCCAACTGGGAACATGCTGGTTGAATTAACGTTGTTTCCACGTCATTCCAATGAAATTACGTTGAAGCGACATGGAATACACATTGAACTGAAGTCTCCGCCCAGTTGGAGCACACTTGAAAACCCTTACACAAAGACATGCACATCCCTACGCAAAGAAAGGTGAGCTTTCATTTGAGCAGATGGTGGGGAATGAGTTTGGGCTAAATCCCAGAAGCCACATCAGTGTTTTTATTTCCTAGTGGATATAACCATCGTACACAAATATAACAGTCCACATTATCATCCCCACACTCCCTGAGAGATTTTTTTTTGTATGTTATTCCGAACAAAGGCCTAATTTTAGACCACAAGGGGCATGTCTTCACACCATTAACTTACAGATACATTTTGATTCACAAGTGTATACATCTGGGACACATTGTGCATGGTGGGAAATAGGACCCCCTGGTAATGAACACCCATTTAAATACCCCAGAGAGAGGAGTACAGAGGAGAAATGCAACCCTAACAAGTTTTTAATGACATGCTCATATGCTGACAGAGGGCTGATTAGAGGATAATGCTGGTGTCTACATTTATTTGGATTTGAATTAAACAACGCAGAAACATATTTGAGCTTTACAATCATCTTCAATATGGTTATTGAATGCTCCAGTAGGTCTATATCACGGTCCTTAACCTTGGGGTTAGTGTGGCTGTCAGTCAATGTCTCTGGCTCCTGTAGCCTCTGATACTCTCTCTGTTGTAGATGATGTATTAGATGTCTGTCAATCTGGAGTAAGAGGCCAGAAAGGGAGGAGTGTTGTTGGTCCCTCCAACAAAATGAATATAAAGACATTCCAATAGAGTGGCCTTATGCAACATCAGTGCCTGCAGGATGGAACGAGAGAAAAAGACAGGAGAGAGAGAACGAGAGAGAGGGAGGAGAGAAAAGAGAGAGAAAGGAGGAGAGAGGGTGATATAGGCAGAGAGAGGGAGATAGAACAGAGCGAGCTGGCGCCATCAGTGAGTGAAAAATGCCCCTGCGATGCTGCCAAGCGAAAACATCAGTGTTCTTTGGTGCCAGCCCAAGATGGACGACTGAGGCGATTTCCATGTGCATCAGGATATATGGTCCACTGCTTATTTGTTAGCGAGCGGCCTTAGCTGCGTGCTGTGTAGTCCAGCCATCACCTCCTCGGTTGCGCACTGTGGCAGGAAAAAAAGACCACATCACAGAGAAAGTCACAGGCCCCGTTAGCTCCAGGGGTAATGCTTGTTGTTTGACTTACTTCGTGGGACCTGGCATATATTATACGATGGTGTCTCAGGTGAGAATTATGCCTGGTGAAATCCCTTACAGACGTTGTTGTGCTGTTACTCACTTTAACCATTCTCCTTTTGCTAAATAAGTATTCGGTTACTAATACGAAACATAATTGTTAACATTTGGGAACAGAGCCTCGGTAATGACATTTAAAAATGGACCAAATAAAACTTTTTGGCCCACACACAAGAGTCTGGGAAGGCAGCATTAACCGTTAAAGCAATTCACAGAAAGTCCTGACAGGGAGACGCATCCATCATGCGTGATGATGTATACAGGTAAGATAGTCTAGCGTTAACTAGCTACATTTTCAGATATTAGACATTTCTAAATTTGACAGAAAGTGGTTTCATTTCAAGCTGAAGTGTGTCGTGGCAATTTCCTGTATTACCAAATGAGTAGAGTTACAAACCACACACCAGTCACACCAGTACAGTGTCAGTAAAAGTGTCAGTAAACGTGAGCAAGAAAGCTACATTAAATTGTTGCCAGCAGAGCTGGTTAGGCTGTTTTCATGTTATCCAGAGGTAAACAAATCATTGGCCAGAGCATCAAGTGTGCACTCTGAAAGCTCTGAGAGCGAAACAAGATGGGTGGGGCTAAAGCTTAAGAGGGTGTGAACAATGCTGAATGGGTGTAGGCAAAGATTTCTTCACTAGATACAAAATCATTCAAAGTCATTTTCTCAAAAGTGAGTTCACAAGTTTATCAACTGTCAAAGCAAAATTACTTTCCCATTGATCCTCAAAAATGCAGTGTATGACATACCATTTTGTAGCTTTGAGTCTCTACTTTTATCCACATGTTGCTACATAAGACTGAGGTGGTGAGTCACAGCTGGTGAGTCACATATATCCTCGAAGCGAGCATAAAAGATATTTAGCTGGTATGGTAGACTCGTTGCGGATGTTGCCTGTAATCCATGGCTTCTGGTTGGGAAATGTATGTACGGTCACTGTGGGGATGTGTTGTCAATGCACTTATTATAGTTACTACATGATTCCATATGCCTGATTTCATAGTTTTGATGTCTTCACTACTATTGTACAATGTACTGTGCCTTGCAAAAGTATTCATCCTCTTGGTGTGTTTCCTATTTTGTTGCATTACAACCTGTAATTGAAATAGATTTTTATTTGGACTTCATGTAATGGACATACACAAAATAGTCCAAATTGGTGAAGTAAAAATGAAAAAAAAATACTTGTTACAAAAAAATGTAAAACTGGAAAGTGGTGCGTGCATTGGTATTCACCCCCTTTGCTATGAAGCCCCTAAATAAGATCTAGTGCAACCAATTACATTTAGAAGTCACATAATTAATTAAATAAAGTCCACCTGTGTGCAATCTAAGTATCACATGATCTGTCACATGATCTCAGTATTTATATATACCTATTCTGAAAGGCCCCAGAGTCTGCAACACCACTAAGCAATAGGAAGAATGCCAAGGGGGTGAATACATTCGCAAGGCACTCTTGAAAAAATAAAAATAAAGAACAAACATTGAATAAGTAGGTGTGTCCAATCTTTTGACTGGTACTGTATATACAGTGGCTTGAGAAAGTTTTCACCCCCCTTGGCATTTTTCCTGTTTTGTTGCCTTACAATCTGGAAGTTTGTATCATTTGATTTTCACAACATGCCTACCACTTTGAAGATGAAAAATATTTCTTATTGTGAAGCAAACAAGAAATAAGCCAAAAAAAAACAGAAAACTTGAGCGTGCATAACCTTTCACCCTCCAAAAGTCAATACTTTGTAGAGCCATCTCTTGCAGCAATTGCAGCTGCAAGTCTCTTGGGGTATGTCTCCATAAGCTTGGCACATCTAGCCACTGGGATTTTTGCCCATTCTTCAAGGCAAAACTGCTCCAGCTCTTTCAAGTTGGATGGGTTCCACTGGTGTACAGAAACCTTTAAGTCATACCACAGATTCTCAATTGGATTGAGGTCTGGGCTTTAATCAAGCCATTCCAAGACATTTAAATGTTTCCCCTTAAACCACTTGAGTGTTGCTTTAGCAGTATGCTTAGGGTCATTGTCCTGCTGGAAGGTTAACCTCCGTCCCAGTCTCAAATCTCTGGAAGACTGAAACAGGTTTCCCTCAAGAATTTCCCTGTATTTCGTGCCATCCATCATCCCTTCAATTCTGACCAGTTTCCCAGTCCCTGCCGATGAAAAACATCTCCACAGCATGATGCTGCCACCACCATGCTTCACTGTGGGGATGGTGCTCTCGGGGTGATGAGAGGTGTTGGGTTTGCGCCAGACATAGCGTTTTCCTTGATGGCCAAAAGGCTCAATTGTAGTCTCCTTTCACCAGAGTACCTTCTTCCATATGTTTGGGGAGCCTCCCACATGCATTTTGGTGAACACAAAACATTTTTAGTTTTTTTAACCATTGGCTTTTTTTCTGGCCACTCTTCCATAAAGCCCAGCTCTTAGGAATGTACATCTTATTGTGGTCCTATGGACAAATAATCCAATCTCCTCTGTGGAGCTTTGAAGGTATTTCATGGTTGTCTTTGGTCTGCTGAGTGCTCGTATAGTGAACCCCTGCTACCCCCAGACACCAATTGTCCATTGACACAATAAATGCTCCTGCAACCCATGAGCCCTGCACCCCCAGGCGTCAAGGATCTATTCTTGGTTGGTAAACAGTTTTCTGTCAATTGATTGTCATGTTCACTTGTTTAGCCCTAATCACACAATTTAGCTGTCTTCAACAGGGGTGGGCAATCTCATGCACAGAGGGTTTTTGTCATGGCAGGGTTATGTTCCTAAACATTATTCAAAGGGACAGTGTGGATCTAATGAGTTATATATAAAGCTGTGACACTGATTCTATTAATTATATTCTGACCCAAGACCTTTATTATTTGCATCATTGGTGTATCTGCTTCAGTGGCGGTCAGTGCCGTTTAAGATGAGGGAGGACAATTCTATTAGAGCATATTGGATGACTATCATTCATATTCCAATCACCCAGTTCAATGTAACAGCGATAGGTTTAGGCTACTACATGACACTCTAATTTTCCCTCTACCCATCATGAGGTTGCTACAACCTAGCCTATGAATGAGTTCACAACGTAGGTGCACGCAGGTCGAGAGACAAATTTGAGGAGACAGACAGTGACACATGGACAGACAATGACATTCAATACCGCCTTGCAAACTATTGCCTGCATCTAGCTGATATAGGGTGTAATCATTAGTCCAACAGTTTCAAACGAGAGTTTCTATTGGACAAATTCAGGTATGTTTATCCCCGTTTTGATCCGTTTGAATCCGTTTTTCAACAGAATCTGCGGAATGAATACACTCCTTATCTGTCATAGACACAGTTCACTTTCATAGCAGCCATGTTGTTTTCCTTCTCGTATCTATGAGCACTCCTAATTTCACCTCTTCCCTTCGCTTGTGGACTTCAGTGCACAACACATCAGCTGTA
This sequence comes from Salvelinus fontinalis, assembly GCF_029448725.1. Taxonomy (NCBI): domain Eukaryota; kingdom Metazoa; phylum Chordata; class Actinopteri; order Salmoniformes; family Salmonidae; genus Salvelinus; species Salvelinus fontinalis. The sequence continues at coordinate 12,075,179 of NC_074705.1, forward strand.
TGTGACCAGGCAGAAAAACCTTTCCATGTCACGCCTACTCCTGCTCCCCCTCTCTGGCGCTCAAGGGCGCCAGGCTACCCTTCTTTACACGCACCTGTCACCATCATTACGCGCAGCAGCGCTCATAGGACTCACCTGGACTTCTTCACGTTGTTGATTACCCCCTGTATATCTGTCTGTTCCTCGGTGGTGTTCCCTGCGTCCGCATGAATTGTTGTTATGTGTTCCTGTCCAGATGCTGTTCCTGTTCCGTTTCATATCCGTCAGCTATTAAACCTTCACTCCCTGTACCTGCTTCTCATCTCCTGCGTCGATCCTTACAGAATGCAAACACCATTACAAGAAGCATCAGGGAGTTTTTAAGGGTTTTGTTTTGTTGTTGACTTCGGACCCGGGGGCCGTCACCTAAGCTGGCTTGTCGGGCTGTCATGCCCTAGCTGGTTCGAGAGGTTTCCTTGCCCCGGTTGGCTCGGCAGGTTCCCATCCCACGTCAAGCTTCAGTCTGCTTGTTTGGCTCCTATGCCTCAGCCAGACCATTCTTTTTTTGTTTTGCTGGTGACATCGGCCTTGGATTCCGCCACCGATGGAACCGGGGGTGCCTAAGCTGGCTCGTTGGGCTGTCACACCCTAGCTGGCTCGAGAGGTTTCCTTTCCTCGGTTGGCTCGGCAGGTTACCATATCACGTCATGCTTCAGGCGGCCCATCGGGCTTCTCCACCGCAGCGGGATCGTCAGGCTTTCACGCCTCAGCCGGATCGTCAGGCTCCCACGCCTCAACTGGCTCGCCAGGTGTGTGTGTGTGTGTGGGGGGGGTGTACTGTCACGCCTGCTCCCACTCCCCCTTCCGCTCAAGAATGCCAGGCTACGCTTCTTTACATGCACCTGTCACCATCATTACACGCAGCAGCGCTCATTGGACTCACCTGGACTCTTTCACGTTGTTGATTACCCCCTGTATATCTGTCTGTTCCTCGGTGGTGTTCCATGTGTCCGCATTAATTGTTGTTATGTTTTCCTGTCCAGATGCTGTTCCTGTTCCATTTCATATCCGTCAGCTATTAAACCTTCACTCCCTGTACCTGCTTCTCATCTCCTGCTTCGATCCTTACATTCTAAGCCAAACCGCTATACACAGCCTACATCATTGTCACCATATTAGCTAAAGTAATTTCATAGTCAGAATAGCTAATAGAACTAACACATTTGTAAACCCACTACAATCATGCAGAAACGTTACAGTGTACAGTTAGTAAGCAGTTACACCAACGGGCCCCGGTGGCAATACATTAATAAAACCAAAAGCTTACCTTGACTTGGAAGAGTTCCAGTGCTGTGTTGGAAAGTCATAGACAGCTAGCTAACATAGCATCCCTCTGTTTGAGCAGGGTGTTTCAGTAGGCTTAACTAGCTAGCTGCATTTGTAAGTAAGTGAAACTGATTTTTTTGGACAATCTCTCTCTCTCTCTCTCTCTGTTTCTCTCTTGAGTCTCCTTCATTTTGGAAGAAATGAATTTGTTCAAATCTTTTGAACTATTGTCTTTCTCTATCTTTGAGTCAACTACTCACCATATTTCATGCACTGCACTGCAGTGCTAGCTTGCTGTAGCTTATTAAAAACTGTTGGGCTAGGGGGCATCATTTTCACATTTGGATGAAAAGCGTGCCCAGAGTAAACTGCCTGCTACTCAGTCCCAGTTGCTAATATATGCATATTATTAACCTCTTGACGCTAGGGGTCAGATTATTGTTATTTTTTTAATAACGTTCCCAAGGTAAACGGACTATTTCTCAGGTCCAGATCGTAGAATATGCATATAATTTACAGATTAGGATAGAAAACACTCCAAAGTCTCCAAAACTGTCAACATATTGTCTGTGAGTATAACAAAACTGATTCTGCAGGCGAAAACCTCAGGAAATCTAACCCGGGAGTTATTTTTTTTTTTTATCTGTTTCCTTGCCCGTATTTCTTCCATTTAAAAGGGTATCAACCAGATTCCTTTTCCAATGGCTTCCTAAGGCTGTGACCAGGCTTTAGACATGGTTTCAGGCTTTTATTTTGCAAAATGAGCGAGATTTTTCAAAAGTAGTCAGGTGTCCTTTGATTAGTTCCTGCGCGTGAGAGGGGTAGCTCTTCATTTTCTTTCTCTCTTTTATTGAATGGGTTACGGTCCGGTTGAAATATTATCGATTATGTTTGTTAAAAACAACCTGAGGATTGATTATAAAAAACATTTGACATGTTTCTACGAACATTACGGATACTTTTTGGAATTTTTGTCGAACGGAACGAGGCTTTGATTTTCTGAACATAATGCGCTACCCACATGGCATTTTTTTGTTATAAAAGTAATATTTATCAAACAAAAATAACATTTATTGTGTAACTGGGAGTCTCGTGAGTGCAAACTTCCGAAGATTATCAAAGGTAAGCGATCAATTTTATTGCTTTTCTGACTTTCGTGAACATGCTAATTTGGGGCTAGCTGTTCTAGCATTGATTGATACACTCACAAAAGCTTGGATTGCTTTCGCTACAAAGCATATTTTCAAAATCTGACACGATAGGTGTATTAACAACAAGCTAAGCTGTGTTTTGGTATATTTCACTTGTGATTGCATGATTATAAATATTTTGAGTAATATTTTGCGCCCTGCAATTCAGCGGTTGTTTAGGAAAATGATCCCGCTAAAGGGATCCGTAGCGCCGAGAAAATAATAGATTTGGATAGAAAACACTCTGATGTTTCTAAAACTGTTTGAATTGTGTCTGTGAATATAACAGAACTTATATGGCAGGCGAAAACCTGAGAAAAACCCAATCAGGAAGTGGGAAATCTGAGGTTTGTAGTTTTTCAACATTTGGCCTATCAAATACACAGTGTCTATGGGGTCATATTGCACTTCCTAAGGCTTCCACTAGATGTGAACAGTCTTTGGAACCTTGTTTGATGCTTCTACTGTGAAGTGGGGGGCGAATGAGAGGGGATTGAGTAAGGTCTCTCCCAGAGTGCCATGAGCTGACCATGCGCGTTCACGTGAGTGTTAGCTTGAGTTCTATTGCATTTCTGAAGACAAAGGAATTCTCCGGTTGGAACATTATTTAACCTCTCTGGGATAGATGGGACGCTTGCGTCCCAACAGCCATGTCAAAATGTAGAGCGCCAAATTCAAAAAAATTATATAAAATTAAACTTGATTAAATCACACATATAAGATATCAAATTAAAGCTACACTCGTTGTGAATCCAGCCAACATGTCAGATTTCAAAAAGGCTTTTCGGCGAAAGCATAAGATGCTATTATCTGATGATAGCCCAATGTAAACAAGAGAGTGTAGCCTATTTCAACCATGCTAGCGCTACTCAAAACGCTAATATAAAATATAAAACATGCATTACCTTTGACGAGATTCTTTTGTTGGCACTCCAATATGTCCCATAAACATCACAAATGGTCCTTTTGTTCGATTAATTCCATCCATATATATCCAAATTGTCCATTTATTTGGCGCCGTTGAACCAGGAAAAACAGCGTTCAATTTGAACAAAATCACGACACAATATCTAAAAAAAATTACCTCTAAACTTTGCCAAAACATTTCAATGTACTTTTGTAATACAGCTTAAGGTATTTGTAAACGTTATTAATCGATCAAATTGAAGACAGGTCAATCTGTTTTCAATACAGGATATCAACAAACTCACGGAACATTTCACGTCTTGCCCAAATCTCAAACATAAACAAACGACGTCCCTCCACTTCCGGGTCAATATCTTGTTCACCTCACTAAGAAAAAACCTTAACCATTTTCCATACAATGGCGACATCCAGTGGAAGCAGTAGAAACTGCGCATTTACTGATTAGAATTCTGGTTTGCCCAAAACAATCCATTGAACATAGAGGAACTTAACAATAAAAAAGTTAGTCCTCAGGGTTTTGACTGCTATATAAGTTCTGTTATACTTACAGATATGATTCAAACAGTTTTAGAAACTTCAGAGTGTTTTCTATCCAAATCTACTAATTATATGCATATCTTATATTCTGGGGATGAGTAGCACGAAGTTGAAATTGCGCACGCTATTTTTCCCTAAGTGAAAATTCTGCACCCTATCATCAAGAAGTTAACCTGTTGGGGATGGGGGCGCTGTTTAGACTATTTATGCTAATTTGGCTAATTTTTTAAACGGCTTCCCACAAAATCCTTGATCGTACAATATGCATATTATTATTATTATTGGATAGAAAACAGTCTATAGTTTCTATAGGAGTTGAAATTTTGTCTCTAAGTGGAACAGAGCCCATTCTACAGCAATTTCCCTGACATGGAGTCAGATTTGAGAAATGTTGGCCACTTTTCTGAAGTCAGTTAAAAGGGCACTGTCGTTGCTATGACTATACGGACACTTCTTACGTCTTCCCCTGGATGCCTTTACGTGATGACGATTCCAACGGGGTCGATTGCGCGTTCACAGGCCCTACAAATGAAAAAAACCTTTAGCTAGCAAGTCTTTTCTTGCTGCGTAACGCGCGTGGAAGACACCGACCCTCTCCTGTTCCAAGCGTTAGTTTAGCCTGTTATATTTCTCCGGTCATCTTTTCACTCGTTATAGGAGTTACAAACATCATAAAGTAGTTAATTTAAAGCGTTTTATAGCAATTTATATCCGTTTAGTGCGATTTTGGGACATTTATTTTTGCAACGATGTGAAAAGTTGGGCACGCTTTTCAGTTCATCCCGAACGCAGTTGACATTTCCACATGGCAAGAGGACAGCTTTCCACCAAAAGACGATTTCTCCCAAGAAAGGATCCTTTGCCCAAGATACTGATGGAAGAACAGCTCAAGGTAGGACATTTTTATTATGATAAATCGTGTTTCTGTCGAAACATTTTAGTGGCTTAGGACGCCATGTTTTTTGACGTAGCTTCGCTTGGCGCAAACTGTATTGAAAAGTAAGGATAAATTAAAAAATGTAATAACGCAATTGTATTAAGAATTAAATTGTCTATCAATCCCTGTCCACCCTATATTTTTTAGTCACGTTTATGAGTATTTATGTATAAGAGTAGATCACTGTCTAAGTGGCGCAAGGACATTTTCTGACCAGCTGAGCTACATTTCACATTGTCTAACCATGATTTTGGTGGCTAAATATAAACATTTTCGATCAAACTGTATATGCATGTTGTAATGTGATGTTACAGGAGTGTCATCGGAAGAATTCTGAGAAGGTTAGTGAAAAAATTAATATCTTTTGGCGATGTTGACTTTTATCGCTCACTTTGGCTAGAATCAATGCTGGGCTGCTAATTGCTATGTGCTAAGCTAATATAACGATTTATTGTGTTTTCGCTGTAAGACACTTAGAAAATCTGAAATATTGTCTGTATTCACAGGATCTGTGTCTTTCGATTCGTGTATGCTGTGTATTTTTACGAAATGTTTGATGATTAGTAGTTAGGTAAACACGTTGCTCATTGTAATTATTCTAGTCCATTTGTGATGGTGGGTGCAATTGTAAACTATGATATCTACCTGAAATATGCACTTTTTTCTAACAAAACCTATCCCATACCATAAATATGTTATCAGACTGTCATCTAATGAGTTTTTTTGTTGGTTAGGGGCTATAAATATCTTAGTTTAGCCGAATTGGTGATGGCTACTGGTGTTGGTGGACAAATAAAAGATGGTGGATTATGCTAATGTGTTTTTAGATAATAGATGTACATCTTTACATATTGTGTCTTCCCTGTAAAACATTTTAAAAATCGGAAATGTTGACTGGATTCACAAGATCTGTGTCTTTCATTAGCTGTATTGGACTTTAATGTGTGAAAGTTAAATATTTTAAAAAAATATTTTTTTTGAATTTCGCGGCACTGGTTTTTCAGTGGGGGGGGGGGGGGGGGGTGTGCCGCTAGCGCCACGCTGATCCTAGACAGGTTAAGATTCATGTTAAAAACATCCTAAAGATTGATTCTATACTTCGATTAACATGTTTCTATGGACTGTAATGGAACTTTTTGACTTTTCGTCTGCTCCTAGTGATCGCGCGTCACGAAATTGGAATACTGGGCTAAACGCGCGAATCAAAAAGGAGGTATTTGGACATAAAGATGAACTTTATCGAACAAATCAAACATTTATTGTGGAACTGGGATTCCTGGGAGTGCATTCTGATGAAGATCATCAAAGGTAAGTGAATATTTATAATGGTATTTCTGACTTCTGTTGACTCCAACAAGGCCGGATATCTGTTTGGCTTGATTTGCTGTCTGAGCGCCGTACTCAGAATATTGCATGGTTTGCTTTTCCGTAAAGTTTTTTTTAAATCTGACACAGCGGTTGCATTAAGGAGAAGTATATCTTTAATTCTGTGAATAACACTTGTATCTTATCAATGTTTATTATGAGTATTTCTGTAAATTGATGTGGCTCTGTGCAAATTCACGGGATGTTTTGGAGGCAAAGCCAAATGTAAACTGAGGTTTTTGGATATAAATATGAACTTGATAGAACAAAACATACATGTATTGTGTAACATGTTGTCCCGGGAGTGTCATCTGATGAAGAATATCAAAGGTTAGTGATTAATTTTATCTCTATTTCTGCTTTTTGTGACTCCTCTCTTTGGTTGGAAAATCGCTGTATGCTTTCTGTGACTAGTTGCTGAACAAACATAATGATATGTTTTACTGTCGCCAAAAAGCCTTTTTGAAATCGTACACTGTGGTTGGATTAACGAGAATTGTAGCTTTAAAATGGTGTCTAATACTTGTATGTTTGAGATATTTGAATTATGAGATGTCTGTTGATTGAATTTGGCGCCCTGCAACTTCATTGGCTGTTGGCAGGTTAATCAAATGTATTTATAAAGCCCTTCTTATATCAGCTTATCTCACAGAGTGCTGTACAGAAACCCAACCTAAAACCCCAAATAGCAAGAAATGCAGGTGTAGAAGCACAATGGCTAGGAAAAACTCCCTAGAAAGGCCGGAACCTAGGAAGATACCTAGAGAGGAACCAGGCTATGAGGGGTGGCCAGTCCTCTTCTGGTTGTGCCGGGGAGAGATTATAACAGGATGTTCAAATGTTCATAGATGACCAGCAGGGTCAGATAATAATAATCACAGTGGTTGTAGAAGGTGCAACAGGGCAGCACCTCAGGAGTAAATGTCAATTGGCTTTTCATAGCCAATCATTCAGAGTATATCTACTGCACCGTCTGTCTCTAGAGAGTTGAAAACAGCAGGTCTGGGACAAGGTAGAACATCCGGAGAACAGGTCAGGGTTCCATAGCCGCAGGCAGGAGAGTTGAAACTGGAGCAGCAGCATGACCAGGTGGACAGCAAGTAGTCATCAGACCAGGTAGTCCTGAGGCATGGTTAGACACATACACAGAGAGACAGAGAGAGACAGACAGAGAGAGAGAGAGAGAGACCGGATAAGACAGGAGAAATACTCTAGACACAAACTATCGCAGCATAAATACAGGAGGCTGAGACAGGAGGGGTCGGGAGACACTCTGGGCCTTGTCCGACAATACCCCCGGACAGGGCCAAACAGGCAGGATATAACCATATCCACTTTGCCAAAGTGCAGCCCCCACACCACTAGAGGGATATCTTCAACCACCAATTTACTTTCCTGAGACAAGGCCGAGTATAGCCCACCGGTACGCACCTTTGGGGGGGCACCAACCCGGACAGGAAGATCACATCAGTCAACCCACTCAAGTGACGCACCCCTCCTGGGGACGGCATGGAAGAGCACCAGTAAGCCAGTGACTCAGCCTCCGTAAAAGGGTTTGAGGCAGAGAATCCCAGTGGAGAAAGGGGAACCGGCCAGGCAGAGACAGCAAAGGCAGTTCGTTGCTCCAGTGCCTTTCTGTTCACCTTCATACTCCTGGGCCAGACTACACTCAATCATAGGACCTACTGAATATATGAGACTTCAATAAAGACGTAAAGGTTGAGACCAAGTCTGCGTCTCTTACATTAATACGCAAACCATTCCATAAAAATTTAGCTCTATAGGAGAAAGCCCTGCCTCCAGCTGTTTGCTTAGAAATTCTAGGTACAGTAAGGATGCCTGCGTCTTGTGACCGTAGCGTACATGTGGGTATGTACGGCAGGACCAACTAGTAAAGATAGGTAGGAGCAAGCCCATGTAATGCTTTGTAGGTTAGCAGTAAAACCTTGAAATCAGCCCTCGCCTTAATAGGCAGCCAGTGTAGAGAGGCTAGCACTTGAGTAATATGATAAAATGTTTGGGCTCTAGTCAAGATTTTAGCAGCCGTGTTTAGCACTAACTGAAGTTTATTTAGTGGTTTATCCGGGTAGACGGAAAGTAGAGCATTGCAGTATTCTAAACTAGAAGTGACAAAAGCATGGATACATTTTTTCTGCATCATTTTTGTACAGAAAGTTTCAGATTTTTGCAATGTTATGTAGATGGAAAAAAGTTGTCCTTGAAACAGTCTTGATATGTTCGTCAAAAGAGAGCTGAGTAACGCCGAGGTCCTTCACAGTTTTATTTGAGATAACTGTACAACCATCAAGATTAATTGTCAGATTAAAGAGAAGGTATCTTTGTTTCTTGGGACCTAGAATTAGCATCTCTGTTTTGTCCGAGTTTAAAAGTAGAACATTTGCCACCATCCACTTCCTAATGTCGAAACACAGGCTTCCAGGGGGGGCAATTTTGGGGCTTCACCATGTTTCATCGAAATGTACAGCTGTGTGCCGTCCGCGTAGCAGTGAAAGTTAACATTAGGTTTCCAAATGACATCACCAAGAGGTAAACTATATAGTGTAAATAATAGTGGTCCTAAAAAGGAGCCTTGAGGAACACCGAAGTTTACAGTTGATTTGTCAGAGGACAAACCATCTACAGAGACAAACTGATATCTTTCCGACAGATAAGATCTACACCAGGCCAGAACTTGTCCGTGTAGACCAATGTGGGTTTCCAATCTCTCCAAAAGGATGTGGTGATCGATGGTATCAAAGCAGCACTAAGGTCTAGGAGCACAAGGACAGACACAGAGCCTCGGTCTGACGCCATTAAAAGGTCATTCAACACCTTAACAAGTGCAGTCTCAGTGCTATGATGGGGTTTAAAACCAGACTGAAGCTTACGTATACATTGTTTGTCATCAGGAAGGCAGTGAGTTGCTGCACAACAGCTTTTTCAAAAAAAATCAGTACCAGATAAATTATCTGATCCATTGATTGGGTGGACAACATGGCAGTATATGCTGCAAGAGCTCTGATTGGTTGGAGGACATCCTCCGGAAGTTGTCATATTTACTGTGTAAGTCTATGGAAGGGGGTGAGAACCATGAGCCTCCTAAGTTTTGTATTGAAGTCAATGTACCCAGAGGATGACGGAAGCTAGCTGTCCTCCGGCTACACTATTTTGCTACCCTTGAGGCTCCTGTTGACCTTCTTTGCAAAATAATGTGATTTAATCAGTTATTTTGTGACATGTGATTATATGTAGTACAGTTTTATCGAAGAAGGATATCTTTTGAAATGTAAAAAAAAAAATGTTAAATGAAAATTCACTGGGGAGGATTTATTTTTTATTTATTTATTTCACCTTTATTTAACCAGGTAGGCTAGTTGAGAACAAGTTCTTATTTGCAACTCCGACCTGGCCAAGATAAAGCATAGCAGTGTGAACAGACAACAACACAGAGTTACACATGGAGTAAACAATAAACAAGTCAATAACATGGTAGGAAAAAGAGAATCTATATACAATGTGTGCAAAAGGCATGAGGTAGGCAATAAATCGAATAATTACAATTTAGCAGATTAACACTGGAGTGATAAATTATCAGATGATCATGTGCAAGAAGAGATACTGGTGTGCAAAAGAGGAGAAAAGTAAATAAATAAAAGCAGTATGGGGGTGAGGTAGGTAAATTGGGTGGGTAGTTTACAGATGGACTATGTACAGCTGCAGCGATCGGTTAGCTGCTCGGATAGCAGATTTTTAAAGTTGTTGAGGGAGATAAAAGTCTCCAACTTCAGAGATTTTTGCAATTCGTTCCAGTCGCAGGCAGCAGAGAACTGGAAGGAAAGGCGTCCAAATGAGGTTTTGGCTTTAGGGATGATAAGTAAAATACACCTGCTGGAGCGCGTGCTACGGGTGGGTGTAGCCATTGTGACCAGTGAACTGAGATAAGGCGGCACTTTACCTACCATAGCCTTGTAGATGACCTGGAGCCAGTGGGTCTGACGACGAACATGTAGCGAGGGCCAGCCGACTAGGGCATACAGGTCGCAGTGGTGGGTCGTATAAGGTGCTTTAGTAACAAAACGGATGGCACTGTGATAAACTGCATCCAGTTTTCTGAGTAGAGTATTGGAAGCTATTTTGTAGATGACATCGCCGAAGTCGAGGATCGGTAGGATAGTCAGTTTTACTAGGGTAAGTTTGGCGGCGTGAGTGTAGGAGGCTTTGTTCCGGAATAGAAAGCCGACTCTAGATTTGATTTTGGATTGGAGATGTTTGATATGAGTCTGGAAGGAGAGTTTGCAGTCTAGCCAGACACCTAGGTACTTATAGATGTCCACATATTCTAGGTCGGAACCGTCCAGGGTGGTGATGCTAGTCGGGCGTGCGGGTGCAGGCAGCGAACGGTTGAAAAGCATGCATTTGGTTTTACTAGCATTTAAGAGCAGTTGGAGGCCACGGAAGGAGTGTTGTATGGCATTGAAGCTCGTTTGGAGGTTAGATAGCACAGTGTCCAGGGAAGGGCCGGAAGTATACAGAATGGTGTCGTCTGCGTAGAGGTGGATCAGGGAATCGCCCGCAGCAAGAGCAACATCATTGATGTATACAGAGAAAAGAGTCGGCCCGAGAATTGAACCCTGTGGTACCCCCATAGAGACTGCCAGAGGACCGGACAACATGCCCTCCGATTTGACACACTGAACTCTGTCTGCAAAGTAGTTGGTGAACCAGGCAAGGCAGTCATTAGAAAAACCGTGGCTATTGAGTCTGCCGATAAGAATATGGTGATTGACAGAGTCGAAAGCCTTGGCCAGGTCGATGAAGACGGCTGCACAGTAATGTCTTTTATCGATGGCGGTTATGATATCGTTTAGTACCTTGAGCGTGGCTGAGGTGCACCCGTGACCGGCTCGGAAACCGGATTGCACAGCGGAGAAGGTACGGTGGGATTCGAGATGGTCAGTGATCTGTTTGTTGACTTGGCTTTCGAAGACCTTAGCTAGGCAGGGCAGGATGGATATAGGTCTGTAACAGTTTGGGTCCAGGGTGTCTCCCCCTTTGAAGAGGGGGATGACAGCGGCAGCTTTCCAATCCTTGGGGATCTCAGATGATACGAAGGAGAGGTTGAACAGGCTGGTAATAGGGGGTGCGACAATGGCGGCGGACAGTTTCAGAAATAGGGGGTCCAGATTGTCAAGCCCAGCTGATTTGTATGGGTCCAGATTTTGCAGCTCTTTCAGAACATCTGCTATCTGGATATGGGTAAAGGAGAAGCTGGGAGGCTTGGGCGAGTAGCAGCGGGGGGGGCGGGGCTGTTGGCCAAGGTTGGAGTCGCCAGGTGGAAGGCATGGCCAGCCATTGAGAAATGTTTGTTGAAGTTTTCGATTATCACGGACTTATCAGTGGTGACCGTGTTATCTAGCCTCAGTGCAGTGGGCAGCTGGGAGGAGGTGCTCTTGTTTTTCATGGACTTTACAGTATCCCAGAACTTTTTGGAGTTAGAGCTACAGGATGCAAATTTCTGCTTGAAAAAGCTGGCCTTTGCTTTCCTGACTGACTGCGTGTATTGGTTCCTGACTTCCCTGAACAGTTGCATATCACGGGGGCTCTTCGATGCTATTGCAGTTCGCCACAGGATGTTTTTGTGCTGGTCGAGGGCAGTCAGGTCTGGAGTGAACCAAAGGCTATATCTGTTCTTGGTTCTGCATTTTTTGAACGGAGCATGCTTGTCTAATATGGTGAGGAAGTAACTTTTAAAGAATGACCAGGCATCCTCAACTGACGGGATGAGGTCAATATCCTTCCAGGGTACCCGGGCCAGGTCGATTAGAAAGGCCTGCTCGCAGAAGTGTTTCAGGGAGCGTTTGGCAGTGATGAGGGGTGGTCGTTTGACCGTGGACCCGTGGCGGATACAGGCAATGAGGCAGTGATCGCTGAGATCTTGATTGAAGACAGCAGAGGTGTATTTGGAGGGCAAGTTGGTCAGGATAATGTCTATTATGGTGCCCATGTTTAGGGATTTAGGGTTGTACCTGGTGGGTTCCTTGATGATTTGTGTGAGATTGAGGGCATCAAGCTTAGATTGTAGGACTGCCGGGGTGTTAAGCATATCCCAGTTTAGGTCACCTAACAGAACAAACTCTGAAGCTAGATGGGGACCGATCAATTCACAGATGGTGTCCAGGGCACAGCTGGGAGCTGAGGGGGGTCGGTAGCAGGCGGCAACAGTGGGAGACTTATTTCTGGAGAGATTAATTTTTAAAATTAGAAGTTCGAACTGTTTGGGCATAGACTTGGAAAGTATGACAGAACTTTGCAGGCTATCTCTGCAGTAGATTGCAACTCCTCCCCCTTTGGCAGTTCTATCTTGACGGAAAGTGTTATAGTTGGGTATGGAAATCTCAGAGTTTTTGGTGGCCTTCCTAAGCCAGGATTCAGACACGGCAAGGACATCAGGGTTGGCAGAGTGTGCTAAAGCGGTGAGTAAGGCAAACTTAGGGAGGAGGCTTCTGATGTTGACATGCATGAGGCCAAGGCTTTTTCGATCACAGAAGTCAACAAATGAGGGTGACTGGGGACATGCAGGGCCTGGGTTTACATCCACATCACCCGAGGAACAGAGGAGTAGTAGGATGAGGGTGCGGCTAAAGGCTATCAAAACTGGTCGCCTAGAGCGTTGGGGACAAGAAATAAAAGGAGCAGATTTATGGGCGTGGTAGAATAGATTCTGGGCATAATGTGCAGACCAGGGTATGGTGGGGCACGGGTACAGCGGAGGCAAGCCCAGGCACTGGGTGATGATAAGAGAGGTTGTATCTCTGGACATGCTGGTCTCAATGGGTGAGGTCACCGCATGTGTGGGGGGTGGGACAAAGGAGGTATCAGAGGTACGGAGAGTGGAACTACGGGGTCCATTGCAAACCAAAACAATGATAACTAGCCTGAACAACAGTATGCAAGGCATATTGATATTTGAGAGAGACATACAATAAGGCATAAAGTGATTGCAGGTCATGATTGGGAGAGCTAGCTAAAACAGCAGGTGAGATAACAGCAGCTAGTCAGCTAACACAGCAACAGAAGGTAAAAATGGCGACGACTGGGCAGAGAGGGTCGGATTAACTACACACAGATCCTGAGTTAAGGCACAGAGCCGACAGATAAAACACAAATAAACAGAATGGAGTACCGTGAATTAATGGACAGTCAAGCAGGCATCAGCTATGTAGCCAAGTGATCATAGTGTCCAGGGGGCAGCCGTAGATGGAGTAGTGAGGCCTCCACTAAGCTAGCCCGCGGCGTTTAAAGTTAGTAGCCCGGGGGGGTGGTCTGCTCAGACGGAGGCCGGTTGAGGGCACAGCGGATGGGGTATTTGTCTGCAGACCAGACGTGGTCGTGTCGACAGAGAATCCAAGCCGGATGGCGGTGGCGAAAGAGAGGTTGTGAGTTGTAGAATTGTGTTTGCTAACTGGTGCTAGCTTCGTGATTCAGACAGCTAGTCATGGGTAGCAAGCTAGCAGAAGATGGAGGTCTGTTTTTAGTCAAAATAGTTATAGTGGCCTAAGAAGATTGTTCGATAGACCTGTTCAGATAGCAGCCGATATGCTCAAGACAGCTAACGATTAGCGGGCCGCAGTTAGTATATGGACGTTCAGGTTACGTCGCGATGGAGGGGCCGGTTGAAATACTCCCTCGGGCAGATAACGTCGGTATCCCAGTCGTGAAGGCCCGGTGGGGCTCCGCATCGGCAGTAAAACGGGTCCGGATAGGTGATTGTAGCCCAGGAGTGGCTGATGGAACTCTTCAGCTGGCTAGCTCCGGGATAATTGGTGTTTGCTCCGGAATTGATGTTAGCCGATAGTCACTCGGATAGCAACTAGTTAGCTGCAAGATCCAGGTGTAAATGTCCAGAGCTTGAGGTAAAAATCCGGGGATATGGAGAGAAAATAGGTCTGGTATGCTCTGGTCTGAGTCGCGTTGTACAAAACTGGCAATAGTTTTCCGAGCTAAAGGATAGCTGGTGAGCGCTAGCTGTGGTTAGCTGAACTACTAACGTTAGCTTGTGAGCTGGCTAACTTCTGGTTAGCTTCTGTTGTAGATTTCGGATACAAGGTGAATAATACTTTTGAGGAAGAAAAAAAAACAGATCCGCACCACATTTGGTGAGGTGGGTTGCAGGAGAGTGTTTTGAAGTTTAGTTTTTAAGAAGAAAAGAATATATATATAAAAATATATGCGAAGAAAAATATATACAATATATATACACGGGACAGGACGAGGACAAAGGACATCTGACTGCTACGCCATCTTGGATGGTCATCCCCTTCCTCTGAGGAGCCTCCACTGATCTGGTTGGTAGATCTGGTTGGCCCTACACTGACAATACATGGTTGTAGAACAAAACTGCACTCACACTGGCTGCCATCAGGTTAGCTTTGGAGTTTGTACCTTATTATTCCTGTGCTGTACCGGTCATTACTTATGCCTATATATTTTCCCAAGGGAGAGAAAACACATGATGAGCACAACCAGTGAATACCTGAACTTCATGAGGGAGACTGAGGCCTCATACCTGGAGACACTTGAAGACCCAGCGTCAGCAGCACAATCAGCGCTTCAATCAGCTGTGTGAAGACGAGACAGCAGCCAGTGCAGCTGACAGGACAGCCAGAGCAGCTGAGATGGCCCAGACCACCTCGTTTAACAACAGCTCCATTGCTGTATTTGGACAGTTTGTCCAAGCCATAAAAGGATGTCAGACACCAGCAGCAGACATGTTACTAGACTTAACTGGTGGAAGTTCTTCTGTAAAATACTTATTTTTTGATTCACTGAAATAAGCAGAGATGCAGAGAAACATATTTAGTAAATAATTATTGTTAAAATAAAGAAACAGTCAGGAGAATATTGACAGCTCAAGAGGTATGCTTAGATACTGCTGAAAAATAAACATGTTTTACATAGAATTAAGCATAATGATTATGGCTCTAGATTGCAGGAAAACACTGTTTCACTTGTTTGAAAAATGCTAAATATTTCTATTTCCGGTTAGGGGGACAGACTACCCTCCCAGCAATCCTCACGTACTTTGTGCCTCTTCAAGTTTTTGGGGTGCATGACGCTCCTGCTTGCACACATGGTCTTTACTATAAAAAAGGTCCAAATGGTGTAATTGCACAAATCAAATCTCACCTTGAGGTGTTGCTATGTTCCCGGTAGGCATGTTACTGATTTGCATGAAAGAAGCCCTACCTCCCTCCTCCCTCTTGTCAGGACCTCAGATCCTCAAAAAGTTATACCGCTGCACCATTGCGAGCATCTTAACCTGCAGCTTCACAGCTTGGAATGACAACTGCTTGGCATCTGACAGCAAGGCGCTACATAGGGTAGTGCGTACTGCCCAGTACATCACTTGGGCTGGGCTGCCTGCCATCCAGGACCTCTATACTAGGTGGTGTCAGAGGAAGGCCCTAAAAATTGCCAAAGACTCCAGCCAACCAAGTCTTAGACTGTTCTCTCTGCTATTGTACAGCAAACGGTACCGATGGACCAAGTCTGGAACCAAAAGGACCCTGAACTGCTTTTATCCCCAAGACTACTAAATAGCTACCCAAATAGCTACCCTAATAGCTAACTATCTGCATTGACCCTTTTGACTCTGCTGCTACTTTTAATTATCTATCATTTTGCCTAGTCACTTCACCCCTACCTATATGCACTGTACATATTTACCTCAAATACCTCATACACATCGACTTGGTACTGGTACCCCTTGTATATTGCCAAGTTATCATTGCACATTGTGTACTAATTCCTCATTTTATTATTTTTCCCAAAATATTTCTCTGCATTGTTGGGAAGCATTTCACAAATATAATGTGACAAATTAAATTTGATTTGACAACGGTCCAGATAATCAGCTATGAGGCGGAGAATGAGGAGGAGAAGGAAGGGGAGGGGGGATGCAAAGTGGCGGAGGGCTAATTAAGTTAGCACCTTCTATTGGGGAAGCAGCCACTCCACTCCTCATGCATCCCCATAGAGGATGATGGGGGTGGGGTTGGGCGATGAGAGGGGAAGAGAGGAGAGTGGATGAGGGCAGGCTAAGCAGAGTAAGCACTTTCACTGTCCATTTTTCATCACCGCCGTCTAAATTAGGCCAGGCTCCTCGCTCTACGTGTGGAGCATCTGTTCCCGCATTCCTGACACGTCGGCCCCGGCGCTCCAGAGAGTGCTGAACGCCCGGCTCAGCATCCTGCCTTTTCACTGCGTCAGATTTATCTGTCAGGAGCGCAGTTCATCACGGCGCGTCACAGAGGAGAGTGGTGTTTTCGCTCGGTGTGTGCGGCCCACCACTCTATTCTCACTCTGTTGTGTTTTTCTTCCTCTTTCTTTTGATCTGAGGCGAGCCCGCCGGGAGATGTCGGAACCAGATATTTAGACTCAATCCAGTCGCCTCCTCCATTTTGGTCCTGTCTTACCATATTCATTTCCAAATGTCTTTTAGCTGTACTGCATTAAAAGTTATTTTAAGTCATTGCTGAAAATGTGGCGCTGTGCATAATGCATTTTGGCCTTTCATGCGGGATGAGAACAGTACATGTCAGAATTATTACTTACCTCAACTGCAACATCAAATATCTAGGATTGTGAACATCTTGCTTCAGCACTCCATCTAGAGAAATGGTCTGTGCCAAACAAACAATTTATAGAGGAAACAAGCCCATTTGACAGATGAGCAAAACAGATTTCAAATGTAAAGTGGTTGCCATGAGTACTGAAGTGTCTCAAGTGCCAATAAGGATAATGTCCTCCTCCAGCTACTGCCAGATCGCCCCACGTGGATGTTAAAATAACTAGGTAAATGTGCTTAACTGCAAACAAGCGAGCCACTCCATGTGATGACTATATCCTGCTTAAGAGCCACCGCAGGAGATGGAGAGAGCGCTAAGGCTTGGCAATAACTCTACAGTGGAGTCTGCCAACATTGTCCTCTCATGCAGCCAATGTGGCACCTTTGTTTAGTTTGAAAGATGAAACTCTGGCCAAATGAATGACAGTCTCCCCATTCGACCCTCAGCTAAGGAGTGGCTGTTTTACTTTTCCTGAAGTGTATGGCAAGAGTGTACAACGGATTTGTGCCTCGTGAGTTTGAAATAATTTTAAAAAACGCTAGGGATTCTTCACAGCCGGAAGGTTCTGTTGATATTTGGGTTTAATGCATCTTATCATCAAATAGGTGGTTCCTCGCCCACTGTTCCATGGGTTCTACTGTAGCAGTCAAACTAACTGCTAGTTGCAAAAAATAAATTGAGGTGTGCACACACATACACACATACACACACAGCCCCCGTTACCTCACATTCTACAGTTGCTAAGCAGCCCGGGCAACTTCTAAGATGTCTGGAAGTTACCAGAAGGCTAGAAGAATCATTCCAGCAACCTAACATCCATTCACATTCAAACCCTATTTTGTACATTTCCCTTATGCCCTTTGCCTCTCACTGAGGGAAAGTAGAAAAATGACTAGCAAAGAGCACAAACTTTTCAAGAGCACAAACTTTCATGACACCGCCAAACCAGGCACTGTGTACCCAAAGACAACACCAGTTAGATTTGTGTTGAATATAAGGATCCAGACAATCCCATGGTTTCGCTCACAGCTTTCCTCCTGTTATGTTAGCCTCGATAATTAACAGCTCTTTGCCGGCCCACGATGACTTAGTCATGTCTACTTAAAAACAGTCTCAAATTCCCTAATTCCTTATGGGCAAAGAAGAAACAGCTCTCTAATGTTTACTGGTTCGCCGTTGCAGCCTGGTTTGAGAGAGAGAAAAAAAGCGACGAGATGGTGCTAATAGCCTGCTCTTGCCTTGCATACACCCACTCTGAAGCTCGCTAAGCGCCTGGGAATTCTTCTAATCAAGTAAACAAGAACATACCGGTTTGTCAATCTGTGCTTTTCGGACGAGATCCATGTTAACTAAAATCAACAAGAGACAAGGCCGCACAGGGTCAGGGTTTCAAATGGATGTTTTTTGTTCATCCAAACATCAATATCATCAAGGAGTGTGATGTTTTAGATTTTTTTTTTCTCCCCCTCTCCAAGCTTTGGACATACAGTCTGAAGTCTGAAGTTTACATACAGTACACCTTAGCCAAATACATTTAAACTCAGTTTTTCACAATTCCTGACATTTAATCCTAGTAGAAATTCCCTGTCTTAGGTCAGTTAGGATCACAAATTTGTTTTAAGAATGTGAAATGTCAGAATAATAGGAGAGATAATGATTTATAACAGCTTTTATTTATTTCATCACATTCCCAGTGGGTCAGAAGTTTACATACACTCAATTAGTATTTGGTAGCATTGCCTTTAAATTGGGTCAAACGATTCAGGTAGCCTTCCACAAGCTTCCCACAATAAGTTGGGTGAATTTTGGCCCATTCCTCCTGGCAAAGCTGGTGTAACCGAGTCAGGTTTGCAGGCCTCCTTGCTCGCATACACTTTTTCAGTTCTGCCCACAAATGTTCCATAGGATTGAAGTCAGGGCTTTGTGATGGCCACTTCAATAATTTGACTTTGTTGTCCTTAAGCCATTTTGCCACAATTTAGGAAGTAAGCTTGTCTATTTGGAAGACCCATTTGCGACAAAGCTTTAACTTCCTGACTGATGTCTTGAGATGCTTCAATATATCCACATAATTGTCCATCCTCATGATGCCATCTATTTTGTGAAGTTCACCAGTCCCTCCTGCAGCAAAACACACCCACGTCATGAGGCTGCTACCCCCGTGCTTCACGGTTGGGATGGTGTTCTTCGGCTTGCAAGCATCCCCCCTTTTCCTCCAAACATAACGATGGTCATTATGGCCAAACAGTTCTATTTTTGATTCATCACACTAGAGGACATTTCTCCAAAAAGTACAATCTTTGTCCCCATGTGCAGTTGCAAACCGTAGTCTGGCTTTATTTATGCCGGTTTTGGAGCAGTGGCATCTTCCTTGCTGAGAGGCCTTTTAGGTTATGTCGATATAGGACTCATTTTACTGTGGATATAAATATTTTTGTACCCGTTTCCTCCAGCATCTTCCCAAGGTCCTTGGCTGTGGTTCTGGGATTGATTTGCACTTTTCGCACCAAAGTACGTTCATCTCTAGGAGACAGAACGTGTCTCCTTCCTGAGCGGTATGACGGCTGCGTGGTCCCATGGTGTTTATACTTGCGTACTATTGTTTGTACCGATGAAGGTGGTACCTTCAGGGGTTTGGAAATTGCTCCCAAGGATGAACCAGACTTGTGGAGGTCTACAATTTATTTGCTGAGATCTTGGCTGATTTCTTTTGATTTTCCCATGATGTCAAGCAAAGAGGCACTGAGTTTGAAGGTAGGCCTTGAAATACATCCACAGGTACACCTCCAATTGACTCAAATGACGTCAATTATCCTATCAGAAGCTTCTAAAGCCATGACATTATTTTCTGGAATTTTCCTAGCTGTATAAAGGCACAGACAACTTAGTGTATGTAAACGTCAGACCCACTGGAATTGTGATACAGTTAATGATAAGTGAAATAATCTGTATGTTAACAATTGTTTCAAAAATGACTTGAGTCATTCACAAAGTAGATGTCCTAACCAACTTGCCAAAACTATAGTTTGTTAACAAGAAATTTGTGGAGTGGTTGAAAAACCTGTTTTAATGACTGCATCCTAAGTGTATGTAAACTTCCAACTTCCACTGTAGCTTGGAGTGAAATTATTTGCAAGAAGGGAATGGATATAGACCTTTTTTGTAATATTTGATAATGGCTTTTCTGTTAAAAATAGGAGTAGTAAGTTATTCTGGTATAGTGGAAAAGTACATTTCCAACAAGTAACAGATCTAAGAAATTATACTACTATACTAACCAAACTGCAGTATAGCCCTTTAAAATCACAACCAAATCCTCATACGCCATTATATCATCATCAGCATCATCTGTATCAGCATTTACATAAGCTTTCTATTTTAACAATTTCCTAAGGTACGTTATTTAACATAACGCCCCACAGCAGAAATTACACTCCAGTCTAATTGTAGACACAGTACAAATCCAGACAGACAGACACACAGACACACAGAGACAGACAGACAGACAGACAGACAGACAGACAGACAGACAGACAGACGCTGTCTGTCTCTCTCGCTCTCGCTCTCTCTCTCTTTAATTACCCCCCCCCCACCCCCCAGTGAGCGATGGCACCATTCACAGGGAGCTTAGCCACGGCTTCTCTTAGAATTTAACTCCTCTATATACAGCACGCTGCAGCCTGGGAAAGATGGAGAGGAGCTCAGTGGTAGGACCTCTCTCTCAGCAGCAACCAAGCCAAGTAAGCCCACACATCCCCAAGAGCCCACAGCTGGGTTTGCTGTTGTCAGCAGCGCTCACATTCATTCTCGTTGTTAGAATGTTCCCTGCAGTCATGTTTTTGTTATGTATTCACATTTTTTATAATCACGTTCCAAAGACCAAGATGATCGGTTTCATAGTTTCCATCTTATTTTGATGCTCAGGTGACTTTCTAGAATAGCCACTAGGTAAATCAGATTACCTGTGGCATCAGGTTACAAATAAATAGCTGAAAGTTGTTTCTTTGCTAGCTGGTTCATACCAGCCGGTACACAATGTGCTCAGTCTACACTTTAATAAGAACTTACTGTGGAGAAAGCCGGCGTGACGACTCCCAATTCAGGGATCCTCTAATGCTGTCTGTATTCTCTTCATAAGCTGTGGTTTCATCTGTGAAATAGAAATGCAAATGATGTTTAGTGAGTGGGAACTGGCAAGGCAGAACATTCAATTCGGTTCAATCTTACCAAACTGGAAAGGAATGGAGTAAAGGGGAAGGAGAGGGGAGAATACAGTATACAGTGCCTTCAGAAAGTATTCACACCCGTTGACTTATTCCAATTTTGTTGTGTTATTGCCTGAATAAAACATGTAATAGATATATATTTTTTGTCACCCATCTACAAACAATACCCTATAATGTCAAAGTGAATACATATTTTAGAAATTTTAGCAAATTTATTGAATTTACAGAAATATCTAATTTACATAAGTATTCACACCAAAGAGTCAATACATGTTAGAATTAACTTTGGAAGCAATTACAGCTGTGAGTCTTTCTGTGTAGACCTGGATTGTACAATATTAGCAAATTATATATTTTATTTATTCTTCAAGCTCTGTCAAGTTGGTTGTTCATAATTTCTAGACGGCCATTTTCACGTCTTGCCATAAATTTTCAAGCCGATTTAATTCAAAACTATAACTAGGCCACTCATTCAATATCGTCTCGGTAAGAAACTCCAGTGTATAGTTGGCCTTGTGTTTTAGGTTATTGCCCTGCTGAACAGTGAATTTGTCTCTCAGTGTCTGTTGGAAAGCAGACTGAACCAGGTTTTCCTCTAGGATTTTGCCTGAACTAAGCTCTATTCTGTACATTTTGATCTTAAACTCCCTAGTCCTTGCCACTGACAAGCATACCCATAACATGATGCAGCCACCACCATGCTTGAAAATATGAATAGTGGTACTCAGCGTTATTTTGTGTTGGATTTGCTTCAAACAAATTCAGGACATAAAGGACAATTTTTTGGGCAGTTTTACTTTAGTGCCTTATAACTCAGTAATTTAGATTATCCTTCAGATTTTTCATATTACAGCCATGAAAGAGGGACTGCCTTTAAAAAGCAAGAAATCCCTTTGAAAGCCGCTTATGTGGCATCGATATAAGTCACAAACAGTTATTGTAGTGTCAAAATTGACTACAACGTGTAAACATGATAATTTTCGTCATAATGTCAGTCTCGTCTAAAACTGAGTTCCGAATACCTGTGCGTCACACCGGGTAAATTAAAGTTGTGTTTTGATTTGACAATGTCCATTTACCCGATAACATGGGGTGAACAGCTGCGGGGATTGTTGTCTATCCAATAGCTTAGACAGTGAGACAGACCTGCCCAACAGCTCTGACTGTTTACATAAAACAACATGTCACACATTTTGACTTGAGAAATACTGCATGAAACACTTTAGTTAGATGTACAGTTGCACAACTAAAACATTATCAGCTATAACAAAAAAATGAATTATAGATTTCTTGAGTTATTTTATATTCATTCTAGGGATATTTAGGAAGTGAAATATGCTTCCTCATCTACAGTGTCTTATGGGGGACAAACATAACGTGGAAACGTGGAAATCTGAAATCTAATTTTTCTAATAACAGAAAAACACATGTGTTGAGTGGCTCATTCAACTCTGTATTCAGGACATAAAGTTAATTTCTTTGCCAAATGTTTTGCTGTTGTACTTTAGTGCCTTATTGCAGACAGGGTGCATGTTTTGGAATATTTTTATTCTGCACAGGCTTCCTTCTTTTCACTCTGTCATTTAGGTTAGTATTGTGTAGTAGCTATAATGCTATAATGCACAAGCAACACAAGAAAATGTGGAAAAAATCAAAGGATGTGAATATTTTCTGAAGGCAATAAGTGTACAAAACATTAAGAATGCCTTCCTAATATTGAGTTGCAACCCCCACTTTTGTCCCCCTTTTGCCCCCTTTTGCCTTCAGAACAGCCTCGGGGCATGGACTCTTCAAGGTGTCAAAGGGTTCCATAGGGATGCTGGCCCATGTTGCCTCCAATGCTTCCCACATTTGTGACAAGTTGGCTAGAAGTCCTTTGGGTGACCATTGTTGATACACACGGGAAACATGTTGAGCGTGAAAAACCCAGCACAGTTGCAGTTCTTGACACATACTGCTGCCCCTGGCACCTACTACCATACTTCGTTCAAAGGCACTTACATATTTTGTCTGGCCCATTCACCCTCTGAATGGCACACATAAACAATCCATGTCTCAATGGTCTCAAGGCTTAAAAATCCTTCTTTAACTTGTCTCCTCTCCCTTCATCTACACTGATTGAAGCGGATTTAACGAGTGACGTCAATAAGGGATCATAGCTGTCACGTGAATTCACGTGAAAAGTGTCCTTCATGTTTTGTTCAGGAAATCAACTAAGTGTATTGAACGTATTAGAACATGTATTAATCTTCCAAAGATTATCATAAGACGAATGCATCAATGATTCATATGTTCCTTCAAATTTCTGAAGAGGTAACGCTGGAATGGCCCTGCCTGAGAGTGCACGTTTGTCGACCACTTTGTGTAGTCGTTAGCGATGCTGCTAATAACGATATGAGTCTCCTGGTAGATGGAAAGGCTTTCCCAAAGACCTTCTCAAATAAATGTTAACTACTAAGTGTCCTAACCAAACTAACCTACTCTGGAATATGAGAAGATGCAGGACAGAAGTGCTACCATTTAACTGTAATCCCAATGAAATGAACTAGTATTACGTTCTTGTTTCTGACTGATTGTTGTGAATAGAACAATACGTGCTGAAAAGGAATTGGATTTAGGGAATCACTGTACATTTGTAAAACCCTGTTTTTAATTTATAGACATACAGAATGGAGTAAAGGAAAACAATTATAACACTTGACATGTAAAAAAACATAATTGTTAAACAGATACAAAATAATGTGGTTAAACAGACTAATATACAACATCTGGTCATAAAAAAAGGATGACAAAATCAACTTCAGGTCCATTTCCACACAATAGAAAGCTTCCATCTTCCTCCAACATACTGTCCACTTGGAGTGCAGTAACAGATAGCCTATGCCTACATGCCAGAATGAAATCATGACTATTTGCATCAATCCAATGGTGATTTATTTGACAAACTCTGCAATCACATGTGTGCTACAGAAACACCTCTTACCAAACAAGTTTCTTGCTGGTGCTCACTTGAATGAAAGGGTATTTACACCTGAAAATGAAATGTTTTTAGATTTTTCTGAGACCTCAAAAGTGGTCTCCGGATGTGTTTTAAGCATTGTTGTAGACTGAGAATGTTGTTGTGTTTCTCTTTAAAAAAAAGTGTGATTTTGAGAGAAAAACAAGACAAAGAATAAAACAATATGTGTTTTATGGTTTGCCATTTTAGAATCACACCACAGGTAGAAAAAGGGCCTCTGACTGTGTCCAGATTCACACAGACTTGTGTTTGGGTGTTCCCAGTGGGGCATAGTTCTGAGACTCCGCTTGCTACCGCAGTTCCGATATACCACCCCAAGAGCGAGCCCGGTGAAGCGGTATACTTTTTAAAGGCAATTGCCACTTACCGACGAGTCTTAGCGTTGACAAACTGTTGTGCTTTTTGATTCACAGAACAAATGAGTGCAACAACAGCTTCGTGGGAGTATTAAGATTGCCATTCATTTCAGAAGAGTGTTTTCTGCCTTGACCTATGCTTGTTATACTTAGTTCAGTGCATTGTTTTCCTCCATTCAGAGTCAGAGGCCAATATGGATTAAAGCCTTTGCATTATTCAAGCAACATTTGGCTCATTACTTCATTATGTGGTGTGAGTTCAGTAAAATGATCATCCTGTTGAGCAAAATGACAAACCTAACCTGAGATCTGTAAGGAGGACCAAATTACTGAAATGCAAGTCAGACACTCGAAGACACTGATATTCAACACTTGAATTCCCAGGAATAACCTTTAAATGGACTACATGTTTATCTTTGGTTGAGCCACCCCATTTGTAAAATCAAGAACATGCTGTGTAATGTCGATCGTGCACTCTGTCAATCCGTGGGAACCAAAAGGAAGCAATAGGAAGCAATAGGAAGCAAAGGAAGCAATAGGAAGCAAAGGTAGCAATAGCGACGCAGTTTGCTGACAGCGCTCCAATGGTCTAGCTGAGTCAAGATTTTGCGGTGCTGGTCCAATTCCAAACACATTTATCCTAGTTGGTTTGAGCCCATTTGTAAACAAGTCATTTGACCATACTGTGACATACATTATTGCACGCAGGTCGGTAATGATGTTATAGGTTTCAATCAATAAAGTCATATGAATATATAGTTGATAGTTGAGGGTGTTGTATTTAATAAACAACAAACAAACACAATAAACATTTTTTATGTTTCTACTATATCCTATAACACGGCTTCCTCTTGAGATATTGCTCTAGAACAGGAGTATCCAACTCTTACACTGTGAGGTCCGGAGCCTGCTGGTTTTCTGTTCTACCTCCTAATTAATTGCACACACCTAGTGTCCCAGGCCTAAATCGTCCCTGATTAGAGGGTAACAATGGGAAAAAAGCAGTGGAACTGGCTTCAAGGTCAAGAGTTAAGTTTGAGGGCTCTAAAAAATGTAGCCATCGAGCAAACTCAATAATTCTAACACGTCAGATGTATAGAATGACAAATGGGACAGAACTATCATCATCATCGGCAATAGCCAGAACAAATTCAGCACAGTACAAAAGTATATCTTGGAGTGATAAAATATTTCCTTGTGTATCATCCTCGATCCCTGTAGAAAAAAAAGCAGTCTGCTTTTCAATTTGATCCTGCCTTTGTCTCTGGATTGCTTTGGCTGTGGTTGACACCCGGTGCTAATCTGCAGTATCTGTGTGGCCCATTCTCTGACCTATTTTCCCGTGTGAAGTGAATCACACAGCTAGGTGATGGATGGCATCGGCTGAAGGTGAAATTGACCCACCTAGAGGTAAGAGGTGAAATTACCCCCTCCTAATAAAATCCTCAGAACATAAGGTGAAAAGAAAATGTAACCAATCGTATATGGGCACAGAGTGTTTCTGAGAATCATGAATGAAGACATAAGATTAAATCCTCACCCGTTGCCTTATGCATTTATATGTCGCTGGTTCGTAAAATGGTGTGGTGCTGTATTTTCCAAATGCTGATATAACAGGGTGCAACAGATACAACAGGTTGCATTTAACTCAGACTCCAGGTTGCAAAAATGCATCAGGTTCTAACTCATGTCACATGGCATAGTCCATCTCTTTAGACCCAGATGTATATCTTAGAAGTAATTGTTGTGTGTCCTGTCGTCTCTATGTAGTGATTATATTGAAAAGAAATATAGAAACTAATATTCTGAGCCAGAGCTAGAGGTATTTTGTGTGTGTTGCAAAAACACATTTGCAAAAATGCTTGTGTCTCATTGATTGCCAGGGAGCAATTTGGAGTGAGTCAATTCTAGGAGATGAACTTTAACTAATGAACACAGAATTACTTATCCTGTGTTACTTATCCAGAATTACTTTTCCAGAATTACCTATCCTATTCTACAGGAAAATACACTAATGCAGGAGTGTCAAAATTATTTTCCCCGTGGGCCACATTCAGTCTTCAGAGCCAAAGAGCTGCACTTAAAATGTATTATATTTCCTAGTGATGGATAGTCCTCTAACCATCACTTTTAGAATTTCTGATGGTCCCTGACTGTCTAGCTTTCATTTTCAATGACTGTTAGCTAGCTGGACAGAATTAAGGGTCTATAAATGTAGGTCTATTATGATTTCTACACAGTTTCGATGTGGTTTTAGTCATTTCAATGTCGATTGCGATCGTTACCCCCACCCACCCAAAAAATGGCTAATGCATGGATGAGCAGATTATCAAATTTGCAGATAAAATACAAAAGACAAAACTAGCTGCCTCGAGACTGCTCTCCCAGTTCTCTCCACACTCCTGGCAATGGCAATGCTTTTGTTAGTCAAATATGTTCCCACCACCTTCATATTCATAAAATATCCTACGCGTGGGCAAGGGACCTGTTTCTAGTCCCTTGTCAACGCAGATCTGTAATTACTGAATTGATTATCAGCGATCAGAAGGTATCCAACGTTGAGACTCAACCAGCCGGTCGTTCCTCCCCTCTAGCTCTTTGGGACTCTGGGCTCCACTCTGCATAATCTAGTGCTTTAACAGAGGTGCTGATGCTGCATTCCTGCACAAAAGAACAACATAAGATACTGTTGTAGTGTTGCGCCTCTACCACGTTGAAAAAAATTATACCTGATACTTGTAGGAAAATCTGACCCTTTATCTTTGTCTTAGGCTAGCTTAGGCTGTAATGCCACGCTTGAGATTGTCTATTCAGATTTGTGCATTAGATGTGACTGAAGGTGTCAGTAAATTGTGGATGTGATGAGTGTCTTGTAAATTGCTATACTTGGTCGTCAGACATTCTATAACACAATCTCTGTTTGTACTGTACATGGTTCTTAGGATTTTGTACCATATGCATTCCATGAAGTCATAGCACATGAGGTTGGTGGCACCTTAACTGGGGAGGATGGGCTCATGGTAATGAATGTAGCGGAATTAGTGGAATCGGTTACATCTAACACATGGTTTGATGCCATTCCATTTACTATGTTTTGGGCATTATTATGAGCCGTCCTCCCCTCAGCAGCCCCCACTGATTTATACAGTACACAAAGCCCTCAATGACTATTCCAGTAGTAAAATGCAAGGATAGGAGAAAGGGAAGCTCCTGCTGGTTATATTGGATATTTTGAAAGCATCAAAGCTAACACTGTAGAATTATATCTTTCAGTCCCGACTAGACCAATGCTACTAGGTGAATTGAATTGGAAGCTTTCATGGAAGGTGAATTGAAAGGTGATGGTGCCTTGTTGCTGGAAGGAAAGAAATTGCACTGCTGACTGCTTCGCTTAGCCTCACTCAACACGCACACACACCATGTCACCCCCCCCCCCCCCCCCCCCCACACACACACACACACACACACACACACACACACACACCCTTCATCAACCCTGCTTGTCACATGGGTAATTCAGGTATTTTTATACATTACCAGTCTAAAGTTTGGACATACCTACTCATTCAAGGGTTTTTCTTTATTTTTCCTATTTTCTACATTGTAGAATACGTTTCAACGTTTACGATCACTATGTTTGATGTACAGTTACAAGATGACATGGCATCACACCCTGGGTTGCTCTGAACATATCTGACCCTATGTTTTTCTATTGTGAAGAAAATTCACAGCGGAAAACGCACCTGAATGCACGCATCATTCCTTTCTATGTGCACCAAAATGACAATCTGTTTCTCTGAAATAACATGTGAAAGCCTAACACTGTAAGATGTATTTAATAACTTAGCTAGTCATGTTGGCAACAGAACAAGCTTTCAGGTGATGCATACATGACCCAGATTGCAAATGACAGTACTAGTCAAAAGTTTGGACACACCTACTAATTCACAGGCTTTTCTTTCGTTTTACTATTTTCTAAATTGTAGAATAATAGTGACGACATCAAAACTATGAAATTACACATATGGAATCATGTAGTAACCCAAAAAAGTGCTAAACAAATCAAAAAATATTTTAGATTCTTCAAAGTAGCCACCCTTTGCATTGATGACAGCTTTGCACACTCCTGGCATTCTCTCAACCAGCTTCACCTGGAATTATTTTCCAACAGTGAAGGAGTTCCCACATATGCTGACAACTTGTCGGGTGATTGTGGAGGCCAGGTCATCTGACGCAGCACTCTATCACTCACCTTCTTGGTCAAATAGCCCTTACACAGCCTGGAGGTGTGTTTTGGGTCATTGTCCTGCTGAAAATCAAATGATAGTCTCAATAAACGAAAACCAGATGGGAGGGCGTATCACTGCAGAATACTGTGTTAGCCATGAATGGTTAAGTGTGCCTTGAAATTTTAATGGATCACTGACAGTGTCACCAGCAATGCACCCCCACACCATCACACCTCCTCCTCCATTCTTCACGGAGGGAAATTCACATACAGAGATCATCCGTTCACCTACTCTGCGTCTCACAAAGACACAGCGGTTGGAACCAAAAATCTAAAATTTGGACTCATCAGACCAAAGGACAGATTTCCACTGGTTTAATGTCCATCCCTCTAGTTTCTTGGCCCAAGCAAGTCTCTTCTTCTCATTGGTGTCCTTTAGTAGTGGTTTCTTTGCAGAAATTTGACCTTGAAGGCCTGAATCACGCTGTCTCCTCTATCAGGTATGAAGGTAAGACCCAGATGCAGACAATGTAGAATTAACAATGGTTTAATAATCCAACTGATGCAGGCAATAGACAGGTCAAGGCAGGCAGGGGTCAATAATCCAGAGGTGGGGCAAAGGAAGGTACAGGACGGCAGTCAGGGTCAGCTGCAGAGTGGTCAGGCAGGTGGGCTCAGAGTCAGGATGGTCAAAACCAGAAGGGCTAGAAAACAGAGACTAGGAAAAACAGGAGCTGAGACACAAAAAAATGCTGCTTGACTTGACAGACAAGACGAACTGGCAACAGACCAACAGAGAACACAGGTATAAATACACAGGGGATAATGGGGAAGATGGGCAGCACCTGGAAGGGGGTGGAGACAATCACAAAGACAGTTGAAACAGACCAGGGTGTGACACTCCTCTGAACAGTTGATGTTGAGATGTGTCTGTTACTTGAACTGTGAAGCATTTATTTGGGCTGCAATCTGAGGTGACGTTAACTCTACTGAACTTATCCTCTGCAGCAGCGGTAACTCTGGGTTTTCCTTTCCTGTGGCGGTCCTCATGAGAGCCAGTTTCATCATAGCGCTTGAGGGTTTTTGCAACTGCACTTGAAGAAACTTTCAAAGTTCTTGACATTTTCCGGATTGACTGACCTTCATGTCTTTAAAGTAATGATGGACCTTTGTTTCTATTTGCTTATTTGAGTGATTCTTGCCATAATATGTACTTTGTCTTTTACAAAATGGGGATATCTTCTGTATACCACCCCTACCTTGTCACAACACAACTGATTGGCTCAAACGTATTAAGAAAGAAATACATTCCACAAATTAACTTTTAACAAGGCACACCTGTTAATCTGGTTGAGAGATTGACAAGAGTGTGCAAAGCTGTCATTAAGGCAAAGGATGGCTACTTTGAAGAATCTAAAATACATTTTGATTTGTTTAACACTTTTTTGGTTACTACATGATTCCAAATGTGTGTCTTCATTATTATTCTACAACGTAGAAAAAAGTAAAAAAATAAAATAAATCTCTTCAATGAGTAGGTGTGTCCAAACTTTTGACTGGTACTGTATGTGGGTGCCTACACACATTCCCCTCTACCCACACTCCCCTCTAATTTTATTTTATTTGACCCCTCTCTCTACCTCTACCCATCTCTACCCCTCTCTCTACCTCTCCCTTTCTCTACCTCTCCCTCTAACGTCCTCATGATGAATGTGTCACACAGGTAACACTTATTAAGTCCCTCCACACACACCAACCCCAATCTCTGCATCAGGTTACCATGATGTCCTGAAAGATGACGTCTGGTGCCGGTGCTTTTTCGTTAATCCCACCTCTGCGGTGTCCATGTTAGGACAACCTCAGAGTCACAAGGAGTTGGTGCAGTCTGAAAATGGATGCCATACACTTCTGACTTCCTATATGTCCTCCATGGCTTGCCATACGAGGCAAAACATTTATTTGTTAATAAAGACAATTTTTTATTTTAGGAGACGAGAAGTTTCCAATTACCATTTTGTATTCCTTTTTCTCAAATGCTTTGGAATTATTGATGTATTCTGAATGTTTTTGCCGCCCCTCACAAGCGTCTACTGAGTAAAGGGATTTTTTAAAAAGCAGATAAGGCCAGCAAGATAAATCTTGCTTCCTTTCAAATATCCTCTTGCTTAATTAATCGGAAGCTGCCTTCCAGTCTTCCATTACAACTCACACCAAACCCAGATACATGATAAAGCCTTATCATCCATAATAGGTACCACTGGATGAATTATCAACATTGGTCGAAGAAATGTGTTTTTCTAAATACAAACTATACTCTCTTGAAATACTAAGCGCAGTTAAGAAATACTTTACCAAACATTGCTTCAAATACATACATACTGTCATAACAACATGTTCTAATGGGTGTTTACTATTGGTGGTGTGGCATTAAAGGAAATTTAGCTAATTAGGTATACCAAAGACGACGCCAACCACCTACTTCACAAGAGAGCAAACATTAGTTCTGGAAGTAGAATGTGATCACATGCAGGCCAAGTGAGAGGAGCAACCCTTTGAAGTTGAAAATGACGACGACAAGTCTGTGGGACATCCATGGGATAAAGGATTACGCAAAGCTCGCTTGGCAACTATAATTATGACAAGGGGTAGCTTAGCTGACATTTGGCACGTCCACGTTCCCATCCTAATGATGCCGGTGTATCGCACGGACAGTCAACACCACCACAGACAACTCTCATGAAATGACGGCGATGCGACACAGCGAGCAAGAAAGAGAGCTTCAGATTTTCAGATGAAAAAGTATTTGCGATGAAATATCAGTTGGAGTCACACTGAATGTCCTTGCTGTAAAGAGGAGTCACACTGAATGTCCTTGCTGTAAAGAGGGGCCACACTGAATGTCCTTGCTGTAAAGAGGGGCCACACTGAATGTCCTTGCTGTAGAGGGGCCACACTGAATGTCCTTGCTGTAAAGAGGGGCCACACTGAATGTCCTTGCTGTAAAGAGGGGCCACACTGAATTTCCTTGCTGTAAAGAGGGGCCACACTGAATGTCCTTGCTGTAAAGAGGAGTCACACTGAATCTCCTTGCTGTAAAGAGGGGCCACAATGAATGTCCTTGCTGTAAAGAGGGGCCACACTGAATTTCCTTGCTGTAAAGAGGGGCCACACTGAAAACGTCTCAACTCAGTAATGGAAAGTATAGCTTTACTACTGTCAATAAGAGCTAGCTGTACTACTGTCAATAACTGTCAATGCTGTAGTTTACCTTAAATCCTAAGTCTTTCAATGACAACATGTACTACAACATCCCCAAGGACAGGATGTGGTTTGTTGTCTGTTGATGTTTATAACGGCAAGATATAGACAAAACATAATTCTAAAGCAATATTGTTACATGCTACATGAACCGGCAGTAAGGTTTCAATAAAAGATTTGAGAGATTTGAAATGCTACTGACGTTTAAGCAAGAGAGGATTTGAATCCAGAATGCAATCAACATCTGAAGCAAGCTTTTTAAACTAACTCCTCGCATCATCTCTCATTTCATCTTAGTACTGGTTGAGTCCCTTGACTACGCCTGGTTCAAGGCAGAATCATAGGACAAGACTGAGAAGTACTACAGTCAATATCATGCAGATGCCTGTTGGATTCAATTGTTAAATGTGTTCACATTTTATTTAACCACAATTCCAAATATATATGAAGTTGTCACGCCATGACCTTAGAGAGACGTTTTATTTCTCTATTTGGTTAGGTCAGGGTGTGATGTGGGGTGGGCATTCTAGGTTTTGTTTTCTAGGTTTCTGTATTTCTATGTTTTGGCCGGGTATGGTTCTCAATCAGGGACAGCTGTCTATCGTTGTCTCTGATTGAGAATCATACTTAGGCAGCCTTTTTTCCCACCTAATGTGTGGGTAATTATTATTTTACGTGTGTGTTTGTGTGCACCTCGGTTGCGTCACGGTCATTGCTGTTTACCTGTTTGTTTTTTTGTTTGATACGGTTTCACTCCTATTAAAAGATGTGGAACTACATGCACGCTGCGCCTTGGTTGATTTATGACAGGGAGTTTGAGGATAGCGAGCGTGACAGAAGTATTTCATTTTGAAGGTGTAATGTTTCATTTGAATGTCAAACTTCAATCGTTATTCCCTCTTAGTTGAACGAAGCACATCAACCTGCAATTCGACACTCGCGTCTCACTGGAAATGAGCTGAAGCATTCACTTTAAAGATCCTCCCCTCTTCCACTCCTCTCTTTTGATTTTACATCTTGGGCTTTGTGGGAGGGTTGATTCAACACCTTGTTTTTCCTTTGTAAATGGCAGGCACCCACTGCAAGTACAAGGCCACTGATGAGAAGATAAACTGTGG
The DNA here is from genome assembly GCF_029448725.1 of Salvelinus fontinalis. Classification (NCBI taxonomy): domain Eukaryota; kingdom Metazoa; phylum Chordata; class Actinopteri; order Salmoniformes; family Salmonidae; genus Salvelinus; species Salvelinus fontinalis. Next base: position 12,108,273 of record NC_074705.1, read on the forward strand.
TGTCTGGATGAGAAATTAAGGGACAGGCGTTGCTGTCCACCTTTCCGAGTTGACATTTATAATCAAATGGTGACATCTGTCATGGGTCCCCGGGGGCCCTTGTCTGTTGTGATTATCATTCAAATCTGGCGCCATAAGCATAATGTTGCCCTTCACAGGCTTTTTCGTATATTCTAAATCTAGGATATCCAGTGTAAATTCAAATCCGTTGTTGATTACAGCTTTGGTACTATTTTCACAAGTACTGTACGTGGTACATTTTTAACTTAGGGATCAAATCCCGTTAGCGGCATCGATTTGACAACATCCGTTGAAATGGCAGAGCGCCAAGTTCAAATAAAATTATTAGAAATATTTAACTCATAAAATCACAAATGCAATACACCAAAATAAAGCCTAACTTCTTGTTAATCCAGCCACCTTGTCAGATTTCAAAAAGGCTTTACAGCGAAAGCAAACCATGCGATTATCTGAGGACAGCACCCCACCATACAAACACATGACAATCACATTTCAACCCGCCAGGCAAATAACTATATAATTCATGCCTTACCTTTGAAGATCTTCTTCTGTTGGCACTCCAAAATGTCCCATAAACATCACAAATGGTCCTTTTGTTTGATAAATTCTGTCGTTATATCCCCAAAATGTCCATTTATTTGGCACGTTTGATTCAGAAAGAAACTGGTTCCAACTCGCCCAACATGACTACAAATGATCTAATAAGTTACCTGTAAACGTGGTCCAAACATTTCAAACAACTTTCCTAATACAACTTTAGATATTTTAAAACGTAAGTAATCTATAAAATTTAAGACAGAATATGCTGTGTTCAATAGCGGATAAAATGAAAGTGGAGCGCGCCCCAAACAAAACAGTCCACTTGGCTCGACACTCAGAAAGGAAAGGGCTACTTCTTCATTACTCAAAAGAAAATCATCAACCAATTTCTAAAGACTGTTGACATCTAGTGGAAGCCATAGGAACTGCAACCAGATGCCTCAGAAATCTAGATTCCCATAGAAACTAATTGAAAACACAGTGAACTCAACAACAAAAAATCCTGGATGATTTGTCTTCAGGGTTTTGCCTGCCAAATAAGTTATGTTATACACAGACATTATTTTAACAGTTTTAGAAAGGTTAGAGTGTTTTCTATCCAAATCTACCAATTATATGCATATCTAGCTTCTGGGCCTGAGTAGCAGGCAGTTTACTTTGGGCACACTTTTCATTCGGACGTCAAAATACCGCCCCCTATCCCAAAGAAGTTAAAAATCTGAGTACAAAACTTCAAATTGGTAATACTTGTAATGCAGCCAGTCTTCCATTCAAAACCTTTAATTGGGCATTCATTTTGTTTGTAGACATCTTTCACCACGCAACCATTAATCCAAAATATAAGTTTACTGTGAAATATAATGAATACATTGGTTTAATCACCAAAACCCAAAGATATCTTCTCAATGTAGTTATTTTAACAACCTGTTAATGCAATAGCAACAAAAATGAAGATACATGTTTCAAAATTGCACCAGTATGCTACATTACTGTAAATTACAGTACATTAGGCAATACACTTGCTGTCATGACTGCTCCCGCTCTCCCTCCCTGGCGCTCCACGGGTGCCAGGCTGCCCAGCACTACGCACTCCTGCCACCATCATTACGCACACCTGTTTCCCTCGTGACGTGCATCAGCGATTCATTGGACTCACCTGGACTCAATCACCTGCTTTCATTTCCTCCCCTTGATCTGTCTGTTCCCGATGTTGTTCCCAGCTTCAGCATTATTGTCGTTGTTTTGTTTCCCCCTGTTCTGACGCTGTTCCATGTCCGTTCTTGATTAAATGTTCAACTCCCTGTACCTGCTTCTCATCTCCAGTGTCCGTGATTACACTTGCACTACTTATTAAAATGTACTTAACATCATTTTTATTCCAGGTGTGATAAAAGGTGTGGTCATCTTTCACAATGTAATCAAATGTAAGAAATGAACGAAACCATGTTTAGCAGGCACTAGTTTGCATCAAGCCTGTCTTGAGCATTTGGCCATAGGTTCTCCTCAAAATCGCAGTACATACCCTCATTGTTCACGCACCTGGGGAAAAACCTTTAAGCATGGCACATCCAAGCCTGACAAACAGTAGGTCTGGATTGATGTCATTGCAAGCCTCCTACGTGACCTGCAGGAAGGTGGTACAATCAAGGGGATGGCAATTATACAACTTCCACCTGTATTGTATTTGTGTATTGTTTTTCACAGTATTGCATTCTACTTATGTATTGTAGTGGCACTGTACGTGGCTCAGTTCATAAGAGCATGGAGCTAGCAACACCAGAGTTGTGGGTTCAATTTCCACTGGGGTCACCTACCAAAATGTGTGGACTGTTGTCACTTTGGATAAAAGTGTCTGCTATGTAAATTTCATATATTACATTATTACTGTAATGGCCAATGCAATTTGAGTAAATTAGTGTGAACCCCTCCCCATCAAAAAGACTCCAGCAACTTCATTTTGGATGCATGTTTCCTGTATTGGGGATGCATAGCTATTTTGTTTTGGACTTTCTGGATTATTTGTGTTCTTGGTATTGTATTGGTGTTGTTTTACTGTACTACCGGAGCTAGAAACACAAGCATTTCACTGCATCTGCTGTAAAATCTGCTAATCGGTGTACCCGACCAATAAACTGTGATTGGATTTGCTACATACATCTCTGATCTTGTCAATATCAGCATTTTTAAAACTTACCCATGACAGTCATCATCCTAGCAGCACATATGAGTACACAGTATATCATACTTTATATATTTCTACTTTACAGACATACATTTCCGAAATCTGTAGTAAACAAACATTGGAGTCAACATGGGCCAGCATCCCTGTTGAACATTTCGACACCTTGCAGAATCCAGGCCTTGACAAATTGAGGCTGTTCTGAAGGCAAATATGAAGAAAAGTGTTAGTACACCCAGTGTATATCTCTATGTGTAGGTACAATCAAAGCTTGAGGTGTTTGGTATTTTAGCTGTGTATATCAACAATGATTCATCCATTTGAGATGTGAGTTACTCATCTATTTCACACTGACTGAATCATTCCCCTCATTGGCGACAGAGCAATGATGTTGTCACGATCGTCTTGCTGTGAGAGATTGGACCAAGGCACAGCGTGTGCAAAATACATCTTCTTTATTAAAAGAAGAGAGAAACAAACAAGAAACGAACAACTATAAACGAACTAAACAAAATAACAAAACTGACGACCGTGACGCTAAACAGACATATAGTGCTGACACAAACACTACACATAGACAACTACCCACAAAAGCCTACTGCCTATGGCTGCCTTAAATATGGCTCCCAATCAGAGACAATGACAGCTGTCTCTGATTGAGACCCAATCTAGGCAGCCATAGACATAACTAGACAACCTCACTCTTCTCTACCCCAGACACATACAACACCCCTAGACGATACAAAACACACAAAGACAACCCACCCCAACTCACGCCCTGACCAACTAAATAAATAACAGAAAAAGGAACAATATGTCAGGAACGTGACAGATGTCTACACAGTCATGATCATAGGGAGAGTAACTGGTATCAATAATGTCTTCACAGTCATGATCATAGGTTGAGTAACTGGTATCAATAATGTCTTCACAGTCATGATCATAGGTAGAGTAACTGGTATCAATAATGTCTACACAGTCATGATCATAGGGAGAGTAACTGGTATCAATAATGTCTTCACAGTCATGATCATAGGTTGAGTAACTGGTATCAATAATGTCTACACAGTCATGATCATAGGTAGAGTAACTGGTATCAATAATGTCTTCACAGTCATGATCATAGGTAGAGTAACTGGTATCAATAATGTCTTCAGTCATGATCATAGGTAGAGTAACTGGTATCAATAATGTCTTCACAGTCATGATCATAGCTAGAGTAACTGGTATCAATAATGTCTACACAGTCATGATCATAGGTAGAGTAACTGGTATCAATAATGTCTACACAGTCATGATCATAGGTAGAGTAACTGGTATCAATAATGTCTACACACTCATGATCATAGCTAAAGTAACTGGTATCAAAAATGTCTTCACAGTCATGATCATAAGGAGAGTAACTGGTATCAATAATGTCTTCACAGTCATGATCATAGGTAGAGTAACTGGTATCAATAATGTCTTCACAGTCATGATCATAGGTAGAGTAACTGGTATCAATAATGTCTACACAGTCATGATCATAGGTAGAGTAACTGGTATCAATAATGTCTTCACAGTCATGATCATAGGTAGAGTAACTGGTATCAATAATGTCTTCAGTCATGATCATAGGTAGAGTAACTGGTATCAATAATGTCTTCACAGTCATGATCATAGGTAGAGTAACTGGTATCAATAATGTCTTCACAGTCATGATCATAGGTAGAGTAACTGGTATCAATAATGTCTACACAGTCATGATCATAGGTAGAGTAACTGGTATCAATAATGTCTTCACAGTCATGATCATAGGTAGAGTAACTGGTATCAATAATGTCTTCAGTCATGATCATAGGTAGAGTAACTGGTATCAATAATGTCTTCACAGTCATGATCATAGGTAGAGTAACTGGTATCAATAATGTCTTCAGTCATGATCATAGGTAGAGTAACTGGTATCAATAATGTCTTCAGTCATGATCATAGGTAGAGTAACTGATAGCTGACACATATGAACCAGACGGGCCTCTCGATACAGAGGCGTTCTTCCTGCCGAGGGCCTGCTGGGTTCCCCCATGAAATATATTACCACTGCATTCCCTCCTCAGTAGCGCCACACTGCGCTAGGGTCTATTTATAGAACAAACATATCGATCACTCCCTGCAGCACATTCTATCACTTTGGCCAGACCCTGCCTCTCACAGAGAGTTCTTTATGGTGGTGTGTGTGGGGGAGAGAGGGGTTGCAAGTGTGTGTGCGTCTTTCCACGCAAATGTACCTGCATGTGTGTGTGTTTATGCGTGTGCATTAGCCTCTGTGTGTGTGTGGGGGGGGGGGGGGGGGGGGGGGTTGTAAGTGTGTGTGTGTGTGTGTGTGTTTCCATGTGCATTTACCCGCATGTGTGTGTGCCTGTGTGTGTGCGTGTGCCTGTGTGTGTGTGCAGTGGAGAGGGATTGCCCTCATTCCTTTCCCAGACGGAGTTAAATCTGATTAAACATTCTCCAGGGACAATAAAAGGGCCTGAGTATAAATAACCAACAGAATACGCCACTGGAGCCTAACAGCTCTGGTAGGTGGAGTCATAAGAGGGGACAGCAGACCTCCACATCACTCTCATCACTCTATATGAAGAACTAGGATTTGAGTTAGGCTATTGATTTTTTTATTTTAGAAATAGCAGTTATTGTAAAGGATACCAAACACTCTTTGTGATTGGCATTCCCTGTTAATAAATTGGAATCTGTATAATTGTTGGGGGGTTTTGTCGTATGGCAGTCACTGTTAAAGACATTATTGGAGTTTTCATAACGAACAAAGCCAATATTGTGAAGTGTCCCTAATTCAATCCGGAGCAATCGAATTGGACCACAGTTAAAGCAGAACAACATAATCAAAGTCCTGATTCCTATGTTGCTAACTATGAACTTTCCTCCCTCTCAGGTTAACCAATTAGAGTGGGTGACTCATTGTCCTTTACATCTTTCTCAGTCGCTTTGGGTCATTTTTCACATCATCCCTAACATGTGCAAAATAATAAGTGCTTTTCTCAGAACAATTTGTACAAACTGCAATATACAATAGATATATTTCTAAAGCTAGTCAGCCACTAAAAATCCTTAGTACATCTCTCAAAAGTAAATATTCATGCCAATGATCATGTCAGTGTCATCAGAATGATAAGTCATTGAGTTATTGTTCACGAACAAGGTCGTCAAAATGTTTAGGCATGTTGTCAATGTAACTGTGTACTTTGACAGTATTACCTGATGTAAACTTAGGCTACAGTTTGGATGACAGTTACTGTATTGAAAATGCACAAGGCTGCACTTCTATGGCATATATCAATTTCAACAGTACTATTTACATATTACTGTATGTGGGTTATTGATTGAAAGAGACTGGACAACCCAAGGGGCACAAAGGAAAAAAAACTAAATTAGAAAGAAACACAGGAAACCACCCCTAAGGCACAACTTTGCCCGCAGCACTGTTGTGCTGTCTCTACACATCCAGACGTTCCTGTCTGTCGGCCCACATGTTCTCATCCACATCACACCGGATATTTTCCCTTCCAATGCAACGTGGAAACAATCTTTTGGAATGCCTTATCCATCCTCTGCAGGCGTCTACTGTGATGTCCTCACATGCTGCATCCATTGCAGCCAGCAGGGTCATCTGTGTGTGTGGCTGACGATCGTACACCTTCCACCTCCATGCTGAAAAGAACTCCTCAATTGGGTTAAGGAATGGTGAATAAGGTGGGAGGAATTCTATGAGCATCCTCGGGTGGGTCACAAACCATTGCCTTATGATGTTTGATCGATGGAAACTCACATTATCACAAATGACCACATACTTTGGCAAATCCTCTCTAAACAGACCCCTCTCATCATCAGGGATGAGAGCCCTGTAGAGAGTCTCTAAAAAGTTGAGTAGATGCTGGGTGTTGTATGGCCCTATAAGGGGGATATGGGTTAGGACACCATGCTCCGAAATAGCAGCACACATGCTGATATTTCCTCCCCGCTGGCCTGGAAAATCCACAGTAGCTCTGTGACCGATGATATTCCGACCCCGCCTTCTGCATTTGGTCAGGTTGAAGCCAGCCTCATCCACGTATACAAAGTTGTGAGAGGGTTCACTTGATTCCAACTCCATTATACGCTATATCCCAGAACACACAGTTGAATTTGTTTTGATAAGGAAGAGGGACATAAAATGTACATATATTGCATGTTCCTTCCACAGCAATGGAAATGTGTGCAGTTTATGCTTACTGTACTATGTATCACTATAAAATGTTGCTGTAAAGTAGTTACATAGATATATGTTTTACCTGTACATACTGGTACCGTAGCTCCTTAACTCTGTCCTCATTCCTTTGGAATGGTACACTGTACAGCTGTTTCATACTCATCTGATTTCTCATTGTAAGGCCATGATTGACAACATGGTCTACAATAGTGGCCCTTATGTCATCAGATATGCGCCTATGTCCTCTTCTGCCTCTTCCTCTGTTTTGCCTTCCACCACGCATCCTTGCTCCTCTATTTCCTCCTCTTGGTTGTTGACCCTGTTCGTTTCCTGGTCCATCCATTATTGGAAAATTGCAACTCTGTTGTGGTCTGTCTATATATGCTTGCCAATTGATTCTTCATGAGATGCACCTTTGAGCAATTTAGACAACTGGTTGATTGTTTGTTAAACTAACACCTTACATTCCTTCATGAGTGAGGGTCAATTTCACCTGCACGATTCATCAATTCACGTTTTTGTACAAAAGGTCTAATAGAAATGTGTAAAACTATGCTTGACAGTTTATGACAAATAGTTCAACAATTTTGCATGTAATGGCTTATGCAAGGAACTAATGCCTAGATGTTTTGAGGGGTAAGACTATTCAACAGAGAACCATCTACTATATTTTGATCAACATGACATGAGCAATTGATGATGTGGAAAAAAGCTGACACTTGGACATTATCAATTGCAATTTGTTCAAAGGAATAAGAAATTGCTTTAATGATGTGCACAAGTGACTAGATGATTTGGAATTTGTACAAGTAGTATCAAGAATTGCACTTTTGATCTAAGAAATGCACCAAAGCGACTGAGAAAAACTGTAAACTACAGTTTCTCAGTGAGAATATGTTACTTCAGCCATAGAGCTGATAGTCTGTGCTAGCAGACAGACTTGAAACCCACACATGGTTCAAGCCAAGATGCCAGGGTAAAGTTTTCTGTTGTGGGTGTTAAATCATTCTTTCCAGAGCTACGGTACAGAGAGTTTGCCAGCGAATCCACATGGCTGGTTTGAGTGGGTCTGCCAGATGGTTGCTGTCCGAGAGTGAGTATTTTTCATCCTTAAATAGCTGACATGCTGAATGGAAGACAATCACGATGTGAATGTTGTTGAGGCAGAGTTCGATTCAGTACAATCTACCATAGCATTGTTTAAAGAGGAAATATGCAAGTACTTTCTATGTACACTATGTCTACCTAAGTGTTGAATCATGCCTAGATTATTGTTTAGTGTACCTGCTATTTTTACACAACGCAACCTTCTCCAGAATAACGACACCTCATTTTGAACTTCTAAACGGCAAACTTTGGGGTGGCAGGTAGCCTAGCGGTTAGAGCGTTGGGCCAGTAACCGAAAGGTTGCTGGATTGAATCACTGAGCCAACCAGGTAAAAACCTGTCGTTCTGCCCCTGAACAAGGCAGTTAACCCAGTGTTCCCTGGTAGACCGTCATTGTAAATAAGAATTTGTCCCTGACTGACTTGCCAGGTTAAATATAAAAATATACGAATTCCCATGTCAAATCAAGAATTACATGCCATCAGTTACTCTGTGCAACTTTAGTGCTGTTATTCACATGTGAAATAGAACTAACCTCAAGGGTTAAATTAAGGCATTCATTCTTTAGATTTTAAGGTTTGGGTTAAAACAGAAACATTAAAATAAAAAGAATTGTGCCTAGCCGCAGCTCATGGTTCAGCTCTTCCTCAGACCCCATCCACAACACGTTAGATGTTTAGGCACTCACATTGCCTTCGGTGGACGGGTAATTGCCATGTAAATACCTCGACATCACATAACTTCACCGTTGTAAAAATGTGTGGATAGCACATAATCTACTGGATCTTGGTCTGTTTTTACAATATCCCAAACCATTCGATGACTAAGTGACTGTGGGGAGAAACGGTATGTTCCTATACATTTCTACATAAATGCTGCACTGTAAAGACTAATTGAATTGAGCTCTAGGCAACATCATACTTCATATGAGGCCTTATCTGAACTGGGTAAAAACACAACGCTAGAAGAGTAACCTGAGTTCTACTTCGTTGTAATGGAACTTACAAATGTCCCCAATTTACAGACAAATTAGAGGGGTTCTTGATCCAGTAAAGTTATGATCTTCTGGCACAACAAGCTTGTCCAGCTATGGTCTGTGATCTGTCCTTCAAAAATAAATTCAGATTAAAAGCTTCCTAGATAATAAAGTTATATTGTTCTGTCTCAGTCCTCCTCTATGTTGCTGTAGGTCCTACATTAATTACTCATTCATTTTTCAGCAAACAATTTGCCTTAAATAATCCAGAAATCCACTTTGGCTTAATGTTGTCTGACTTTTGATAAGCACTAATAATTTCTGGATGAAGCAAACGAATTTGCCAACTGAAGATAGGCTGCAGTAAAAAGAAAACGGATTAGAAGTAATGAAAAATACATTAAATAAAAACCATTTGGGAGCAAAGCAAAACCCATATGACTTTGGAACGAGTATTAAGTCAAATTTACTGTTGCGAGAAAAAAAAGATTTCCCTCTTTTTAATGACATTCCAATCTGATGTCTCTCTGATAAACATATGGCATTAAATGCTGAAGTAATCAACGACAGTTTAATGTTCTCACTAATAGCTAGTCACAATTTAGCCAAATAAGTATGTGAGCATACTGTTTCATAACTAATAGCTAGTCTTGATTTAGCCACCACAGAATACTGCCACCAAAGTCTTTTATGGTATAGACAATTACCTCAAAAGATGAAGTGGAGGAATTTAACGTTACGTTTACAGATATTCAAATGCCCACTAAAATAGCATCACACACAGACACACACACATGCAAAGCGTGCACACATGTGCACACACACACACACACACACACACACACACACACACACACACACACACACACACACATTCAACCAATTAATCATAGTCCCTGTGTCTCAGAGAACAAAATAATTTAGCACGACTTGAAACAACTTCTCCGGCTTCGGCTGGCTGTGCTAAATACCTGTCTCATCTTCCCACCACTGTGTCCATTAACATGCTCCTCATCAAAGTGTAAATAACATATACCTTACCAACCGTGATCCAGCACCAGCCATGCACCGGCAAGAGAGTACATGAAAGTGTTTACTGAAGAGCTTGGCCGCTATAGGTGGCACGTAATTGATCAAGGTTGGCAAAGCGAGTCCAAAACGCACTGAATCAAGACACTGGCAACGGGGAAATTACAGCTGCAAGGCGATCATTAGTTGGGTTACTCTAAGGTGGTGAACTTTTGTACACAACACAGGCTTGGCTTTCTGATCAGTAGTGTGCCTTATCCTCACTATTATTATGAAGTCCCTCCCCAGGCCAACTTGCACCAGGCGCTCCATAGCCAATCCAGGGAGAATATAAAATTAAATTGATTAGAAAAAGAGTAATACAACCTGGATATACACTGCTCAAAAAAATAAAGGGAACACTTAAACAACATAACGTAACTCCAAGTCAATCACACTTCTGTGAAATCAAACTGTCCACTTAGGAAGCAACACTGATAGACAATAAATTTCACATGCTGTTGTGCAAATGGAATAGACAAAAGGTGGAAATTATAGGCAATTAGCAAGACACCCCCAAAAAAGGAGTGATTCTGCAGGTGGTGACCACAGACCACTTCTCAGTTCCTATGCTTCCTGGCTGATGTTTTGGTCACTTTTGAATGCTGACGGTGCTCTCACTCTAGTGGTAGCATGAGACGGAGTCTACAACCCACACAAGTGGCTCAGGTAGTGCAGTTCATCCAGGATGGCACATCAATGCGAGCTGTGGCAAAAAGGTTTGCTGTGTCTGTCAGCGTAGTGTCCAGAGCATGGAGGCGCTACCAGGAGACAGGCCAGTACATCAGGAGATGTGGAGGAGGCCGTAGGAGGGCAACAACCCAGCAGCAGGACCGCTAACTCCACCTTTGTGCCAGGAGGTGCACTGCCAGAGCCCTGCAAAATGACCTCCAGCAGGCCACAAATGTGCATGTGTCTGCTCAAATGGTCAGAAACAGACTCCATGAGGGTGGTATGAGGGCCCGACGTCCACAGGTGGGGGTTGTGCTTACAGCCCAGCACCGTGCAGAACGTTTGGCATTTGCCAGAGATCACCAAGATCGGCAAATTCGCTACTCGCGCCCAGTGCTCTTCACAGATGAAAGCAGGTTCACACTGAGCACATGTGACAGACGTGACAGAGTCTGGAGATGCCGTGGAGAACGTTCTGCTGCCTGCAACATCCTCCAGCATGACCGGTTTGGCGGTGGGTCAGTCATGGTGTGGGGTGGCATTTCATTGTGGGGCCGCACAGCCCCCCATGTGCTCGCCAGAGGTAGCCTGACTGCCATTAGGTACCGAGATGAGATCCTCAGACCCCTTGTGAGACCATATGCTGACACATGCACATTTGTGGCCTGCTGGAGGTCATTTTGCAGGGCTCTGGCAGTGCACCTCCTTGCACAAAGGCGGAGGTAGCGGTACTACTGCTGGGTTGTTGCCCTCCTACGGCCTCCTCCACGTCTCCTGATGTACTGGCCTGTCTCCTGGTAGCGCCTCCATGCTCTGGACACTACGCTGACAGACACAGCAAACCTTTTTGCCACAGCTCGCATTGAAGTGCCATCCTGGATGAACTGCACTACCTGAGCCACTTGTGTGGGTTGTAGACTCCGTCTCATGCTACCACTAGAGTGAGAGCACCGCCAGTATTCAAAAGTGACCAAAACATCAGCCAGGAAGCATAGGAACTGAGAAGGGGTCTGTGGTCACCACCTACAGAATCACTCCTTTTTTGGGGGTGTCTTGCTAATTGCCTATAATTTCCAATTTTGTCTATTCCATTTGCACAACAGCATGTGAAATTTATTGTCAATCAGTGTTGCTTCCTAAGTGGACAGTTTGATTTCATAGAAGTGTGATTGACTTGGAGTTACATTGTGTTGTTTAAGTGTTCCCTTTATTTTTTTGAGCAGTGTATATAGTTGAAGTTGGAAGTTTACATGCACCTTAGCAAAATACATTTAAACTCAGTATTTCACAATTCCTGACATTTAATCCTAGTAAAAATTCCCTGTCTAAGGTCAGTTAGAGTCACCACTTTATTTCAAGAATGTGATTTTGCTTTTATTTCTTTCATCACATTCCCAGTGGGTCAGAAGTTTACATACACTCGATTAATATTTGGTAGCATTGCCTTTAAATTGTTTAACTTGGGTCAAACGTGTCGGGGAGCCTTCCACAAGCTTACCACAAAAAGTTGGGTGAATTTTGGCCCATTCCTCCTGACAGAGCTGGTGTAACTGAGTCAGGTTTGTAGGCCTCCTTGCTCACACACGCTTTGTCAGTTCTGCCCACACATTTTCTATAGGATTGAGGTCAGGGCTTTGTGATGGCCACTCCAATACCTTGACTTTGTTGTCCTACGCCATTTTGCCACAACTTTGGAAGTATGCTTGGGGTCATTGTCCATTTGGAAGACCCATTTGCGACCAAGCTTTAACTTCCTGACTGATGTCTTGAGATGTTACTTCAATATATCCACATAATTGTCCCTCCTCATGCTGATATCTATTTTCTGAAGTGCAGCAGTCCCTCCTGCAGCAAAGCACCCCCACAAGATTATGCTGCCACCCCCATGCTTCACGGTTGGGATGGTGTTCTTCGGCTTGCAAGCCCTCCCCCTTTTTCTTCCAAACATAACGATGGTCATTATGGCCAAACAGTTATATTTTTGTTTCATCAGACCAGAGGACATTTCTCCAAAAAGTACAATATTTTTCCCCATGTGCAGTTGCAAACCATAGTCTGGCTTTTTTATGGTATTTTGGAGCAGTGGCTTCTTCCTTGCTGAGTGGCCTTTCAGGCTATGTCTATATAGGACTCATTTTGCTGTGGATATAGATACTTTTGTACCTGTTTACTCCAGCATCTGTGGTTCTGGGATTGATTTGCACCTTTCACACCAAAGTACATTCATCTTCAGGAGACAGAACTCATCTCCTTCATGAGCGGTATGACGGCTGTGTGGTCCCATGGTGTTTATACTTGTGTACTATTGTTTGTACAGATGAACGTGGTACCTTCAGGCGTTTGGAAATTGCTCCCAAGGATGAACCAGACTTGTGGAGGTCTACAATTTCTTTTCTGAGGTCTTGGCTGATTTCTTTTGATTTTCCCATGATGTCACGCAAAGAGGTACTGAGTTTGAAGGTACGCCTTGAAATACATCAACAGGTACACCTCCAATTGACTCAAATTATGCCAATTATCCTATCAGAAGCTTCTAAAGCCATGACATCATTTTCTGGAATTTTCCAAGCTGTTTAAAGGCACAGTCAACTTAGTGTATGTAAACTTCTGACCCACTGGAATTGTGATACAGTGAATTATAAGTGAAATAATCTGTCTGTAAACAATTGTTGGAAAAATTCCCTGTGTCATGCACAAAGTAGATGTCCTAACGGACTTGCCAAAACAATAGTTTGTTAATAAGAAGTTTGTGGAGTGGTTGAAAAACAATTTGAATTACTCCAACCTAAGTGTATGTAAACTTCTGACTTTAACTGTACATACTAAGACCATGGAAGTCAGGACAAACAGCAGAGTATTTGTTTCTGATAATTATTCAACACATTTTGAATTAGCGATGTACGATTGACCTGAATTATCTCTGGTTTTCATCATATGTAAATGAATCATGTGAGCTAGTTCTTGATTGCAGACCTATACATATTAAATAAATGATGATATGGGTTACGTTCCCATAGTAGTACAATATCATATCATTCATCACCAATGGGTCAAAACTGACTATCAAGGTGCTAGTGTTGGTCACGGTCTAGTAGTTTAATAACCATAATAATTCATTTAAAACAGCAACCAAGGCTGCAACTGTGGTCAAGCAAGCCATCTGCTCTGTATGATTATGCCATAACTCTAAGTGAATGTGATTGTATGTGACTTATTATTGAGCACTATCAGTGCACATGACACATTTCAAGTGATGGATGCTGTTGTTTTAGATCATACACACCTAGTCTCTATCACTCCTTTCATTTTACATACGCAGTGGGAGGCATCGGATTGCAAAGCTCCAAAGAGAGTCCACTCTTAATTATTTCCTTGAGGCGTCAGGAACACACCTTTCAAGAATGATGTGGAATTGTCATTGTTCTTATACGCCTAGTGCTTCAGCTTTGAGAGGGATACTTAATTAAAAACAGGTGGGCAGCTGGTCAAATAAATACTTCAGATCTCAGTTTTCTATGAGAACATATAATAATGCCAGCCAACAAAGAGTATTTGAAATGACAGTGTTATATTGTACTGTGATGCGCATGCTTTACATGTAATGTTCCTATGTGTAGGATTACTTTGTATTTGGGCAGCTTGCTGTTAAAATACTCAACAAAACTTGCTCTTGAAATGATTGGTGGACAATGACGAAGAGCCAATTCTCTTCTGCACGGAAGAACATAAATTGCTCATCCAAAATATTCTGTAAAGTCTGCATTAAAAATGGTTAAAACCCCATTTACTCATCTAAGGTCAAGTGCCTTGCTCAAGGGCACATGGGCAGATTTTTTATCTAGCTGGCTCAGGGATTCAAACCAGCAACCTTCCAGTTCCTGGCCCAATGCTCTTAACCACTAGGCTACCTGCCACCCCAAAATGATCAAATTAGTTGCTTGATTAAATGGATGATTAACTATTATCTTTCAGGGAATTGGCTCTTTCTCTTGATTTGAGTGTGATTGTGTGTACTGTACACCAGCAATTATTTCAATTTGAATACAATGGATGTTATTCATTGCAGAGAAAGGCTCTTGGAAGTTCAGTCCGGTGATTGCACGCGTTATCTGTGACATTCTCAGACAGGGCCCTGTGTTGCGAGTTGAAGGTCATTCTTTGTTGTCATGTACACCCATTGGATGGGCCCCCAGGGTTCCCAGGTGGGGGCTCTTTTGTTCCCCTCCCTCAGGAATCCTGTCTTGTACCTTCGTATCTCTTCCTCATCCAGCTAACGTCTGTCTGGCAAATGTAGCTCTGTGCATGCCCTTTCTGGTGATCTTGCATCAGACCTGCCAGTGATTTGAATACTGCTACTACTGCTTGTAGAGCTTCGAACAACGATTATCTGTCGAAAAGTTACACAATCATTTTCTGAAGATGGTGAATCCTCACTTCAGAAACAAATAGTGGGAAGAGCACGTCATTCTTATCCAAGCTAAAAGAAAAAGTCATTTTTTGGAACAGGCGATCTAATAATTTGGACAGGTACAAATGTATTTGGACTTGCATATCACGCTCTGACATAATGTTAGAATAGTTTTTGGGCTTTACATTAGATATTAACATTTCTTCATGGTTCTACAGCGATTTAAAAAAAAAGCATTTTGAATGAAGAGCCCTTTGGGAGCCAAATGATGCGGTTCTTTTACTTGAACAGAGCAAAATGATGCGGTTCACTGAAAAGATTCAGGATGCCCATCACTAAAAAAAAGTTGCTTGATTGTACTATAGGGGTAGTGTTTTCAGTCCAACCTCAACTGAAGGTTTGCAGAAATATCAAGCATGACTAAATGTTGAATTCTAACTTCAGATTCATGCTCGAACTCAGATATTCCGCACAAATCAGGTGCTGATGTCAATGGAAGATTGGTCTAATATTGTTAGTTCCATTTGCAGTTTTTGGGTTCAAATTCAGAACTGTATGCATCCGTATAAGGTGACGAGAACATTATTCTATGTTGTCTCTCAACCAAAATGAGCAGAATCAAAAATGCTCTTCAATGACCCAGAAATAATTCCTGCATGTCCTCTGGGCAAGTATTCCCTTTTTTGTTCCTCTGAAAGGAAGGACAGTGCCGGAGGTCAGAGCTGCACTGCCTGAGTCTCACTCTGACTGACAGACAGCACGCCCCCCCTTCCCCCTGTGGTGTGAGAAGTCCCGCAAAGGTTTTATACCTTCAGGGGTAGAGTACAATACACTGACTTGTACCAATACCACCTCAATTGACCAGGAAATTATTGATGACTAACACATTTTTGGAATGTTATCTACAACAGTAAGGGAATTTACTATTGGCTAAATAATCTTCAATCCAAAACATATCTGGGAGGAAATAAATGGCAATTGTTTGCCTTCATACCGAAAATAAGTAGGTTGGGTTTGAATCGATGTAGCTAACAAGTACTGCAAATAAATGCCAGATGTTCTCGTTTCACTTTTTAGAGGCCGGTTCATCCCATAATGCTTAGCATGTACCTGCAGTATGTTATACTACTGTATATCCCTGTAACACATGTTTGGCATGCTTTCAAAGTCAAAACCCCTACAAGGCAATCTGTAGGGGATTGATACACATCCAGCTAGTATGAAAGTCCCTTTAGTAGCACTAGTGAGATTGGAATGGGAAATACATTCTTATAGCTAAATAAAAGTTTGGACTATGTCAAGACGACCACAGATCCATGTCCTGGGAGGATGAGTCTGAATTGGTCAAATCTGCTTTGCAACAAATAACTTCAACCAGACCCCCTCTCACCCGAAGGGGGGGGGGGGGGGTGAACTGGTGGGAGGTTGACAGCTCACGCCCTGTTGTAATTCAAGGACAGAACATTCAGTATCACCCTCTCCCTCTTCACTGAAAGAATGTGACTTTGTCTACACATACATTTTCCCGCCAAAACTGGAACACATTCTAAAGTGAATACTGAACAATATTTCTAACATAGAACGTGAGGAATGGGCAGAGGTGACCTAAAAGAACACTGATGTCAGTTTGGTTGTTATTTTGTGATGTCATTATAAATGTTATAAATAAAATACTGTAACTTGAAAAGTATACACACTATGTGTGAAGTGTCCATCTGATGTGCTGTGCATGAAACATACAAAATGATGAAAGTGTTTTTGTTAGGAGAGGGATGTGATTATAGAATTGTTTCTAGAAATTTTTACAAGTAACTAGTCACCGCCCCTTTGAGTGAGGTCAGAGAGCATGTCAGCCTGATGGAGCTGTATACAATTACGGGTTAATGATGGAATGATCGGACCAAGGTGCAGCGTGGTAGGCGTACATCATACATTTATTAAATGAACACCAAAAAACAAGAAAGGTAAACGACACGTAAAGTTTTGTAGTGCTAACACAGCAACTATACAAAAACAAGATCCCACAAACTAAGGTGGAAAAAAGGCTGCCTAAGTATGATCCCCAATCAGAGACAACGATAGACAGCTGCCTCTGATTGGGAACCATACCCGGCCAACAAAGAAATAGAAAACATAGATTGCCCACCCTATTCACACCCTGACCTAACCAAATAGAGAATTTAAAAGGATCTTTAAGGTCTGGGCATGACATCAGAAAGACATCAAGCTGCAGCTCACGTTTAATGTGGTTTAAACTTTGAATCTCAACATGAGGTAGAGACGATAAAATTACCTCCCGGACAATCGCTGGTACAGCTGATTAGCTGTCCTAAGTAAAGTATCTAGAAAACCGAATTTAAGTGGGACCATTCTACTACTCTCTTCAAACCATTGTGTTCTACTACTCTCATCACCCCACTAGGAACCATTGATACGGCTGGCTAGCCTATCTTTAAATAAGCATCTTCCAGGGCTAATGGAAGTAGAATAAACTCACTAGCTATGTTCTGGACTACACGATAAGTCACCAGATACCGGACGACGGCAGAGGACAACAACAGTAGGAGACGGGTGGGGACCCCTTTTGGACAATCAGAGATTTACAAGCATGCCGCGAAAATGCCCAACTCCCTTTCCAAGAAGGCCTGGTTCCGACAGAAATACACAAAGTACCAAGACATTTACACGTAAATACATTCATGATTTCTTAGTCCAAACAGTTGGCGGTTCGTGTGTAAGGTATATGATAATTGTGAGAGTAGTTTCTTAATCTACCAAAGTGTTATGTCTCTGTCCCTCTCTCTCACCCCCCCCCCCCCCCATCTCTTTTGTAACATGCCGCCACATGGTGTCAGTCCTCTAGAGACCTGTTTTTACTGTATTAAGTGTGTATGTTTATCATGTGTTACCATTTAATTAGCTAGTAAATAAGTAAATCAACCATTTGTGTAGTATTGAATCATCAGTAAGGCTCGAATTTTAGTAGATGCAGGAGGTTACCACTGTTCAGAATGATGAATAATAAGTTGATTATGATTAATAAGTTGACTGTTTATAGATGTGATAGGTTAACCTGTTGAGGACAGAGGGCGCTGTTTTCACTTTGGGGGGAAATCGTGCCCAATTTAAACGGCCTCGTACTCAATTCTTGCTCGTACAATATGCATATTATTATTACTATTGGATAGAAAACACTCTCTAGTTTCTAAAACCGTTTGAATTATATCTGTGAGTAAAACAGAACTCCTTTTGCAGCAAACTTCCTGACAGGAAGTGGAAAATCTGAAATCGATGCACTGTTCAAGGGCCTGCCTATTAATGTCCTTGATATATATTAGAATACATGCACTTCATACGTCTTCCACTAGATGTCGACAGGCAGTGAGAGAAGAAATGGAGTGTGTAACTTGATCTGGGGTCGAATAATAGCTCTCGGCATGACGTGTCACCAGTTTCCTGTTTTCTGGAGAGCGCGTGAAGGGACCTGGATTTGCCTTCTGATATGCTGTCGTTATGGATGACTAATATCTCCGGCTTTGATTTTATTTGATACATGTGACAATATCATCGTAAAGTATGTTTTTTCAATATAGTTTTATTAGATTTTTGAAATTTATTCGGGACGTTAGGCGTGTTGCGTTGTGTTCCTTTGTTCAGGAAGGAGAGCTTAGCGCCACTTTGCTAGCTTTCCGTGCTAAATGACTGGAGAAGAGGACATTCTAAATCCAAACAACGATTGTTCCCGACAAAGGACCCCTTGTATGAACAACTATACACAAACTAACAAAATAACAAACTGACGACCATGAAGCTATACAGACAAATAGTGCTGACACAAACACTACACATAGACAATTACCCACAAACAGCTAAAGCCTATGGCTGCCTTAAATATGGCTCCCAATCAGAGACAACAATAACCAGCTGTCTCTGATTGAGAACCAATTCAGGCAACCATAGACTTTCCTAGACACCTACACTGAACACTAACCCATCTACTCTACTTAACCCCCTAAACTATACAACACCCTAGACAATACAAAAACACACAGACAACCCATCCCAACTCACGCCCTGACCAACTAAATAAATAAAAGAAAAAGGAACAATAGGTCAGGAACGTGACAATTTACTTGTATTTACTTGCTAGTATTTACTTGTGACGCTATGCTAGGCTATGCTAGTCAGCTTTTTTACTGATGGGGGTGCTCCCGGATCCGGGATTGTGATGAAGTAGAAGTTAAAGAACCGCTCTCGTGGTGCCCCAATTCCTAATGAGTTAATTGTTACATGATTCATTTAATCGGGTAACAATGAACCTCTAAGGAATCTGTGTCCCCCCCACGGGACGGTTGAGCTAACGTGCGCTAATGTGATTAGCATGTTGTAAATAACAAGAACATTTCCCAGGACATAGACATGTCTTATATGGGTAGAAAGCTTAAAGTCTTGTTAATTAATCTAACTGCACTGTCCAATTGAAAATAGCTACTACAGTGAAAAAATGCCATGCTATTGTTTGAGGAGACTGCACAACAACAACAAAAAATTATCACGGCAACTGGTTTGATACATTCACTTCTGAAGTTAAATAATGTACTTACATTCAATAATCTAGCAATGATTTGTCATCCTGAAGGTCCCAGAGATAAAATGTAGCATAGTTTTGTTCAAATGTAGGAACTGGGTTCTAGAGTTTGAACCCCTGCTGTTTCTGGCTTACTCCTAAATGACATTGGAATCGGTCAAATTCATTTGAATTGCAATATGTTCGTGGTCTAGGTAAATCACAGAGAGGAGTCTTGGGCATCCCAAATGGCACCCTATTCCCTGTATGGTGCACTACTTTCTACAAGGGCCAAATGGGCTCTGGTCAAAAGTAGTGGACCATGTAGGGAATAGGCTGCCATTTGATACACAGGCTAAGACTCCTCGCTCAATCATTTTCCTATATCTACATTCCTAGAAGTGAGATTAGTATTGATCCTGTGTTGACGTTTAAGATCCAAGCCCATTTTGCCCATCTTCCCTCTTCAAAACACATTTACATGCGATACATGAACCATTAATGAAGCGCCAGATCCATTAATTGTCTATTTGTGACCTGCAGTTAAAATATTAAATACTGTTTCACAGAGAATAAAAATCCTTTAACTACAAGGCTGTTGTTGAATGTTGAATAGCACGGACATATCGCTGTCGGTACTGCGCATGATGGACATATACACTCCGAAGGCCCCCTGTGGAGACTCAATATTCTCAGCCAATATACGGTAAGTCATGTAGGCAAAAGACACGCCATTTGCTCTTCTGAGATCAATTTTAGAACAGAGAATGTTTCTCTGTCACTGGTAGACACGCCTTACAAACCTCCCGTTACTGTTCACTGTGGAAGAAATGTGCCATAAAACATAACAATGATTTACAGTTCTGGCGCCGGTTAAATAGAGAGTGGAGGAAACTGTACCTAGCCAGTATAAGGGCCACTTAATCTTTTTAAGTGTTGTCCCAGCCCAACGAGTTAAAGTGATAGTTT
Organism: Salvelinus fontinalis; assembly: GCF_029448725.1. Classification (NCBI taxonomy): domain Eukaryota; kingdom Metazoa; phylum Chordata; class Actinopteri; order Salmoniformes; family Salmonidae; genus Salvelinus; species Salvelinus fontinalis. The sequence continues at coordinate 12,129,020 of NC_074705.1, forward strand.
GGGATTTTGGCAATGAGGCCCTTTATCTACGTCAGATGAACTCGTGGATACCATTTATATGCATCTGCATCCAGTATGAAGGAAGTTAGTGGTAGTTTTGTGAGCCAATGCTAACTAGCTTAGTGCAAAGACCGGAAGTCTTCGGGTACAGCTCACCTGGCTCTGGGGAAGTAGTTTTATTTAATACTTTTCCCCCCTATATTTTTCCAGGTTAGTCTCATTGAGATAAAATCTATTTTTTAAGATTGACCTGGTCCAACTGAGACAACAGCAGTGGGGAACTATGTTTGAGACAAATATCAGACATACTGTAACAACGTAACCCCATACAATAACATGTCTTGAGGTAGACACAAAAACATTCCAAGCGTCATAGTTAAATATATCATACAGTATGTACCACTGCATCAAGTCCTAATGACAATCACATTCCTCAGTAACGTGAGTGAACCAAACTTTTAATAACGGCTTCATATCAAAACACCAAACTATCCCTTTAAAGAAGAATCAATGTCTCGTAACAAAGCTATTTGGAACGCATATTGGTGTCAGCAGTGGGATTTACAGTTTTGCGGGTTTCCGTAGTCATCCTCATCATGACTGAAACAGTTGTGCAGAATGGATGCAATGTGGAAGTCAGAGGCAGATGTCATGTATTTCCAGAATGCCCCTAGTCAGCTCATGTATGTTTGAAGAGACAGCATGAAGTTAGCGTTAGCGCTTTAGCTTGTCACATAGAAGACATCAACTATTGATTGTCACACTGGTGTAATACACATTTTGGTTTGATGGGGTTTTAGCAAGCACAGCATATCTGCCGTAATGTTCCAAAGTGTTCCATGTGTCAAAGCCGGATGCGTGTTGAACGCTCCGTGTCGAGCTCCTCTGAAACACTGTTTCTTTCTTATGATGAAATGTCAGCTGGGTCACAGGAGTATGCCTCCGAATCCCATTCTTCTAAAGATGAAAGCTTTTTTTCTGGCTGGTTTCAAAGGCAGTGTTGAGATTCTCAATTGGGGAGTGAGAGCAAATAGCCCTCAGATGAAGTTGAAAACAGTGAAGTGCCAATGTGTTAATCTGTGGTTTGTTACTCGGTCATTGTTCTCACCGGCTGTGATAAAAGTAGTTCCTGGTGTTATCACGCCTCTTAATGGCACATTAATTTACAGTGTTTGTTCTAAATCAGCTCTTCCATTGCGACTTTCCGTGTTACTATGGCTACTCAATAGAACCAAAACCATAGGGACCAGTGCTAGGGAGTGAGTGGGAGAGCTGTAGGTAGTCCCAGAAACTGTGAGCTGGTTTCCTTTGGATAAGAGGTGCAGGTGTCCCACTTACTCACCATCTCTCCCTATCTCTCAAACACACTCTTTCTCACACATACATATGCGCACACAAACACACATACAAACACATTCATCTCTCTCACACGCATGCACACACACTCAATCTCGCTCCCACATGTACACACACGCCCAAATGGGTGCTAATGTAAACCCTGAGTGTTCTCACGGCTTAAATGGTGTGAGCAACGGCTCCCACCGTGAGACATCAATCCGATGATGCCCATCATCTGGCCGCTCCATCTGTCAGCCTCCAAGGCCCTAGACCAGGGATCATCTAGATTCAGCCTCGGTCTGATTCTTTTGTGAGCGGACGGTCGGGCGGCCGGAACATAATTACAAATTATTTGTAGACTGCAATTTGACCGGAAGAATCACGAACAGATATAATATTTGACAAAAACGTTATCATTTCAAACCTTGCTTACATTTGTATACGATCACGTGTCTGTATTAAGTCTCTGTTATCGATTATGCATGAGAATACTTGGGAACAGGTTACCTAAATAAAAATACCTGGTGTTTTTACAGTCATGTCCAACAATGAAAATGTAAATAAATATGTTTTTGCTCAGAAAACTTAGGGGGGGGGGGCATATAAAACCACCCGTGGGTCAAATTTGGTTGGGGAACCCTGCCATATAGCCTTCTCCTCTGCTGCCGCCCCTGCTCAATCTCCCTTCAGTCAAACCAGTACCGCAACCAAATCAATCTACATGTTTACATAACCTGGAGTGCCCTGGTTTTGATCTCATCATAGATTCCCTTGAGTTTGGTTTTCTCCCTTTACTTATTCATTTGCATGTTTATTGTACAGTAAGTAAGGCGATTACGGTGAAGTAGGGCATTGTTGTGAGTCGTTCTGGAGAGTTGTGTGCATGGAGGACACAGCTTCCAGCATCAGCCCAGGGTGAATGGGGAGGATGAGTATGCAGAGGCGGGTAGCGCTGTCTCAGGAAGATAAATCGGAAGACAGTCAAAACAATTATATCATAACAGCCCACCACGGCCCATGTTTCATGACACAGAACATTTGATGTGGAAATAAATCACAGGAGACCATCTATCAGTGGGACACAGCAATCAAGTGGACCAACATTGACGTCCCCAGGGCCTAATCCATATATGGGTCTAATCTACACCTCTCAAAGCGTTGGGACTCATTTTTTATTCAACAGGGGTATGGCCTGCCAGCATGTTGATCACTTGAAACTACTTTAAACATTCCTTGCCTATTAATGAGGGTCCGCGGGGCAGACGGTGTTTGATCTACATGCGAGCCAAGCAAACGTCTTGCATCTTCATTGACAATACCTGGCGGGCAGGAAAACAATTTGTACCTTGCAAACGTAATGAACTCGCTAAATGGGTGGGTTTTGGAGGGAAGGCTTCACAGTAGCTCACTCTCCCGTTAACAGCTTTGGATATGTTGAAACTAGTATTTGTAATGCAGTCCTAAGGCTATTTTCTTCCTGAAAGTTTGGTTAAGTTGATCCTTGACACTACCCACTAACCCTAATGCCGTTTTGCATGAAAATATGACCACAATAATATAAAAATGTTGGGGGTTCATTCACCTACTTTTTTTCCCATAGTCAACCCTATTGAGACATGTAAAACATTAATGCAATTATTGTGCTGACATATGTTGTTGTTGTTGTTGTTTTGGCAGTAAGGCACCCTATGGGCTAATGGGGCTGTCTGTTGCCCAGATGCTCTGAGCAAGTCTGGCCCAGTCTGGGTGGGTTGGAGAGAGACTAGAATACAGTTGCACTATGGCTTGTTTCAGGTTCTACTTACATTACACACACACACACACACACACACACACACACACACACACAAACATGCGTTCATACACACATGCTAGGCATTATTATATAATCACGAAATATGACACAATTCATTACAATTTTCCACCAAACAGTAGTCTCTCCAATTATTAGCAATGAAGCAATCAAGCCTGGTAACTCCGCCACCCATACACTCTCCATGAACATGTTGACAGTAACCTCCTCCGTACAATCCTATCCCCGGGGTGACAGAGCTGACAGCTAAATCGTGAATGAGTCAGCCTGCTGGTGTCCTTGATGAGACAGGAGCGAGAGAGAGGAAGATAGAGAGAGAGAGAGAGAGAGAGAGAGAGAGAGAGAGAGAGAGAGAGAGAGAGAGAGAGAGAGAGTGTGAGTGTGAATTTGATAGTCCAGCACCTAAAGCACTCTAATCCATCGTCATCGGCTAACCTGAATCCATTGACAGGTGACATAATACAGCTGGAACATGATATGAATACATTTCATCATGATGAATGGAATACCGTACATTCAATACATTCTGTGAATAAGAACCGGGAAGAGAAAAGGCCATTCGTATGACTATACCTTACATTCAATCCCTCCTCAAGGACAGAACCAACAGCAGAGCGGGATTTCTCCCTCCAGGGGTATAACATCACCCACATGATCATGTTTCTGGAAAACAGAATGGCCATAGGCGATCTATAGTACCCATCGCAGTGACTCATACTTGAGGTATTTTTTTTTGTTCTAAACTAATCCAGAAATGTTACTAGTTCTGACAGAAGTGCTTACGATGCCAAAGGCAATGCAAAACAACTGCTGACAGGGAAACTTTCAACGCAACCTCATGCTTCTCGGAAACTTCAAGTGTGTCAAACGGATCACTGTTCTTCCTCCACACGTTCCCACGCAACAATGGATGATGTCATAAATTGTGATGTACTCCAAAGATGTTGCTCAGTTTCCTGTGAGTTAAAAAATACTAAATGTAGATAATATTATATTTGAAATATAATGCCAATGGTTGGGCGCTGTACAACAATGTATAACTTTACACAAAGCGTAACTCGTAATGGCCCTGAGATTTTATACATAGATTCTTTGAATTCTGATGATGAACTCTCTGATTCCCATGTTGCTCTTCTGCTATTTGTTGGCAGTGCACTTTAAGTTACAGAGCGCGAAGAAAGACGCTCCACCATCAGTATGTTTCCACAATCTGGCCCTCAGGACACCACAGAGTAGTGTGCACACACCTCAAAGTGACTTCTGCTGAGTTAGGTGTCTACTTGCCTCCCCCACCCCTTTTATATATATTTATACATATATATATATATATATATACATACAGTATATACATATATATATATATAAAAATATAATGTTTACTCTCTTTTTGCATATATATATATATATATATATATATATATATATATATATATATATATATATATATATATATATATGCAAAAAGAGAGTAAACATTATATTTTGGAGCTGAATAGTGCAGGAACATGATGGTCTTCATCATTTGAGTTCACCTAACATCCATTCGCTAGCTGCACCAGTCAGGTGGTAAACAATGCTCAGAGAAACCTATAGTATGGTGTCATGGTCAACCTGAATAGACCTAGACGTTAATCAAAAAGGCTTTCGGTTACAGTTATATATTCCAGAATAAATTCACAGTCCGGATGTTCTAGACGCCGCAGTGTGTAAGGAAACATTTTATTATGTTGGTAGTTGATGGGTCCCAGAGCCCACACCTTTGCTGGAAGACTGACACTGATTTGCTTTAATTACCTCTTGTTCCAGGTAAGCCTTGTGCCTTGAGGAGGCGTGATGAGAATCTCTCCCTAACAGCAGGATGGAGCGTTAACTCGTCTTTCCCGTCTCCCCCTCGTCTCCCCATGACTTACACTCTAACAGTGAGAAGACTGCAAGATCTCAGCCTCCCTGACGAGTGAAGCAAGTAGGGCCCACAGACGTGTAGCAGCTAGCTGTCTTTGACGAGTTTTAACCCTGCTAGCTACAGCAGGAAAGGTTTGGCTGTACAGTATGGAGCGTTGACCTCGGCTTCCGTGTTTATTCAGATACTCAGAACATGTCCCTGAGCAGATTTTACATGATAATAACTACTATCTGTGTGTGTGTGTGTGTGTGTGTGTGTGTGTGTGTGTGTTGGTTTTTCTATCCTTGTGGGGACCTAGAATCCTCAAAAGTACCCACATGGGTTTAGGTTTACAATTAGGGTTAGGGTTAGATTCAGGGTAAGTGGTTAGGTGTAGAGTTTGGGTTAGGGTTACGGGTTAAGGTTAGGGTAATGGTTGGGGTTAGGGTTATGGTAAGGGTTAGGGTTAGGGTTAAGTCCGCACAAGGAAAGAAGAACATGACATGTGTGGGTTGGTTCTTCTATCGTGTGTGTGTGTTTCCAAGTCTGTGACTTTAAACACATCATTTGGGATCAGCAATTCAACTAAGCCGTTGAGAGACCGGCATTCAGGGCCGAACATTTTCAGTACAAGGCCAGGAGGGATTCCTTCCTTTTCTAGTTCCCTCCAGGACTCCTGCAATCTCTCCAAGTGACTGCCAGATGAATAGTCCCTTCTCTATAGCCTTTGCAAATCTCTCCTCACATTCCCTCTTGCTCACTACTTATCTACTGGCCCTCTCCCTTCACTTTTGTGATCTATTGCCCCTCAGCTGAGTATATAGAGGTTCTCCTCTCCTTCTTCCTAAACTGTCTGTCCTAAGCTCCTTATTAACCACTAGAAACACAGGGGTTTGATACCTACAAGAGTGCATCAAGAACACCTATTTTTCTGCATTAACTGAGTGATAAAAAACTACATTGAATCCATTTTAAATTCAGGCTGTAACGTAACAAAATGTGGAAAAGGTCAAGGGGTGTGAAAACTTTCTGAAGGCACTGTATTTGTTCATTCATCTCAGTTATGTTGATTGCATCACCAGGGACACCTCCAAGGACCCAGTACCGTCATGGGCCCAAGTGGTGTATTTTTCTGTTCTCTTTAGTACTTTACATTACTTTCAACTCTACTGATTCACTTGACAATCTATATCATTATGTTTCAGTTAGAAAATCTTTAGAGAGAGAGAGAGAGAGACTTATATCTTCCCTTATTCCTCCTCTTTTCCCTCATTATCAAGTCCCTTTTTATAAGAGGAGGAGAAGTCAGTTGAACATTTTATTCAATGGTGATGAGTCAGGGAAAAGTTATCTGCCAAAGCTGGGCAATTAGTCTCTCACTTCCTGCCAATCATTGAGCTCACCGGCGAGAGGGAAACTGTTTAACCTGCTCCTGTATTAACTCCAGCCAGTTACAGCTTTAGAGTAGTTCTGTCCTAATTAAAAATGGAGACAATCGAAATCAGAGATAAGAGTTGGAGCATTGCAAAGGTCTAAATAGGCTTCCTAACATTTAATTGTTATAATGATTATGTTCTACACTTTATATTACGATCAAACTTGAAACTTAAGTTGCCACAAAGACTGTCTCCAAGTTTTGAACTGTTAGATTGATGGAATGTGCTATCAAAGAAGGGCTTTTGGGCTGAATGATTTCTGAGTTACATTTACATTACATTTTAGTCATTTAGCAGACACTCTTATCCAGAGCGACTTACAGTAGAGTGCATACATTTTATTACATTTACATACTGAGACAAGGATATCCCTACCGGCCAAACCCTCCCTAACCCGGACGACGCTATGCCAATTGTGCGTCGCCCCACGGACCTCCCGGTTGCGGCCGGCTGCGACAGAGCCTGGGCGTGAACCCAGAGACTCTGGTGGCGCAGCTAGCACTGCGATGCAGTCCCCTAGACCACTGCCCCACCCGGGAGGCCCAATGTGCTATTGATTCCAACATATTAAAACAGTGCAGATACTAGGTAATTACTAAGTATTTAAAAACTATTCAAGTAACTATTATGGTCAAACTCAGCACAAATGTGACTGTCTAGTAATTGTACGTTGTGTGGTACAGTAAGGTTGCCAACCAATTTTTTTAACGTCACTATGCAGAAATAATGGAATGCAGGGATGACATTCCAAATGTGATTAAAAAAAAAAGTGAATTATCTTCATTGTTTTTGACTGCATTCTCCCTCATGGGCTGACAAACACTTTCAATTTAACATATCACTTAACTTTAGCTTCATGTTTGGAATTAATACCACAGCATAAAACGAGGGTGTATTTAACTGTGAAATTAATATCACACATTTCATTTGAACGCAAGGTCTTCGCTTGCATAGCCGATACCACAGTATGTGATTGTAGACAGGGGGAGATGATGAATATGTCAAATATTTGTATCATTTGGCACGTAGAAGATACGGTTTATCATATAAAATATGTTAGAAGAAAGTACCATGTTTTTTTTCTCTTCCTGGTAAAACTTCAAGCATTCTAATCACCTCAAAGGTGAAGGTCTCATAATTGACCAAAGGTACTGTTTGCTTCCTTTTCTTTGCAATGAATTACAGTTCTAATTTGAAAAGTAGGGAAACTGAAACCCAAATTCATTCACATCATATTACTTATGTGTTTACCTTGATTTAGTGTCATGCTGCTAGAACATTTCTCATGGTAGACATTTTAGTTACTTAGCAGACACTCTTATCCAGCGCAACTTACAGTAGTGTGTGAATACATCTTCATACTCGTCCACTGTGGGAATCAAACCCACAACCCTGGCATTGCAAGTACAATGCTCTACCAAATGAGCCACACAGGACCAGTTGTTATAATAGCTACTATAATTAATTCAACATGTATTGAACTGAGAATGTTCAAATATGTGACCCGATCAGTCACAAATAGTATTTTTTATAGAAATTGCCTGATACGGACGTTAAAGTATTATAGTTAAAAAATATAACCTCAAACAGCTTGATCAGTGTACTCCTGGAGAGCCACTGTGTGATCAGGGTGACATGCCTGATTCAACTTCTATTGATTATCAAGGCATCGATTAGATATATCAGGTGGGGGGTAGTAATGCATGGGAACAAAAGCCTGAACACACTGGGGAGCCTACAGATCAGGATTGGAGACCTCTGCTATAGGAGAAGTAATGTACCAAATAAAAGCCAAGAAAACCTCACCTATGGTTTAAAAGCCAGCAACCTGTGTCTAGAGCCACAGAGCTCAAATGGGTTACTATGGATTATCATTAGAAGGTGCTGGAATGGGAGTAGAGAACAGTGGCATGTCGTTTCTGCTTTGATGATAACACCCTTTGTATTGCATCTATGGGGACCTCCGTCTGGCTTTTTAGTCTCTGATTCACTGCATCCTCCCACACACCCCACTCTTCATCTGGGTTACATATGAAGGCTCACTGTTTATAGGAAAGACAAGCTAAAAATCACTGTAATTTATCAAATACATAAGTCGACATTCGTAGCATATGGACAATTATGAATTTTGTTGGGGTTTTGAAGGTATGAAAGGGATTTGGGGAAAGCGGGCAGCCCATGCTGTGTTGTAACTCAGGCATCCTAGGGTGCGTCAGGATCGCTCTAGAACAGTGGACACCAACCTTTTCTGAGTCAAGATCACTTTCTGAGTCAAAATGCAAGCCGAGATCTACCGCTCAGATTTTTTTTAAAATCATGACTTAAACGTAAGCCCATGAAACTTGAAGCAATTAATAACAATTCTGTAGCAATGATATTTGTGCAGTAGGCTTTAGTTCAAATACATTAGCATTGCACAGTGCTATGCTTGAATTGCCCTGCCAATGATGTTCTTCTCAGACCGTTTTGAAATGATATTTTACAAAGTTAATTTGCTGTTTTCCTATTGAGGCACAGCTGAGCGACCATAATAATTCACTTTTTTTTTACTGGATGGATGGCCTACATCTGGTGGTCAGGCTGAGTGGAGGGAGGGAGCAGTGGTGAGGCTGCCTCTCACCCGACTTACCATCCCTCCTCTCTCTTGCCCTCTCTCCTTGCTGAGAAAAGGGGACACAGTCTTCCATATGATGGTGATACTCGAGTCACACTGCATTATTTCTGCCTCATGCACCAATTCATGTTGTTACTCCTATGACCAGAGAAAGTGAAATATTCCTCAATATTAAAAAATACAACACTTTACTATGCATACTCCTTCAATGCAGCTGCAGTGCTGGTTGTAGCGACAGTGGAAGTAGGGAGGATTTGCATTTTATGGCTTAAAGTGTTGACGTTGCTGAATAACAACTTAAACATGAACTTACTCATAAAAAAGCAGTACTTTGATGTATTCAATAGAGTCTATTTCTAGTCATGGTTTTACATCTCACAGTATCGACTTTTCTGTGCGTTCAAGGCTTCTTTCAACAGTCTAAGGTTTGAGGAACCTGTGCAGACACAGTAATCTGCGCTATCTGATTGGCCAGTGGTAGCCCTATAGGTGCACTTAACTTGTTCTCTGGGACTGCCGGTAGGCAGAGTTCTATCTTCAGACACATGAACTGAACCCTTTACCTCCCCAGCGCTAAGGCTGCTTAATGAAGGACACCTGTCGCCAACAGCGAAAACGAATAAAAACAAACAGGAACGCAAAGCTTTATCGTTTTATTTTTTAATCGACTAGGAAAGCCTTGGAGATCGCGATCGACCGGTTGGTGACCACGGCTCTACAAGGGTTGTTGAATTGCATGGCAGGTTGTAGAGTGCTGGCTAGGAGAATATAATTTACCACTGTTTCAATGTTATTTTGGATTACACTGTCAACACACTTAAGAGTCTATAGGTGCACCTGTGCGTCAATCTAAGTAACACAAAAATGTTAAAAAAGTTATAATAATTCCTCCTCAAAATCTGTCAGTTTAAGATATACATACCAGGTTTATTGCATGTGCTGCATCCCAATCTTACACATCTGCGGTGGAAGGTGGCCGAGCTACTGCGGTGTTTGTCAGACCATGAGAAAATGTCTGTAGTGCCCGAACGGTTTGGCCTGCTGTCACGCCCTGGCCTTATTATTCTTTGTTTTCTTTATTATTTTAGTTAGGTCAGGGTGTGACATGGGTAATGTTTTTCGTCGTGTTCATCTTCGTGTTATAATAAAAGAAGATGGCTTATTTTCCAAAAGCTGCATTTTGGTCCGTTAATCCGCCACACGATCGTGACAGAATTACCCACCATAGGACCAAGCGGCATGGAAGGCGGCAACAGGACCTAACCACAAAGGATTTCTGGACATTGGACCTAACCACAAACGATTGTGACACCTGCAAAACAATTATTGACCTACAAACCACTCTACGGAAAGAGGAAACAGGACTCCTGTCACGCCACTCGTCTGAAGAGTCACAAGTGTCACTGGACTCGTCTGAAGTCGGTAACGCTGATGTGCCAACTTCATTCTGTAACTTCCGAACCTTTTGAGCTACAGTACAAACTAATATGACCCCATTATGGACTCTCACGAACACAATGTTATTCTCCGTTTTTCTCTACGGACTCGTCTGAAGGTAACCCATACAAAGGAATGGAAGTATGGAGGTCGTTTTGTGACAACAAAAATATGGGGTTAAATATGTGTCCAAAAAACACAAATTTCCTGAGCTTCCTTATACAGTATCTCCTAGATATAGGACAGACACATCAAAACCTTATTCCTTATGAATCCTTTTTTTACTGTCCTCTTTGCCATTTATGAATGTGTTATTCAATCCGTTTCTATGGGCTATATCAGTAAAGGCCAAATTCTAGGTAATGTTCCAATGTCCGTACTAACATACTACTTAGAATGCATGGCCCAATACCTTGCATCATTCTACTCGTGTGGGTATAGGAACCATGCCTATATGCATTGTGTAGCAGATCTTCAGTACAGACTTCTATATTTTCAGTATGTCCAACAAAAGTTCCAATCTTTCTTTGTCAAACACCTCACACAGTATTAAAACATGGGGACCAGATTTTATTTTCTTTCCTCACTTCCCCTCTTTTCTTTTGCCTTTCTCAGGCCTTCTGTTCCATCCCTCTCTTCCTCCCTTCAGCAGCAGCAGTGACAGTGTTGCACATTACCAAACACAGATTGCATTGATTGCTCAGACTAATTGAAAGGAAATCAGCCCTGGTGCGCCGTGCATCTGCTCTGTTTGCAGAATTGGCATCTGGTTCAAGCGTACCTCACCTCATCAGGCCAAAGAGCGAAGTCGGCCATTAACCTCAGCGTTCAATCATACTTTGAGGAGGATTCCATTTCGGGGAGACAAAGCAGACGGACGTGTAACAAAGGGAAATCATTCAGAGGGGATGGAAATGTATCACGGCAATTGATGCGCTTCTGCCTTGGCTGGGACAAGATCTAAGGGACCCAGAAACACTTGTCGTGAAGCAGAATGGGAGTTGCAATTGCAATCCTGTTTTTTTTTCTACATGATGTCTTATTGAAGTGCCCAGACTATATTTAGCATTGGAGTTGTGTTTTGCATGGCATCACATTCCAAAATTGGAGTTCAATTTCGTTTAAATTCCAGTCAATTCATACATCCAATCGGGCAAGGAATTTTTTGTTGAATAACCTACTGTACGGTCCCAACTCCCAACCATAGAAGCTATTAGAAGTCAGTGTATGGACCAAGTCATTTCTTGAATCCTCACACTGAAATAGAAGGTGGTGGCCTAAGGCTCTTTTAAGGTCCAATTTTACAATTTCACGGCTCTACTGAATACACTGCGCCTAATTGGGTTAGGGATTTTATAGCTGTCCTTCATGTCCATGTTCCCAGTCAGACAGTGGAGAGCATATCACAGAAGCCTGTGATCTGATAAGCTTTGGTCTGACACCCTTTGAGAGTGATCTACAGCCAGTGTAGAGATCTGTCTCTCCGTCAAACACATTACAGTACTATGTTATCGCATCAAATCAAAGAAAGACTAAAAGAGGGTAAGTGGCATATACCACATGGAATATACCAACCCTATAGACTGTATAGAGATTTTATAAAACACATGCTCCAACCGAACTATACATTTTGAAGCAACCGTTAGTCCCACACTATGCACACTCTGAAGTAACTGTAACACTAGACTGTAAACTGGCTCATTACCATACAATTGCCCTTACCTGGCAAAAACATTGTCTTGATGATCGTGTAGTGACACACATTCAGAAGCAATTCAGAAGGAGGGTAGGCCAGCCTTGCAGTAGGCATACACATGACCCATACACATAGCTCAATCACATGAAATTGAATGATGTTCAGTGGGCCTTTGTGATTGATAGTACCACTAATTGACTTGAAATAAGATCATCTCTTTCTCTCTCCGAATTCATTAAGGATGGGGTTGAGAGAACTTGCACAATATGACCTCTTTCATTTTACCTTCATGAAATTGGACTCACATTTGCCAGTGTGGAGTGTAAAAGATACGGACAGAAATCTCTCTCCCTTTCTGCCTCCCTCTTCTGCTGTCCCTCTCCAGCTCTCGCTCTCTTTCATGGGCTTTCATTGTATCCCCTTGTGATTGCAATTTGTTTCATTCTGGAGAGGTAGAAAGGTAGAGATGGAGAGACAGAATGAGAGCGAGAGAGTCCACATGGGTTCTAATACGGCATTCAGTTTGGGAAAAAAACGTCCGCAAATGAGCACCTAAGGAATTATCTAAATCTCCCAATGACATCAATGGGTGATTCACACAGGTTACGTGCACACATTTCTAGTCAGGATTCAGCCCATGGTTAGTAGAGGAAGTACGGATGAAACGCATAAGCTTTCACTTCCTGATATAACCTTGCTTAAGTTCTACACCAAATGCATGCAGGTTCTAGACATACTAGTTGTGTGTCCATTATATTAAAACAACTGTGACTCCTTAGGCTCAAAGCCACTTATCTCAATGGCCATCGCTTGGTGAAATACGATGGACACATATACATTTATTTCACCTGCCTTGTAGGGAAGGTGAATGAGGAAAGGAAGCCATTTCAGAGTATTGAGACGTGATATAGGACCCATGTCAATATGAGACCCAAAACAATGATGCAGCAACTCTAATAACAGTGACACATTGACCGTATTGAAGAGAAAGGGTTTACATTTGGCTCCCAATGCTCTCCTGGGACAATAGAGATTAGCCATTTACTCATTCTCACAGTGAGGGGTTCAAATTGTGGTTCAAATTGCTTGGAGGAGAGCAAGCCACCCATAGACCATGAGTGAAGCTGAACCATTCACACCCAATCTGCACTCTGAAGGAAAGAGTGGATTTTAATTAATCGTCCCTGTTTAACTATTCCATTGGCCTGGCTGGGATAGATGCTGAATGGATTAGATAAAGGTATCTTATATCAAAGGATCAACTCAGAGGATGAAGAATTGAATATTTATCTCGCACACTGAGTAAAATTGCTGAGGTTAAACACGCTAACGCATTAGCATTGCCATTAGTACAGTCTGACTTGTTAGTCCCTGTCACTGTCTACTTCCACACCACGTATTAAAGGAAAATTCCACCACTTTACAACCAGTTATTATACTGTTAGTATATATGCACTACTGTAAGATTTGATATACACTTTATGTTTTAACATTTTTGATATTCATGCTGCACAATTCCTTGTTTTTGACGTAGACCTTCCAGTGAAATGCTTACTTACAGGCTCTAACCAATAGTGCAAAGAAGGTGTTCGGTGAACAATAGGTAGGTAAAGAAATTAAACAACAGTAAAAAGACAGGCTATATACAGTAGCGAGGCTATGAAAGTAGCGAGGCTACATACAGACACCGGTTAGTCAGGCTGATTGAGGTAGTATGTACATGTAGATGTGGTTAAAGTGACTATGCATATATGATGAACAGAGAGTAGCAGTAGCGTAAAAGAGGGGTTGGCGGGTGGTGGGTGGCGAGTGGCGGGACACAATGCAGATAGCCCAGTTAGCCAATGTGCGGGAGCACTGGTTGGTCGGTCCAATTGAGGTAGTATGTACATGAATGTATAGTTAAAGTGACTATGCATATATGATAAACAGAGAGTAGCAGCAGCATAAAAATAGGGTTTGGGGGGGGTGACACAATGCAAATAGTCCGGGTAGCCGTTTGATTACCTGTTCAGGAGTCTTAGGCTTGGGGGTAAAAACTGTTGAGAAGCCTTTTTGTCCTAGACTTGGCACTCAGGTACCGCTTGCCATGCGGTAGTAGAGAGAACAGTCTATGACTGGGGTGGCTGGGGTCTTTGACCATTTTTAGGGCCTTCCTCTGACACCCCCTGGTGTAGAGGTCCAGGATGGCAGGCAGCTTAGCCCCAGTGATGTACTCGGCCGTACGCGCTACACTCTGTAGTGCCTTGCGGCCAGAGGCCGAGTACTTGCCGTACCATGCAGTGATGCAACCAGTCAGGATGCTCTCGATGTTGCAGCTGTAGAACCTTTTGAGGATCTCAGGACCCATGCCAAATCTTTTCAGTCTCCTGAGGGGGAATAGGCTTTGTCGTGCCCTCTTCACGACTGTCTTGGTGTGTTTGGACCATTCTAGTTTGTTGTTGATGTGGACACCGAGGAACTTGAAGCTCTCAACCTGCTCCACTACAGCCCCGTCGATGAGAATGGGGGCGTGCTCGGTCCTCCTTTTCCTGTAGTCCACAATAATCTCCTTAGTCTTGGCTATGTTGAGGGATAGGTTATTATTCTGGCACCACACGGCCAGGTCTCTGATCTCCTCCCTATAGGTTGTCTCGTTGTTGTCTGTGATCAGGCCTACCACTGTTGTGTTGTCTGCAAACTTAATGATGGTGTTGGGAGTCGTGCCTGGCCATGCAGTCGTCGGTGAACAGGGAGTACAGGAGAGGACTGAGCACGCCGTCAAGAAGTCCAGGATCCAGTTGCAGAGGGAAGTGTTTAGTCCCAGGATCCTTAGCTTAGTGATGAGCTTTGAGGGTGCTATGGTGTTGAACACTGAGCTGTAGTCAATGAATAGCTTTCTCACATAAGTGTTCCTTTTGTCCAGGTGGGAAATAGCAGTGTGGAGTGCAATAGAGGTTGCATCATCTGTGGATCTGTTTGGGCGGTATGCAAATTGGAGTGGGTCTAGGGTTTCTGGGAAAATGGTGTTGATGTGAGCCATTACCAACCTTTCAAGCACTTCATGGCTGCGGACGTGAGTGCTAAGGGTCTGTAGTCATTTAGGCAGGTTGCCATTGTGTTCTTGGGCACAGGGACTAGGGTGGTCTGCTTGAAACATGCTGGTATTACAGACTCAATCAGGGACATGTTGAAAATGTCAGTGAAGACACCAGCCAGTTGGTCAGCACATGCCCGGAGCACACGTCCTGTTAATCCGTCTGGCCCCGCAGCCTTGTGTATGTTGACCTGTCTTACTCACGTCGGCTATGGAGAGCGTGATCACACAGTGGTCCGGAACAGCTGATGCTCTCATGCATGCCTCAGTGTTGCTTGCCTCGAAGTGAGCATGAAGTGATTTAACTCATCTGGTAGGCTCGTATCACTGGGCAGCTCACAGCTGTGCTTCCCTTTGTAGTCTGTAATAGTTTGCAAGCCCTGCCACATAAGACGAGCGTCGCAGCTGGTGTAGTATGATTCAATCTTAGCCCTGTATTGACGCTTTGCCTGTTTGATGGTTCGTCGCAGGGCATAGCAGGATTTCTTGTAAGCTTCCGGGTTAGAGTCCCACACCTTGAAAGCGACAGCTCTATCCTTTAGCTCAGTACGAATGTTGCCTGTAATCCATGGCTTCTGGTTGGGGTATGTACGTACAGTTACTGTGGTAACAATGTCCTCAATGTACTTATTGATAAAGCCAGTGACTGATGTGGTGTACTCCTCAATGCCATCGGAAGAATCCCGGAACATGTTCCAGTCTGTGATAGTAAAACAGCCCTGTAGTTTAGCATCTGCTTCATCTGACCACTTTTTTATAGACCGAGTCACTGGTGCTTCCTGCTTTAATTTTTGCTTGTATGCAGGAATCAGGAGGATAGAGTTGTGGTCGGATTTACCAAATGGAGGGCGAGGGAGAGCTTTGTACGTGTCTCTGTGTGTGGAGTACAGGTGATCTAGAATGTATTTCCCTCTGGTTGCACATTTAACATGTTGATAGAGATTTGGTAGAACTAATTTAAGTTTCCCTGCATTAAAGTCTCCGGCCACTAGGAGCGCCGCCTCTGGGTGAGTGGTTTCCTGTTTGCTTATTTCCTTATACAACTGACTGAGTGCAGTCTTAGTGCCAGCATCTGTCTGTGGTGGTAAATAAACAGCCACGAAAAGTATAGCTGAAAACTCTCTAGGCATGTAGTGTGGCCTGCAATTTATCACAATATACTCTACTTCAGGCGAGCAAAATCTAGAGACTTCCTTAGATTTTGTGCACCAGCTGTTGTTTACAAATATGCACAGACCGCCCCCCTCGCCTTACCGGAGTCTGCTGTTCTATCTTGCCGGTACAGCGTATATCCCGCTAGCTGAATATCCATGTCGTCATTCAGCCACGATTCCGTGAAACATATGATATTACAGTTTTTGATGTCCCGTTGGTAGGATATTCGTGATCGTACCTCGTCTAATTTATTGTCCAATGATTGCACGTTGGAGAGTAGCATTGATGGTAACGGCAGCTATCCCAGTCGCCGGGTCCTGACCAGGCATCCGGCTCTTTGTCCTCTGTACCTGCGTCACTTCCTCTTGCAAATAACGGCGATGTCGGTCCTGTGGGGTGTTTGGAGAATGTCTTGTGCGTCGTCTTCATTGTAGAAAAGATCTTTGTCTAATACGAGGTGAGTGATAGCTGTCCTGATATCCAGAAGCTCTTTTTTTGCCATAAGGTTGCAGAAACATTATGTACAAAATAGGTTAAATAACGCAACAACAAAAAAACATAATAGCACAATTGGTTTGGCGCCCCTAAAACTGCTGCCATTTCTTCCGGTGCCATTTCATCTCCCATGATGCAATGCTCTGCCTAGTTAGCCTTCAGTTAGCTTAGCTAGCTGGCTGTCAAGCCCAGATGAAGCTTAGTCTAAATGTATTGCTTACTGTGTGTCATAAGTTCTGAGTGCATTTCACATTACTTTGGGGTTGTAAATATATAATGCTTGCAGGAATGTCATGCTGAATATATTCTCATGTCATTGTCAACAATCAACTGCAATACACAACAACAAAACATGTGAATGTAAATGGGACTTTTGGCATACTAACTATATCCATACTATGACCAATAAGCATACTACATACTCAATTTACATCACAAATAATAGTTTAGTGCAGTTAGTATGAGTGTTCGAACACAGCTATAGTTACTGGGTCTAGTTAGCATGCTAGCTAGCCCGACTGCTGAATGTGAAATAATAGTGCTTGCAACAATAACAGTCTTAACAGTCTTAACCTGTCTAGGATGAGGGTGCCGCTAGCGGCACTCCCCCCCCACCCCCACTGAAAAGGCAGAGCCGCGAAATTCAAAAAAAATATTTTTTTTAAATATTTAACTTTCACACATTAATTAAAGTCCAATACAGCTAATGAAAGACACAGATCTTGTGAATCCAGCCAACATGTCCGATTTTTAAAATGTTTTACAGGGAAGACACAATATGTAAAGATGTAAATCTATTAGCTAAAAACACATTAGCATAATCCACCATCTTTTATTTGTCCACCAACAACAGTAGCTATCACTAATTCGGCTAAACTAAGATATTTATAGCCCCTAACCAAGAAAAAAACTCATCAGATGACAGTCTGATAACATATTTATGGTATGGGATAGGTTTTGTTAGAAAAATGTGCATATTTCAGGTAGATGGCATAGGTTACAATTGCACCCACCGTCACAAATGGACTAGAATAACTACATAGAGCAACGTGTTTACCTACTTACTAATCATCAAACATTTCGTAAAAATACACAGCATACACTAATCGAAAGACACAGATCCTGTGAAAACAGACAATATTTCAGATTTTCTAAGTGTCTTACAGCGAAAACACAATAAATCGTTATATTAGCATAGCACATGTGCAAACATTACCCCAGCATTAATTCTAGCCAAAGTGAGCGATAACGTAAACATCGCCAAAATATATAATTTTCATCCGGTTTGGAGCGAGCGGTCGCATTTGCATTCGCTCTGCAGGTAGTATAAATTTTCATTACATTGTATTACATTTCATTATATTCCAACGGTTTAATTTGTCTAACCTTAGCAATTTCTTCTTAGCTAGCTACTTAGCCGTCTGTGTATAAAAGATAATTGCGTATTTATCGTATTTCGTCGCCTATCGTAGCCCAGCAGCTAGCTAACGTCCACCGTCTACCGTATAACTTTTCATCACATTTCATTATAGTACAACGGTCTGATTTTCATTTCATTACAGTACAACGGTTTGATTTGGTTGATCTTGGCTAGCTACATAGCCGTCTTTGCATCAAACATAATTGTGTAGTTATTGAGGTTCGCCAGCCAGCTATTTTCGCCCCAACGTAACGCAACGTAGCCAACACGGCTACCTAGCCAGCTTGCCACCGAATAGCAGCATTGTAGAAACGAGTGCATTACAACGTAACGACTTGATCAGTGTAGTGTTGGCTGACTACACAGTTGTCTTTGCTATCTTTGATTTGCATTTGTTCGATCTTAGCTAGCTACTTAGCTGGCTACATAGCCGTCTTTGTATCGGTGATAATTGTGTAGTTATCAAGGTTCGCTGAGGTTCGCTTGCCAGGTATTCTCGCCCTAACGTAACGTAACGTAGTAAACCCTGCTAGCTAGCCAGCTAGCCACCAATTAGCAGCACTGTAGAAACGATTACATTACAACGGAACGACTTGACTTGTGTAGTGTTAGCTAGCTACATAGTTTTCTCTGCTATCTTTGTATCTAAGATAATTGTGTAGCTTTGAGTAATTATCGGTTAGCTAGCCAGCTATTTTTTCGCCTGCCGCGCTGTCGTCCTCCTACCTAGCCAACGCTGCTAGCTAGCCAACTTCTACCGAATAGCAGCACTGTAGAAACTTACATTACAACGGAACGACTTGATTAGCGTAGTGTTAGCTAGTTGTCTTTGCTGTCCTTGTATCCACGATAATTGTGTAGTTTAGAGAAATTTAGTGAAATTGTCGAGGTTACCTAGCCAGCTTCACTTTCAACAACGTAGCCACTGCTAGCCAGGCTACTTCACCAGCCAGCAGTACTATATCATTTTAGTCAATAAGATCTTGTATTTTATTTTTATTTTTTTGCAACGTAAGCTTAACTTTCTGAACATTCGAGACGTGTAGCCCACTTGTCATTCTAATCTCCTTTGCATTAGCGTAGCCTCTTCTGTAGCCTGTCAACCATGTGTCTGTCTATCCCTGTTCTCTCCTCTCTGCACAGACCATACAAACGCTTCACACCGCGTGGCCGCGCCCACCCTAACCTGGTGGTCCCAGCCCGCACGACCCACGTGGAGTTCCAGGTCTCCGGTAGCCTCTGGAACTGCCGATCTGCGGCCAACAAGGCAGAGCTCATCTCAGCCTATGCGTCCCTCCAGTCCCTCGACTTCCTGGCACTGACGGAAACATGGCTCACCACAGATAACACTGCTACTCCTACTGCTCTCTCTTCGTCTGCCCACGTGTTCTTGCACACCCCGAGACCGTCTGGTCAGCGGGGTGGTGGCACCGGGATCCTCATCTCTCCCAAGTGGTCATTCTCTCTTTCTCCCCTTACCCATCTGTCTATCGCCTCCTTTGAATTCCATGCTGTCACAGTTACCAGCCCTTTCAAGCTTAACATCCTTATCATTTATCGCCCTCCAGGTTCCCTTGGAGAGTTCATCAATGAGCTTGACGCCTTGATAAGCTCCTTTCCTGAGGACGGCTCACCTCTCACAGTTCTGGGTGACTTTAACCTCCCCATGTCTACCTTTGACTCATTCCTCTCTGCCTCCTTCTTTCCACTCCTCTCCTCTTTTGACCTCACCCTCTCACCTTCCCCCCCTACTCACAAGGCAGGCAATACGCTTGACCTCATCTTTACTAGATGCTGTTCTTCCACTAACCTCATTGCAACTCCCCTCCAAGTCTCCGACCACTACCTTGTATCCTTTTCCCTCTCGCTCTCATCCAACACTTCCCACACTGCCCCTACTCGGATGGTATCGCGCCGTCCCAACCTCCGCTCTCTCTCCCCCGCTACTCTCTCCTCTTCCATCCTATCATCTCTTCCCTCTGCCCAAACCTTCTCCAACCTATCTCCTGATTCTGCCTCCTCAACCCTCCTCTCCTCCCTTTCTGCATCCTTTGACTCTCTATGTCCCCTATCCTCCAGGCCGGCTCGGTCCTCCCCTCCCGCTCCGTGGCTCGACGACTCATTGCGAGCTCACAGAACAGGGCTCCGGGCAGCCGAGCGGAAATGGAGGAAAACTCGCCTCCCTGCGGACCTGGCATCCTTTCACTCCCTCCTCTCTACATTTTCCTCTTCTGTCTCTGCTGCTAAAGCCACTTTCTACCACTCTAAATTCCAAGCATCTGCCTCTAACCCTAGGAAGCTCTTTGCCACCTTCTCCTCCCTCCTGAATCCTCCTCCCCCTCCCCCCCCCCCTCCTCCCTCTCTGCAGACGACTTCGTCAACCATTTTGAAAAGAAGGTCGACGACATCCGATCCTCGTTTGCTAAGTCAAACGACACCGCTGGTTCTGCTCACACTGCCCAACCCTGTGCTTTGACCTCTTTCTCCCCTCTCTCTCCAGATGAAATCTCGCGTCTTGTGACGGCCGGCCGCCCAACAACCTGCCCGCTTGACCCTATCCCCTCCTCTCTTCTCCAGACCATTTCCGGAGACCTTCTACCTTACCTCACCTCGCTCATCAACTCATCCCTGACCGCTGGCTACGTCCCTTCCGTCTTCAAGAGAGCGAGAGTTGCACCCCTTCTGAAAAAACCTACACTCGATCCCTCCGATCTCAACAACTACAGACCAGTATCCCTTCTTTCTTTTCTCTCCAAAACTCTTGAACGTGCCGTCCTTGGCCAGCTCTCCTGCTATCTCTCTCAGAATGACCTTCTTGATCCAAATCAGTCAGGTTTCAAGACTAGTCACTCAACTGAGACTGCTCTTCTCTGTATCACGGAGGCGCTCCGCACTGCTAAAGCTAACTCTCTCTCCTCTGCTCTCATCCTTCTAGACCTATCGGCTGCCTTCGATACTGTGAACCATCAGATCCTCCTCTCCACCCTCTCCGAGTTGGGCATCTCCGGCGCGGCCCACGCTTGGATTGCGTCCTACCTGACAGGTCGCTCATACCAGGTGGCGTGGCGAGAATCTGTCTCCTCACCACGCGCTCTCACCACTGGTGTCCCCCAGGGCTCTGTTCTAGGCCCTCTCCTATTCTCGCTATACACCAAGTCACTTGGCTCTGTCATAACCTCACATGGTCTCTCCTATCATTGCTATGCAGACGACACACAATTAATCTTCTCCTTTCCCCCTTCTGATGACCAGGTGGCGAATCGCATCTCTGCATGTCTGGCAGACATATCAGTGTGGATGACGGATCACCACCTCAAGCTGAACCTCGGCAAGACGGAGCTGCTCTTCCTCCCGGGGAAGGACTGTCCGTTCCATGATCTCGCCATCACGGTTGACAACTCCATTGTGTCCTCCTCCCAGAGCGCTAAGAACCTTGGCGTGATCCTGGACAACACCCTGTCGTTCTCCACCAACATCAAGGCGGTGGCCCGTTCCTGTAGGTTCATGCTCTACAACATCCGCAGAGTACGACCCTGCCTCACACAGGAAGCGGCGCAGGTCCTAATCCAGGCACTTGTCATCTCCCGTCTGGATTACTGCAACTCGCTGTTGGCTGGGCTCCCTGCCTGTGCCATTAAACCCCTACAACTCATCCAGAACGCCGCAGCCCGTCTGGTGTTCAACCTTCCCAAGTTCTCTCACGTCACCCCGCTCCTCCGCTCTCTCCACTGGCTTCCAGTTGAAGCTCGCATCCGCTACAAGACCATGGTGCTTGCCTACGGAGCTGTGAGGGGAACGGCACCTCAGTACCTTCAGGCTCTGATCAGGCCCTACACCCAAACAAGGGCACTGCGTTCATCCACCTCTGGCCTGCTCGCCTCCCTACCACTGAGGAAGTACAGTTCCCGCTCAGCCCAGTCAAAACTGTTCGCTGCTCTGGCACCCCAATGGTGGAACAAACTCCCTCACGACGCCAGGACAGCGGAGTCAATCACCACCTTCCGGAGACACCTGAAACCCCACCTCTTCAAGGAATACCTAGGATAAAGCAATCCTTCTGCCCCCCCCCCCCTTAAAATGATCTAGATGCACTATTGTAAAGTGGCTGTTCCACTGGATGTCATAAGGTGAATGCACCAATTTGTAAGTCGCTCTGGATAAGAGCGTCTGCTAAATGACTTAAATGTAAATGTAAATGTATAATTTTTTTCACTAACCTTCTCAGAATTCTTCAGATGACACCCCTGTAACATCACATTACAACATGCATATACAGTTTGTTCGAAAATGTGCATATTTAGCCACCAAAATCATGGTTAGACAATGGGGAAAGTAGCCCAGCTGGTGAGAAAATGTCCGTGCGCCATATTAGACAGTGATCTACTCGTATACATAAATACTCATAAACGTGACTAAAAAATATAGGGTGGACAGCGATTGATAGACAATTTAATTCTTAATACAATCGCGGAATTACATTTTTTAAATAATCCTTACTTTTCAATACAGTTTGCGCCAAGCGAAGCTACGTCAAAAAACATGGCGTCCTAAGCCACTAACATTTTTCGACAGAAACACGATTTATCATAATAAAAATTTCCTACTTTGAGCTGTTCTTCCATCAGTATCTTGGGCAAAGGATCCTTTCTTGGGTCTAATCGTCTTTTGGTGGAAAGCTGTCCTCTTGCCATGTGGAAATGCCAACTGCGTTCAGCATGAACTGGAAGCGTGCCCAGCGATTCACAGCGTTTCAGAAATAAATGTCCCAAAATCGCACTAAACGGATATAAATTGCTATAAAACGCTTTAAATTAACTACCTTATGATGTTTTTAACTCCTATAACGAGTCTTAACATGACCGGAGAAAGATTACTCCCAACACTAATGCTTGGAACAGGTGCGGGTCGGTGTCCTCCACGCGCATGACGCAGCTGCAAAAGACTTACTAGCTACAGGGTTTTTTAATTTATAGTGCCTGTGAACGCGCAATCGACCCCATTCAAATCGTCATCACGTAAAGGCATCCAGGGGAAGACGTAAGCAGTGTCCGTATACTCATAGGAATAACATTGGCTTTAAAACTGACTCCAGAACAGTGGCCAAAATTTCTGAAATCTGACTCCATGTCAGGGAAATTGCTGTAGAATGGGTTCTGTTCCACTTAGAGACAAAATTTCAACTCCTATAGAAACTATAGACTGTTTTCTATCCAATAATAATAATAATATGCATATTGTACGATCAAGAATTTTGTAGGAAGCCGTTTCAAAAATTACACGATTAGCATAAATAGTGACAACAGCGCCCCCAGCCTCAACAGGTTAAACAACAATTTTGAGCGTCTATTTAAAACATGTCCAGATGTTATTAGATGAAGACAACCAGAGCAGCATACAGCAGGCAGTTCCAAGATGATCAGAAAACTACAGAAAGGTTATATAGAACGCTGAAAATGACTTTACATACACCTTAGCCAAATACATTTATTCTCAGTTTTTCACAATTCCTGACATTTAATCCAAGTAAAAATTCCCTGTCTTCGATCAGTTACCACTACCACTTTAAGAATTTGAAATGTCAGAATAATAGTAGAGAGAATTATTTATTTCAGCTTTAATTTCTTTCATCACATTCCCAGCGGGTCAGAAATTTAAATACACTCAATTAGTATTTGTTATCATTTCCTTAAAATTGTTTAAGTTGGGTCAAACGTTTTGGGTAGCCTTCCACAAGCTTCCCACAATAAGCTGGGTGAATTTTGGCCCATTCCTCCTGACAGAGCTGGTGTAACTGAGTTAGGTTTATAAGCCTCCTTGCTCGCACACACTTTTTTCAGTTCTGCCCACAAATTTTCTATAGGATTGAAGTCAGGGCTTTGTGATGGCCACTCCAATACCATAACTTTGTTGTCCTTAAGCCATTTTGACACAACTTTGGAAGTATGCTTGGGGTCATTGTCCATTTGGAAGACCCATTTGCCACCAATCTTTAACTTCCTGACTAATGTCTTGAGATGTTGCTTCAATATATCCACATACTTGTCCTTCCTCATGAAGCCATCTATTTTGTAAAGTGCACCAGTCCCTCCTGCAGCAAAGCACCCCCACAACATAAGGCTGCCATCTCCATGCTTCACGGTTGGGATGGTGTTCTTCGGCTTGCAAGCCTCCCCCTTTTTCCTCCAAACATTATGGCTAAACAGTTCTATTTTTGTTTCATCAGACCAGAGGACATTTCTCCAAAAAGTATGATCTTTGTCCCCATGTGCAGTTGAAAACTGTAGTCTGGCTTTTTTATGGCGGTTTTGGAGCAGTGGCATCTTCCTTGCTGAGCGGCCTTTCAGGTTATGTCGATATAGGACTTGTTTTGCTATGGATATAGATACTTTTGTACCCGTTTCCTCCAACATCTTCACAGGGTCCTTTGCTGTTGTTCTGGGATTGATTTGCACTTTTCTCACCAGAGTACGTTTATCTCCAGGAGACAGAACACTTCCCCTTCCTGAGCAGGATGATGGCTGTGTGGTCCCATGGTGTTTATACTTGTGTACTATTGTTTGTACAGATGAACGTGGTACCTTCTGGCATTTGGAAATTGCTCCCAAGGTTGAACCAGACTTGTGTAGGTCTACAATTTATTTTCTGAGGTCTTGGCTGATTTCTTTTGATTTTCCCATGATGTCAAGCAAAGAAGCACTGAGTTTGAAGGTAGGCCTTGAAATACATCCACAGGTAAACCTCCAATTGACTCAAATTATGTCAATTGACCTATCAGAAGCTTCTAAAGCCATGGCATCATTTTCTGGAATTTTCCAAGCTGTTTAAAGGCACAGTCAACTTAGTGTATGTAAACTTCTGACCCATTGGAATTGTGACACAGTGAATAATAAGTGAAATAATCTGTCGGTAAACAATTGTTTGAAAAATGACTTGTGTCATGCACAAAGTAGATGTCCTAACCGACTGGCCAAAACTATAGTTTGCTAACAAGAAATTTGTGGAGTGGTTGAAAAGCGAGTTTTAATAACTCCAACCTAAGTGTATGTAAACTTCCGACTTCAACTGTATATACAGTGCCTTCAGAAATTTGAATGCCAATTGACTTATTCCACATTGTGTTTTGTTACAGCCTAAATTCTAAATGGATTAAAATATATAGAAATTCCTCACCCATCTACATACAATGGCCAATAATGACAAAGTGAAAACCTCTTAGAGGTTTTGCAAATTTATTGAAAATTAAATACAGGATTATATAATATACATAAGTATTCAAACCTATGAGTTAATATTTAGTAAAAACACCTTTGGCAGATAATACAGCTGTGTGTCTTTCTGGGTCTCGAAGAGATTTCCACACCTGAATTGTGAAACATTTGCACATGATTCTTTTTAAAGTTCTTCAAGCTCTGTCAAATTGGTTGTTGATCATTGCTAGTCAAAACTGTAACTCGGCCACTCAGGAACATTCACTGTCTTCTTGGTAAGCAACTACAGTGTAGATTTGGCCTTGAGTTTTAGATTATTGTCCTGCTGAAAGATTCATTCATATCCCAGTGTCTGGTGGAAACAGACTGAATTAAGTTTTCCTTTATGATTTTGCCTATGCTTATTAGCTCTGTTCCATTTCTTTGTTATCCTGAAGCACTCCCCAGTCCTTAATGATTACAAGCATACCCATAACACAATGCAGCCACCACCATGCTTGAAACTATGGAGAGTGGTACTCAATAATGTGTTATATTGGATGTGCCCGAAATATAGCACTTTGTATTCAGAACAAAAAGTGAATAGTTTTGCCACATTTTTGACAGTATTACTTTAGTGCCTTGTGGCTAACAGGATGCATGATTAGAATAATTTAGTTACATTGGTGTTGATCCATCCTCAGTTTTCTCCACTCACAGCAATTAAACTCTGTAACTGTTTTTGTCACCATTGGCGTCACGGTGAAATCCCTGAGCAGTTTCCTTACTCTCCAGCAACTGAGTTAGGAAGGACGTCTGTATCTTTGTAATGACTGGGTGTATTGATACACCATCCAAAGTGTAATAAATAACTTCGCTATGCTCAAAGGGATATGCAATGCCTTCCTCGCAAGGTATTGGAAACCTCCCTGGGCTTTGTGGTTGAATCTGTGTTTGACATTTCTCCACTGAGCGACCTTACAGATAATTGTATGTGTGGGGTACAGAGATGAGGTAGCCATTTAAAAAAATCATGTTAAACACTATTATTGCACACAGAGTTTGTCCATGCAACTTATTATGTGAGTTGAGCACATTTTTTACTCCTGAACGTATTTAAAACTTGCCATAACAAAGGGGTTGAGTACTTATTGACTTAAAACATTTTGAAAACATTATTCCACTTTGATGCTATGGGAAATTGTTTGTAGGCCAGTGACAAAAAAACCCTCAATTTAATACATTTTAAATGGAGACTATAACAGAACAAAATGTGGAAAAAGTCAAGGGGTGTGAATTTTTTGATGGCACTGTAAGTCTCCAAGATGAATGAAGGTAATCGCTCAGTGAGGAAAATACATCAATATGTTGGACAACATTTGATTTTCAATTCCTCTGAGTTTTTGATTGATCTGTGTCTTTGAAAACTATTGAAGTGGTTCAACGGAATGCTTACAAATAATTTATCCTTCTGTAAAGTAAATCAATCTTTGGAATGAAATGAAGATTCTTAGATTGAAGTGTAAAAAAATTCATAACAGAAGTATACTGTATATACTATATAATCAAATAGCCATAGATTAAACCAGACAATTGTGGTATTTGTCAATAGAATAATTCATCATTATTATTAATGGTCGCTATCACAACATTGCTGATTGAATATTTGGTTACAGTAAGAGTAATCCAATCTTAGTCAGTTTATATACATATTTCCTTCTGCTGGTTAACTAGTATTGGGTCAGTTTCAAGTGTTACGATCATGTAGTCTTCTGCAGAAGGCTAGAATGGATATGCTTGTTTTAGAACAGTAAATAACTTGAACAAGTCTGTTACGTTCCCCAGTTTCTGTGTTGTGGGTTTGTGTATGTGTATGTGAGTATTTCAGGAAATGGCTTCCTGGATTCCCCCAAAGCAGCTGATTGGTCAGCCCATCACTAATTGGAGCTCTGACCCCGCCCTCTCGTCAGGAGATACAGCTTTCTGCAATTACTGACTCCTTCTGCAGCTTGAATAGCCAGTGTTCCTTTGTTAGGAAAGAGCTTCCTCGTATGTGCTGTGTTGGTTGTGGGGCTGTATAATTTGTTGTAAAGTATTTTGTAGCCGCTACTTCTGAGGTATGTGTGGGACTCAGTGTTTTTTGATTATATTCATTTTAAGTTCGTAATTATTCTGTTTTGTTTCCGAGGGGGGAAGGGAAAGGCACCTTGGGAGTGTTTAGGCAAGAGGCCTGCGGGCATACATATACCCGTAGTATGTACTCTGTCTATGCACATTAGGTAAGACCTGGGCGGACCACCCCCTGTAGTTTGGTTAGCGCACCAGGTGGCATTAAGGTTAGGTAAGTAGTGGGTAGGCAGGTAAGGTAGGAGAGAGGACTAACTTTTACTTTCTTTGCTTTGGTTCTGTCCATCCCCTTTTTCCCCACATTACCGTGTTAAGGAAATAAATTCCCAGTAAATGGTAATATTCTCTGCCTCTGTCATCCTTACCTGCACTGTCACGCTCTGGCCTTAGTATTCTTTGTTTTCTTTATGTTTTTTAGTTAGGTCAGGGTGTGATATGGGGAAGGTATGTGTTTTGTAATGTCTAGGGCTGTTGTATGTGTATGGGGCAGAGTAGAGTAGTGTTGTCTAGTTATGTCTATGGCTGCCTAGATTGGTTCTCAATCAGAGACAGCTGTCATTCATTGTCTCTATTGGGAGCCATATTTAAGGCAGCCATAGGCAGTAGGCTTTTGTGGGGTGTTGTCTATGTTGAACGTTTGTTGCTTGTCTGTGCACTTACGTTATTTAGCTTCACGGTCGTTTGTTGTTTTGTTAGTTTGTGTATAGCGTTCGTTTCGTGTTTTTCTCTCTTCCAAAATAAAGAGATGTATTTTGCACACGCTGCGCCTTGGTCCTCTCTCTCTCACGAAGACGATCGTGACATGAAACTACAATCACATACCCCTTTCACTCCCCGGGGAGTTGAGTGTAGCAGGGTGTTGCGTTCCCTCCTCCAAGAGGCGTGCGTAACAAAATCTAAAAAGTTTAATCAATAGTGCCATCATGATCCAGTTAGTGCTTTGTGCGGCATCTGGCGTTTTTACAGATGCTGCATGCTGATCTGCACAATATATAAAATTACAACGCAATTAGTCTCTCTCTTAAATGTTTATCTCACTCCCTTCCTCCCTCCCTCTCTCTCCAAAGTTTACTTGATACAGTAATTGTTCAGGAAACAATAGTCACTCTCCATTGTATGTTAACACCTAGATCCCCAGTGTTACTCACGTATCAAAAGAGTCAACGTTATGATCTGGACAAGTCATCACCGTCACGCCAACATCCTGCCAAGCGCGATTTCTCACAGGCCTTAAGTTCAGAAACCGAAGTCGTGGCAAATTGTACATTTTTAATCAACTCAGGCACAGGACCCAGATGACGAAGGCTTCCTGCTCAACACACACATACACACTTCCTCCAGGAAGGAGGAATCTTTTTGAGCGAGCAGTGGCTGATGAATGCTGGGATCCTGACAAGCTCAGAGTAATTACCCCTGTCCCATGGTTCCTGGTATGGGGCCCCCATCAGTCTCCATTATGGCCGTGTGTTGTGGCAGCCTTCCATTTTGTTTAGCAAATTAAATGCTTTTCCACCTGACTGCATGCGCCACAGAGCGAAAATGGGTTGAAAGGGGGCTGTGAGAAGGGTTGAGGAGGGTTAAGAAGGGCTCATGTCACCACAGACAGTCAGGGATGAACACGAGTAGCACAGTTGACAATGCTCATCGCTAAAGACCCACATGAAAGGGGAGAGAGGAAGGAGGAAAGGGTGTGATTGCTGTGTACCTATGCAATCAGCAAAGCCATAATTTCGAAGTGGTGTGTGTGTGTGTGCGTGTGTGTGCATGTGTGTGTGTGCGCATGCGAGTACATATGTGTTGAACACCACCTGTTGCTTTAGTCAGGCATGGAAAAACTCAAATAGTTATTTTAATTAACCTACTTGTTTCTCACATGAATGGGGATAAGCAGGACTACGTGTTACTAAGAGAGGCCAAGTGGAAGTCTTAGCCAATTGAGGCTGTGTACAGCCTGTTCTCTGTCTGTCAAGGACACTTCACTTCATGCAATCAGCCATGACATGTACTCTGACGCATACTCATGTCTCAGAGGACACTAACACACCTACACATTCAAGGGTTTTTCTTAATTTTTTACTGTTTTCTATGTTGTAGAATAATTGTGAAGACATCAAACCTATGGATTTATGTAGTAACCAAGAAAGTTTTTTTTTTTAACAAATCAAAATATGTTTTATATTTTATGTTTTTAGCTTTGATGACAGCTTTGTACATGCTTGGCACACTCTCAACCAGCTTCACCTGTAATTATTTTCCAAGTCTTGAAGGAGATCCCACATATGCTGAGCACTTGCTGGCTGCTTTTCCTTCACTCTGCGGTTACTCTGCAAACCAGATGGGATGGCGTATCGTTGCAGAACGTTGTGGTAGCCGTGCTGATTAAGTGTGCCTTGAATTCTGAATAAATCACAGACAGTGTCACCAGCAAAGCACCACCACACCATCACACCCATCACATCACACCACCATTGCTTGTGTTTCTTGGCCCAAGCAAGTCTTTTCTTATTATTGGTTTCCTTTAGTAGTGGTTTCTTTGCAACAATTTGACCATGAAGGCCTGATTCACTTAGTCTCCTCTAAACAATTGATGTTGAGATGTATCTGTTACTTGAACTCTGTGAAGAAATGATTTGGTCTGCAATCTGAGGTGCAGGTAACTCTAATGATCTTATCCTCTGCAGCAGAGGTAACTCTGGGTCTTCCATTCCTCTGGCGGTCCTCATGAGAGCCAGTTTCATCACAGCGCTGGATGGTTTTTGCGACTGCACTTGAAGAAACTGTAAAAGTTTTTGACATTTTCCACATTGACTGACCTTCATGTCTTAAAGTAATGATGGACTGTCATTTCCCTTTGCTTATTTGAGCTGTTCTTGACATAATATGGAATTGGTATTTTACCAAATAGGGCTATCCTCTGTATACCACCCCTACCTTGTTACAACACAACTGATTGGCTCAAACGCATAAAGAAATAGATTCCACAAATGTACTTTTACCAAGGCACACCTGTTAATTTAAAATGCATTCCAAGTGACTACCTCATGAAGCTGGTTAAGAGAATGCCAAGTGTGCAAAGCTGTCATCAAGGCAAAGGGTGGCAACTGAATAATCTCACATTTAAAATATATTTTGATGTTTAACACTTTTTTAGTTACTACATGATTCCATATGTGTTATTTTATAGTTTTGATGTCTTCACTATTATTCTACAATGTAGAAAATAGTAAAAAATAAAGAATAACCCTTGATTGAGTATGTACAAACTTTTGACTGGTACTGTGTATGTATATACACTACTGTTCAAAAGTTTTGGGTCCCTTAGAAATTGCCTTGTTTTTGAAAGAAAAGCTAGTTTTTTGTCCATTACAAAATAACATCAAATTGATCATAAATACAAATATAGACATTGTTAATGTTGTAAATGACTATTGTAGCTGGAAACGGCAGATTTTTTTATGGAATATCTACATAAATTCTAATGATCAATTAGCCTTTTTAAATGATAAACTTGGATTAGCTAACACAACGTGCCATTGGAACACAGGAATGATGGATGCTGTTAATGGGCCTCTGTACTCCTTTGTAGATGTTCCATAAAAAAATCTGCCGTTTCCAGCAACAATAGTCATTTACATTACCAATGTGTACAATGTATTTCTGATCTAAGTGACCCCAAACTTTTGAACAGTGTTGTATGTACTGTATATACACAGAATTTGCTTGGACTTGCTTGGTCCAAGACTTGCTTGGTCCAAGAAACACGAGCCGATGGAAATCTAGACCGGTGGAAATCTGTCCTTTGGTGTGATGAGTACAAATTTGAGATGTTTGGTTCCTACTGCTGTGTCTTTGTGAGACGCAGAGTAGGTGAATGGATAATCTCCGCATTTGTGGTTCAAACCGTGAAGCATGGAGTAGGAGGTGTGATGGTGTGGGGGTGCTTTTCTGGTGACACTGTCGATGATTTATTTAAAATTCAAGGCACACTTAAATAGCATGGCTACCATAGCATTCTGCAGCGATACACCATCCCTTCTGGTTTGCATTTAGTGGGACTGTCATTTGTTTTACAACAGGACAATGACCCAGCACACCTCCAGGCTGTGTAAGGGCTATTTTACCAAGAAGGAGAGTGATGGAGTGCTGCATCAGATGACCTGGCCTCCACAATTACCCAACATCAACCCCAATTTAGATGCTTTTGGATGAGTTGGACTGTAGAGTAAAGTAAAAGCAGCCAACAAGTGCTCAGCATATGTGACTCGATTCAGGAATTAGAGTATGATTGTTACATCTTCAAACTAAGGGCAACGGTGGTATGGCATTCCTAACAGGGAGATGTGTCCATCATGCATGATGATGTATAAAGGTGAGATAGTCTAGCGTTAGCTAGCTTCATTTTCAGATATTACACGACTCTAATTTTGACAGAAAGTGGTTTCATTTCAAGCTAAAGTGTACTGTTAGCTAGCTAGCTAACCTTTGCTGGCTTGCTCGCTAGCTAACGTTACGTGACATGTGTGACCTTACACTTTGTTTATCTAGCTAGGTTCATTGTTTACCTAGCTAGCTAGCTACATGTCTTAAGCTAAAGTGTACTGTTAGCTAGCTAACGTTATTTGGCTGGCTCCCTAGCTTACGTTATAATTTGTATCCCAGAGCCGTTTGCTTTTCTAGGTAGAGCCTAATGTTTGCTAGCTAACATTGAACCTGGTTTGAAAGCTCCCAGCACTGTGGGATTGTTGGCGCTGTGTTCATTGTTGTTTATCTAGCTAACGTTAGCTGGCTGGCTCGCAAGCTAACGTTACGTGACATGTGTGACCTTACACTTCGTTTACCTAGCTAGGTTCATTGTTAAGCTAAAGTGTACCGTTAGCTAGCTAACGTTAGTTGGCTGGCTCCCTAGCTGACGTTATTATTTGTGTGCGCAACATCCGTTGAATATGGTCGGTGTCAGTAAACATCTGCACAAAACGTAATGAAATTGTTGACAGCAGAGCTGGTTAGGCTGTTTTAATGTTATCCATAGGTAAACAAATCATCGGCAAGAGCATTAAGTGTGCGCTCCGAGAGCGAAACGAGCTGGGTGTGGCTAAAGCTTAAGAGGGTGTGAATGATGCTGAATGGGTGTGGACAAAGATGAGCTCTTCACTAGATACCAAAACATTCAAAGGCCATTTTCTCAAAAATGAGTTTACAAGTTGATAAACCTTCAAAGCAGAATTACTTTTCCATTGTTCCTCAAATGCAGTGTATGATATACATTTTTTTTAGCTCTGAGTCTCCACTTTTATCCAATGTAAAAAACATTTTATTTTATTTTGCTACATAGACCAAATCCAGGTGGTGAGTCACATATGTAAGAACTCCTTCAAGACTGTTGGAAAATAATTCCAGGTGAAGCTGGTTGAGAGATTGCCAAGAGTGTGCAATGCTGTCATCAAGGCAAAGGGTGGCTACTTCTAAGAATCTCAAATATAAAATATGTTTTGATTTGTTTAACACTATTTTGGTTACCACATGATTCCATATGTGTTATTTTGTCACGCCCTGGCCTTAGTATTATTGGTTTTCTTTATTATTTTAGTTAGGTCAGGGTGTGACATGGGTAATGTTTATGTTTTGTTTGTTTTGGGTGTTTATTTGGTAAAGGGGTTATGGGGTGTAATATATGGTTTTGTGTTGAGTGTAGATGTCTAGCGTTGTCTATGTTGGTGAGTGATCTAGAAGAGTCTATGGTTGCCTGAATGAGTTCCCAATTAGAGACAGCTGATTTCGGTTGTCTCTGATTGGGAGCCTTATTTAGGGTAGCCATAGGCTCTCATTAGGTGTGGGTAATTGTCTATGTAAGAACGTTAGTAGCCTGTATGTTTGTGCACAACGTTTGTAGCTTCACGGTCGTTTTGTTATTTTGTTAGTTTGTAAAGTGTTTTTGTGTCGTGTTCATCTTCGTTCGTGTTAAAATAAAAGAAGATGGCATATTTTCCAACTGCTGCATTTTGGTCCGTTAATCCGCCACACGATCGTGACAGAATTACCCACCTCTCCGCACTGGCAGGGCTAGATTGAGTATTGAGCCGGATGTCATGAAGCCGGTCCTACATATCTGGCCACCAGTGCGTCTCCTCGGGCCGGTTTACATGGCACCAGCCTTACGCATGGTGTCCCCGGTTCGCCTACATAGCCCGGTGCGGGTTATTCCACCTCCCCGCACTGGTCGGGCAACGGGGAGCATTCAACCAGGTAAGGTTGGTCAGGCTCAATGCTCAAGGGAGCCAATACGCCTGCACGGTCCGGTATTTCCGGCGCCACTTTCCCGCCCCAGTTCAGTGCCACCAGTACATACACCACGTAACAGGCTTTCAGTGTGTCTCCAGAGCCCTGTTCCTCCTCCACGCACTCGTCCTATGGTGCGTGTCTCCAGCCCGGTACCACCAATTCCGGCACCACGCACTAAGCCTCTTGTGCGTTTCCAGAGTCCTGTGCATCCTGTTGCTGCTCCCCGCATTAGCCCTGAGATGCGTGTCCCCAGTCCGGTACCACCAGTTCCGGCCCCACGCACTAGGCCTAATGTGCGTCCCCAGGGTCCAGTATGCCCTGTTCCTTCTCCCCGCACTAGCCCTGAGATGCGTGTCCCCAGCCCGGTGCCACCAGTCCCGGCACCACGCACCAGGCCTACAGTGCGCCTCAGCCGGCAGGAATCTGCCGTCTGCACAGCAATGACTGAACTGCCCGTCTGCCAAGCGCCATCTGAGCCATCCGTCTCCCCAGCGCCATCTGAGCCATCCGTCTCCCCAGCGCCATCTGAGCCATCCGTCTGCAATGAGCCTGCAAAGCCGCCCGTCTGCCATGAGCCCACTGAGCCGTCCGCCAGACAGGAGCCGCTAGAGCCGCCAGCCAGACAGGAGCCGCTAGAGCCGTCCGTCAGACAGGATCTGCCAGAGCCGCCAACCAGACAGGATCTGCCAGAGCCGCCAACCAGACAGGATCTGCCAGAGCCGCCAACCAGACAGGAGCAGCCAGATCCGTCAGATAGCCATGAGCAGCCAGATCCGTCAGCTAGCCATGAGCAGCCAGATCCGTCAGCTAGCCATGAGCAGCCAGATCCGTCAGCTAGCCATGAGCAGCCAGATCCGTCAGCTAGCCATGAGCAGCCAGATCCGTCAGCTAGCCATGAGCAGCCAGATCCGTCAGCTAGCCATGAGCAGCCAGATCCGTCAGCTAGCCATGAGCAGCCAGATCCGTCAGCCAGCCATGAGCAGCCAGATCCGTCAGCTAGCCATGAGCAGCCAGATCCGTCAGCCAGCCATGGGCCATCCCTCAGTCCGGAGCTGCAGTCCCTCAGTCCGGAGCTGCAGTCCCTCAGTCCGGAGCTGCCATTCCTCAGTCCAGAGCTGCCCCTTACCCTGGTGCTGCCCCTTACCCTGGTGCTGCCTCTTACCCTGGTGCTGCCTCTTACCCTGGTACTGACCCTGGTACTGTCCCTGACCCTAGTACTGCCCCTGACCCTGGTACTGCCTCTTACCCTGGTACTGCCCCTTAGTCCGGAACTGCCCCTGAATGCAATGGGGTTAAGGTGGAGGGGGGTCGTTTGGAGGAAGCATAGGAGGTGTTTAGGTACTGTGGTGACGTGGGGACCGCGACCAGAGCCGGAGCCGCCACCGTGGATGGAAGCCCACCCAGACCCTCCCCTAGACTGTGTATGGTGCGCCCGGAGTTCGCGCCTCAAGGGGGGGGTTATGTCACGCCCTGGCCTTAGTATTATTGGTTTTCTTTATTATTTTAGTTAGGTCAGGGTGTGACATGGGTAATGTTTATGTTTTGTTTGTTTTGGGTGTTTATTTGGTAAAGGGGTTATGGGGTGTAATATATGGTTTTGTGTTGAGTGTAGATGTCTAGCGTTGTCTATGTTGGTGAGTGATCTAGAAGAGTCTATGGTTGCCTGAATGAGTTCCCAATTAGAGACAGCTGATTTCGGTTGTCTCTGATTGGGAGCCTTATTTAGGGTAGCCATAGGCTCTCATTAGGTGTGGGTAATTGTCTATGTAAGAACGTTAGTAGCCTGTATGTTTGTGCACAACGTTTGTAGCTTCACGGTCGTTTTGTTATTTTGTTAGTTTGTAAAGTGTTTTTGTGTCGTGTTCATCTTCGTTCGTGTTAAAATAAAAGAAGATGGCATATTTTCCAACTGCTGCATTTTGGTCCGTTAATCCGCCACACGATCGTGACATATTTGGTAGTTTTGATGTCTTCACTATTATTCAATAATGTAGAAAATAGCAAAAATAAAGAAAAACCCTTGAAACTTTTGCCTGGTACTATATTTAGAGGAGAATGACGTTTGAATTTCCATGATCCAAGGTTGTTTGGCTAAGACAATACACATTTTGGATCGTTCCACTGGCAACGTCTGTATCATAATACAGTGAGCTCTAAAAGTATTTCGACATTGACACATTTTTGCTTGTTCTGGCTCTGTACTCTAGCACTTCGGATTTGAAATTATACAAGGACTGAGGTTAAAGTGCATACTGTCAGCTTTAATTTGTGGGTATTTTCATCCAAATCGGGCGAACCGTTTAGAAATGACAGCACTTTGGATACCACACATTTTGGAGTCACTTTTATTGTAGAAGTGTTTAGAAACATATGCTATTCTTATTTACAATAAAAGTGACTCCAAATTCACACAATCAGTATTTATCATTCATATCTGTTGGGAACAAAAAAATCTGATACACTTCCATAACAAACAGCAAATGCTAATTCAAATTTGTAGAGTCACAAGATGCTATGATTATGGGACCAAATACTAAACTTTTGACTACTTTCATAAAAATATAAATAAATTTGTCCCAATACTTTTGGTCCCCTAAAATGGGGGGACTATGTACAAAAAGTGAAGTGAAGTAATTTCCTTTTGGATCTTCCTGTATGTTTACAACATATCTGTTACGGCTCTCGTGTGTAGAATGAAGAGTGGACCAAGGCGCAACGTGGTAGGCGTACAGAGTCTTTTTATTGATGACACCAAAACAAAATAACAAAGACAAAAAAACGAAAGCAAACAGTTCTGTCAGGCACAGACACTTAACAGAAAACAAGAACCCACAAAACCCAAAAGGAAAATGACAACTTATATAAGATCCCCAATCAGAGACAACGATAGAAAGCTGCCTCTGATTGGGAACCACACTCGGCCAAAAACAAAGAAATAGAAAACATAGACTTTCCCACCCGAGTCACACCCTGACTTAACCAAACATAGAGAATTATAAGGATCTCTAAGGTCAGGGCATGACAATATCAAACAAGAGAGTGCTTAGTTTGATATAGAATGGCAGTATCATTAGTGGTATTGTTTTCCAGAAACACATGACACTGTCCTTTACACATGGTCTGTTTTCATTGGAGGATTATATAATTTTTTACTATTAATTTGGGATGTACTATTATGATTATATTTTACATTTAGTTAAGTTACCTAAAAGGTATTCCACGCACCTGCTGCTAAGGCAAAGATTGACGATTGACTGCAGCCATCATTAATATCAATCATCATTTATAGGACCACATTAAAACACATGCATCATTTAGCACTTAAGCGCCAAGGTCAAAACATTCAAATCTTTCCAATCTTTCCAATCTAAATGAAGCTCCCATTGCCTACATAACACACTACTTTTGACCATGGGCACTTGTCAAAGGTAGTGCACTAGATAGGGAATAGGGTGCCATTTGGGAACCAGCCCATGACTGCATGCCTCCTGAACAATGGTCATGTTATGACTGATTTCTCTAAAGCTGTCTGGTATGGAGTTCTGTAGGTCAATGGGGTGACGCCTGGCTATTGATACAGCAGTATTTAACCTTATCACTGAAAAAAATACTGAACAAAAATATGAATGCAACATGTAAAGTATTAGTCCCACTTTTCATGACTTGAAATAAAATATCCCAGAAATTGTTCATGCTCACAAAAACGTATTTCTCTCAAATTGTGAACACAAATTTCTTTACATCCCTGTTAGTGAGCACTTCTTCTTTGCCAAGATAATCCATCCACCTGACAGGTGTAGCATATCAAGAAGCTGATTAAACAGCAGGATCATTACACAGGTGCACCTTGTGCTGTGGACAATAAAAGGCCACCCTAAAATTAGCAGTTTTGTATCTCAACACAATACCACAAATGTCTGAAATTGAGGGTGTGTGAAATTGGCATGCTGACTGCAGGAATGTCCACCAGAGTTATTGCCAGATAATTTAATGCTAATGTCTCTACCATAAGCCGCTTCCAATGTCGTTTTAGAGAATTTGTCAGTATGACCAACCGGACTCACAACTGCAGACTATGTGTATGACATTGTGTGTGCGAGTGGTTTACTGATGTCAACATTGTGAACAGAGTGCCCCATGGTGGCGGTGGGATTATGGGCAGGCATAAGCTATGGACAACAAACACAATTGCTTTCTATTGATGGCAATTTGAATGCACAGAGATATCGTGACAAGTTCCAGAGGCCCATAGTTGTGCCATTTATCTGCCGCCATCACCTCATGTTTCAGCATTGTAATGCATGGCCTCATGTCGCAACGGTCTCTACACAATTCCTGGAAGCTGAAAATGTCCCAGTTCTTCCCTGTCCTGCATACTAAACAGACACATCTGCCCAACGCATCGCCGGAGGCACACTGCCTGCCCTCCAGAACACCTACAGCACCCAATGTCACAGGAAGGCCAAAAAGATCATCAACGACATCAACCACCTGAGCCACGGCCTGTGCACCCCGCTATCATCCAGAAGGCGAGGTCAGTACAGGTGCATCAAAGCTGGGACTGAGAGACTGAAAAACATCTTCTATCTACATTTACATTTTACATTTAAGTCATTTAGCAGACGCTCTTATCCAGAGCGACTTACAAATTGGTGCATTCACCTTATGACATCCAGTGGAACAGCCACTTTACAATAGTGCATCTAAATCTTTTAAGGGGGGGGGGGGGGGGGGGGTCAGAAGGATTGCTTTATCCTATCCTAGGTATTCCTTGAAGAGGTGGGGTTTCAGGTGTCTCCGGAAGGTGGTGATTGACTCCGCTGTCCTGGCGTCGTGAGGGAGTTTGTTCCACCATTGGGGTGCCAGAGCAGCGAACAGTTTTGACTGGGCTGAGCGGGAACTGTACTTCCTCAGTGGTAGGGAGGCGAGCAGGCCAGAGGTGGATGAACGCAGTGCCCTTGTTTGGGTGTAGGGCCTGATCAGAGCCTGAAGGTACTGAGGTGCCGTTCCCCTCACAGCTCCGTAGGCAAGCACCATGGTCTTACTATCTCAAGGCCATCAGACTGTTATATAGCCATCACTAGCCGGCCTCCACCCAGTACCCTGCCCTGAACATAGTCACTAGCTGGCTACCACCCGGTTACTTAACCCTGCACTTTAGAGGCTGCTGCCCTATTTACATATACATGGAATCATTGGTCACTTTAATAATAGAACACTGGCCAATATAATAATGTTTACATACTTTTTTACTCATTTTAAATGAATACAGTGCATTCTGGAAGTATTCAGACCCCTTGACTTTTTCACATTTTGTTACATTACAGCCTTCTTCTAAAATGAATTAAATGTTTTCCCTCATCAGCCTACACACAATACCCCATAATGACAAAGTGAAAAAAGGTTCAGACATTTTTGCTAATTTTATTTATTTAAAAAAAAAAAAACAGAATTACAATATTGGCATAAATATTCAGACCCTTTGTTATGAGACTCGAAATTGAGCTCAGGTTTATCATTTTTCAATTGATCAACATTGAGATGTTTCTATAACATGATTGGAGTCCACCTGTGGTAAATTCAATTGATTGGACATGATTTGGAAAGGCACACACCTGTTTGTATAAGATCCCACAGTTGATGGTGCATATCAGTAAAAGGCACATGGAAGTCCTCTTGGAGTTTACCAAAAGGCACCTATAGACTATCAGACCATGAGAAACAAGATTCTCTGGTCTGATAAAACCAAGATTGAACTCTTTGGCCTGAATGCCAAGCGTCACATCTGGAGGAAACCTGGCACCATCCCTACGGTGAAGCATGGTGGTGGCAGCATCATGCTGTGGTGATGTTTTTCAGCGGCAGGGACTGGTAGACTAGTAAGGATCAAGGGAAAGATGAATGGAGCAAAGTACAGAGAGATCATTGATGAAAACCTGCTCCAGAGCGCAGGACCTCAGACTGGGGCGAAGGTTCACCTTCCAACAGGACAACGACCCTAAGCACACACCCAAGACGACGCAGGAGTGGCTTCGGGACAAGTCTCTGAATGTCCTTGAGTGACCCTGCCAGAGCCCGGACATGAACCCGATCTATCATCTCTGGAGCAACCTGAAAATAGCTGTGAAGCGACGCTCACCATCCAACCTGGCAGAGCTTGAGAGGGTCTGCAGAGAAGAACGGAAGAAACCCCCCAAATACAGGTGTGCCAAGCTTGTAGCGTCATATCCAAGAAGACTCGAGGCTGTAATTAATGCCAAAAAGTGCTTTAATAAAGTACAGAGTAAAGGGTCTGAATACTTATGTAAATATGACATTTCAGCTTTTCATTTTTAATGAAATTGCAAAAAGGTCTAAAAACACAACTCCATTTTGACATTACGGGGTATTGTGCATAGACCAATGACTTATGACACAAACACAGAGAAACACAACAACATGTGGGAAACGTCAAGGGGTGTGAATAATTTCTGAAGCACTGTCAGTGACGACCCACTAATCAATGTTGTCCTATAACCGACTATTCACACTGCTATTATTACGTAAGTCTTAGAACTAATAATTTTTCTAATAAGAAGAGTCATTGACAAGAGTAAGGATCAGAGGGACTCTGTTGGGCCCTGCTGTTAAAGGAGGTCCTCTGACACCTCTGACACACTAAGTCCAGACTTCTGTTGGGCCCTGCTGTTAAATGAGGTCCTCTGACACCTCTGACACACTAAGTCCAGACTTCTGTTGGGCCCTGCTGTTAAATGAGGTCCTCTGACACCTCTGACACACTAAGTCCAGACTTCTGTTGGGCCCTGCTGTTAAATGAGGTCCTCTGACACCTCTGACACACTAAGTCCAGACTTCTGTTGGGCCCTGCTGTTAAATGAGGTCCTCTGACACCTCTGACACACTAAGCGTCCAGACTTCTGTTGGGCCCTGCTGTTAAATGAGGTCCTCTGACACCTCTGACACACTAAGTCCAGACTTCTGTTGGGCCCTGCTGTTAAATGAGGTCCTCTGACACCTCTGACACACTAAGTCCAGACTTCTGTTGGGCCCTGCTGTTAAATGAGGTCCTCTGACACCTCTGACACACTAAGCAGACTTCTGTTGGGCCCTGCTGTTAAATGAGGTCCTCTGACACCTCTGACACACTAAGTCCAGACTTCTGTTGGGCCCTGCTGTTACATGAGGTCCTCTGACACCTCTGACACACTAAGTCCAGACTTCTGTTGGGCCCTGCTGTTAAATGAGGTCCTCTGACACCTCTGACACACTAAGCGTCCAGACTTCTGTTGGGCCCTGCTGTTAAATGAGGTCCTCTGACACCTCTGACACACTAAGTCCAGACTTCTGTTGGGCCCTGCTGTTAAATGAGGTCCTCTGACACACTAAGCGTCCAGACTTCTGTTGGGCCCTGCTGTTAAATGAGGTCCTCTGACACCTCTGACACACTAAGTCCAGACTTCTGTTGGGCCCTGCTGTTAAATGAGGTCCTCTGACACCTCTGACACACTAAGTCCAGACTTCTGTTGGGCCCTGCTGTTAAATGAGGTCCTCTGACACCTCTGACACACTAAGCGTCCAGACTTCTGTTGGGCCCTGCTGTTAAAGGAGGTCCTCTGACACCTCTGACACACTAAGTCCAGACTTCTGTTGGGCCCTGCTGTTAAATGAGGTCCTCTGACACCTCTGACACACTAAGCGTCCAGACTTCTGTTGGGCCCTGCTGTTAAATGAGGTCCTCTGACACCTCTGACACACTAAGCGTCCAGACTTCTGGACGCTTAGTATTGACAAAAATATCTTCCTTCAGGCATTGTGGCTCCATGAGTGGAGTTGCTAATAATTCAGGCCGTAGTTCATTCTAGCTCACTGAAACATAGCAGATTTACGCTGACAGCAAGACTAGGCAATGTGAAACATT
The DNA here is from genome assembly GCF_029448725.1 of Salvelinus fontinalis. Taxonomy (NCBI): domain Eukaryota; kingdom Metazoa; phylum Chordata; class Actinopteri; order Salmoniformes; family Salmonidae; genus Salvelinus; species Salvelinus fontinalis. Next base: position 12,170,893 of record NC_074705.1, read on the forward strand.
TATGGATTAGTCATTAAGGGTTATTTAGAGTTCAGATAGATTTAAAAAAATATATATATATATACTTTTATTTATCCAGGCGAGTCAATTAAGAAGAAATTACTTTTTGACAATGACGTTCTGAACACTGCATCCAGAACTCACGTACATCATTAATTGATGTGAGACTTTTGAGTTAAGTTTTACTGCAGCTGTTCAAAAACTAGACTCTGATCAAGAGAAAAGGAACCACCATAGAATGTTCAACACAACATTTTCAGTGACAGATACAATTTCTTCTACTTCAAATAGCTCTTTGGTTACCTAGCAACACTACTTATCTACTGTACCTAACCCAAAAACCTTGGACCGCACTTCATGTACCCAGCACATAATAACATCTCAGATAATTTCCGGGCAATCATGTTCTGGTCTTTATCTTCATCATTATCTGAAAGTGAATCACGTTACTCAAACCAATATAACTGGTGGGAATCGAAACCGCCCTCAAAGGTTTTTCTGGCATCTGAGCTTTGTCCTGATTGTCCAAGAACTTTAACCTTGTAATGTGTCACACTACATGTGGATCACCTGTCCTTTTCAGATAATGATATTATAGGCCATTAGATATAGGACAGGAGGTGACAGTAGAGCATTGGGCTTCACATTATGTGACGGTGAGCTCTGAAGAAGCAAGGTTCCTTTCCATTTATGTAAATGGTGGCAGGTCTCTCAATCAGATGCCTTCCATATCTCACAGCTGTAGCTGATTGTTAGTTGAGGCCCAATATTTATTTCACAGACTTGTGTAAATTAAGTTAAATTAACCTGTGTCTCTGGTTCCAGGCAAGCATGCTAAGCACAATCCCAAAAGCTCTATTTGTGGACAGTGGTGTGTACTCATGGATGCCAAGGGAAAACAGGCTTCCCCAAAACATTGACCAGGAAAAAAAATAATAATAATAATTTTCCTTCAATTCGCAAGAGCCTGAATGCATCTCACAGGAGAAAGCATTTGAGCGACCAAAAGTGCACCCCTCTGTCTCTGCATGTGTAGCCAATCTTTCCGATGCTGTCTGGTCAAAAAGAGCATGCAATTGTTGCCACCCATAGCATTAAATGCAAGGGAAGCCAGCAAGCATTTGGCCTCCCTTGATTAAAAAAAACTATAAAATTACAGCCAATCATCGTTGAGCTAAACTGAGTGAGCTCAACTATGAATGGTCCTGGCGCACCAAAAAAAAAAAAAGTTTAAAGGGAAGCCAGTTTGGATTTGGCTTCAAACCAATAACATCACAGAGAGCAAAACGTCATTGCCAGATTTTTTTATATTTTTTGCATCTTGTTGCGTTGTTGTCCTCCGGTGGCTAGCTAGATAGCTACATTTTTCCCTTTCCTAAATTAGCCATGGATGGAGATAGGGATTTGGACTTGTGATTTTACTTAATTCTCCGTACTGGACAATGATTATAACGGTAATTCTGATCCAACCATAAATTCATACATTGTTTTGCCCCTGGCCTGAAAGGATGTAAGTTCAATATGTAGCTAGATGTAGAAGACTAATGTTAATTAATTGTCTCATCGTTGCCCATGAAAGGAAGTTAGGCTAGCGAGCAAGCATTTTAGCCAGGTAGACTAGAACAACAACAAGTAAAAGCTTGTACTGTATGACAGAGTCATAGACTGTTTCGTCAACATGAAAGAGGAGGATGGCATTTTTTTTTCTACAAGAAGGGCGAGTCAACATGTTTTTTCTACGTGCACGAACGCACACACACACACACACACACACACAGAGAGAGAAAGAGAGAGAAATCATAACCATGGATAGCCACAACATATTTAACTTACGTGATTGGACTAAATTGTTTTTGGTGTTTTTTAGATGTCACTGTATTAGAATAAACAGAAGTGATTTGATGATGTTGAAGTTGAAAAAGTGGAGGGAGCTCCTGTTTTCTTTGTGACTTGTATTTACTCTCAGCGGTTCTAAATCAATAGTTGTTTAGTGGTCTGAAAATGTCAGAAACATTTACCATGCTGCAGGTCATGTAACTGTTTGTTTGTTTTGTGATGAAGCAAAGGTTGAATGTATTCTGCCACTGTGTCTTCTTATTGTCTCGGCCTTAGGCCTATATATCACGGTGGCAAGGCATATGAACTAACATGTTATAGAGAAAATAACCCAATTATCAAAACTCAGAGTTTTTAAATGGCTACTGTTTGCAGTGCACTTATCAAAGATCGCTCCACTACCCCGTTCTTAGGGAAGCACATCCCTTTACTTTCATTCAATCAGCTCCTCACTTGCCCGCTCCCTGGCTCCGTTAATGAGATCAGATTGTTCAAGTTCAGATGATATTCGTCTCCTGGATCCTCAAATCAATCAAAATTACCGTATCGCTGAGGCTTCATCTAGGAGACTGACGCTCCTTTTTCAAGGGCTCGGAGGCATACCCTGTCGAGTTTCCATGGATACAGACGTTTTTTTATGGGATGATTGGCATGAAGGGGAATCATTATCTATGTAGACCTTATGTAATTATAAACTGGGGTAGAGAAAATTGAAAACAGTTACACATACCCCTCCCTCCCCGCTCTCTCTCCGCTCTCTGCAAACAGCTTTGATGCCCCCCCCCCCTGGGGAAATAAGGTCAGAGCAAAGACAGGTGAGCCACAAATAATAACACTATAGTGAATTTGAGCTCATAGTGAAAAATTATTCACTGGCCTTTGTCTTTGTACTGCACAGATACATAATAAACACAATTGTGAGTTTGTGTGTGTGTGTGTGTGTGTGTGTGTGTGTGTGTGTGTGTGTGTGTGTGTGTGTGTGTGTGTGTGTGTGTGTGTGTGTGTGTCAGTCATATCATTCACACACTCATAGCACTGATGGAAATAATGAACATGATTTTGGCTCTTATGTTGTAATCTAACACATTTTGATTGCAAATCCCTGTTGGACACAATGATGTGTATAAACCCTGGATTGCGGAATCTATGTATTGGTCATTGAAAGTCTTCGAAGCTACCAGGTGGCCATATTGGCACTCCCCAGTAGAAACAGTCCTCCATAGGACTGAATGGAATTCTACAGTATTTCAATGAAATGTTTCAAGAACAAAATGAAATGTATTTTATTATTTTTGTTGTTGTAGTGGGGACAATAACATTAGTAATCTAAAAACCTTAGACTTCAGGGAAAACATTTATATATTTTTTATTTGTATGTTTAGCTCACATAATTGAATTACAAATGATGCATTAAGGTGTCTGTAATAGAATTAACGTGGCAAAAACCAATGTAGAAATTAATAAATGGCTTTCCATGGCTTCAAACATTTTATTTTAAACGGTGAGGAAGTGCCAAGATGGAGGCACGGTGGTGTCAACACAACGCCCCCTAGCAGTCATCTAGTGTATATATTAATCATTGGTTGGGCCCCAAAATCACCATACCAATTGTTTTGCAATAAAATAAGGAACAATAAACAATAATTATTCCTATTCCCTTTCCCTTGGGCAGGCTGCAATCCCGTTTTCTATTACACTGTAATCGAGAAATAATGTGGCAAAAGAAAGAAATAAGAGCAATTTCCTCACAGGTACAAGTATTACTCATTGCATCGGAACATTGGATAATGAGAACAAATGTAGAATATTAAAACGTATTCTCCGTAGGTAGATGACTGTCATATAACATACAACAACTATTCTTTGAAGTCTCTGAAATAACGTATGTAACCCTTGGGAATGCAATAAAGAAACTTTAATTTAAAGCACGTCAGTCTTTATAATTTGCTCTTCATCTGGGAAAAACGTCAATAACCATTCAAACACATCCACAAGTTGTACATTGAGTCACAAATAGCAAGTTTAATGCTACTTTGCACATAAAACATAGATCATAAGAGATCATTGTATTAAACTGGCACACTCTATATACAAAAGTATGTGGACACTTGTCTGTCCTCGGTTGCAACACTCACTACCAAGAGCCAAACTGCTTCTGGAAGCAACATCAGCACAATAAGTGTTTGCAGGAACTTCATGAAATGGGTTTCCGTGGCCGAGCAGCCGCACACAAGCCTAAGATCACCATGCGCATGTTTGATGGAGGAGGAATAAGGACTCGGGCTAGATCCCTTAGTTCCATTGAAGGGACATCTACAGCATACAATTACATTCCACATATCTTCCAACTATGTGGCAACAGTTTGGGGAAGGCCCTTTCGTGTTTCGGCGTGACAATGACCCCGTGCACAATGTGAGGCCCACACAGAAATGGTTTGTCGAGATCGGCGTGGAAGAATTTGACTGGCATGCACAGAGCCCTGACCTCAACCCCATTGAACACCATAGGGATGAATTGGAACGCCGGACTGCGAGCCAGGCCTAATCGCCCAACATCGGTGCATCAGCCTTCCCAGAAGAGTGGAGGTTGTTATAGCGGCAAAGCGGGGACCAACTCCATATTAATGCCCATGATTTTAGAATGAGATGTTTGATGAGCAGGTGTCCACATACATTTTGTCATGTATTGTATATATGACTGTGGTGAAACATCAGCCATTTGCTGCTGTAGATGTTAATGTAACAAGAGGAACTAGGAAGAAAATACCCCTTAGTTGCGGAAGCCATCAAATGCTCTCATCTGGCAACTAGGACTACTGGGTTTACATCATCAAGACATTCCCCTACAGTATGGCCCTTGAGCATGGCCCTTAACCCCACAACAAGCTCTACATCCAGGGGCACTGCACTGCAGCTTGACCTTGTGCTCATCTCAACTGTGATGTGTGCTGTCTGGTGGGTGTGGGGTTGAGAGCGGAGCAGAAGAGACATTTCCATTGTTTGATGTAACATATGTCGCATTGTTTTGTAATATACCACATCAAATCAGTATTTAATAATTCCTATTTCATCCACTTTATTGCGACTGTACATGTGTATAGTCTAATTGTCTGATTATAATGTATGCCGGTATCTGCGATGCACATGGAGGGTATATATCTAGTTGTGTGTCACCTCAGACAATACCTTCTTAATTATACCTTAGGGGATTAATATAGCCAGTATTGAATTAATGTTAAATAATGAATCGTTATTCTGTAGTGCACTTCCAACAAGGATTGTGTAAGCTGGTTTGAGAAACTAGAGTAGGATGAGAAGCTTCAGAATTCACGTGATGCGCCCCGCGATGGTCAGCCGCTCTCTGAATGTATACATTTTGCGCTGCAGTTTAGGAAAGGTATGAGTTACTGAAGATATCATTTGTATAAAGTGAACCTGTCTATCCCCTCCTATACCTTTCTAGTCAACAAGAGATAATGCTATTTTTTAAATTGCTGTTACAAAAAAGCCTCAATATGCTGGTTTTATTCATGTTTAAGTTGCTAGCTTAATCACCATATTCAAACGAGGACGCCTTACTATTCAGTATCTGAATGAACAAAAATGGCAAGAATATTCCTCTAACAATGGACATGAGCATTTTCCAAAACAGACCTCAACAAATAACCAAAATTGCAAAAATAGTCTTCTAACAATGTAGACGTGAGCCCCCCACCCCCCCACCCCCCACCCCCCCCACCCCCCACCCCCCAATCCGCTGATGAAACAGATGTATCTATTTTTATAATAGGAACAGCACTGGATTTATACGCTGGCCCTTAGTGTGGGACTGCCAAGTCTAGCCCTCAGTGCTCTGTCACAGAGAGAGACGAGCAGCATTCAGAATAACACCTTGTTTGGCAGGGCTAAATAAACGATGCCATTAGCCTCCACAGTTTAAGAGAGTGGTAATGAGATGCTGGTACTGCACCACACACATGCATCACCACAGGCAGCAGAGTACACAGTATGTACTACACACACACACACACACACACACACACACATGTGCACACACTTACACATAAATTCACCCCCGCCCCCCACACACACACACATGCAACCTACCAGGACAGGTCATCTGTTGATTTATATTATAATGTGATTACAGGGCTAGCCCCAGCATTGGACCGTAACTTAGACTCTTCATTATGCTATCCTGAATAATGCATGCTGCCCTGGCGAGATCTGATGTTTGAATTATGAATGGCGTCTCCTCTAGAGTCTTCGCCTGCTTTCCCCTGGGGCTTCTCTCTTCCCTGCTAAGGTCGGTTATCCGAGAGACCGAGACCTATCCGAGATATTAGAAGGCCAGCGATCAGTGAGAGAGGTCCAATTTTTATTTACTGTCTTGACTGTTAGGTTTTACTGATGCCACCCAGAAGGCCGGTGAAGGACAGTAAGTTGGTGATGAAGGAGTTGGTCAGAGTTACAGTTACAGTTGGTCAGAGTTACAGGTAAACAAGCCTAGAAAATGGTGGCCATGAAAAGTTAATTAGGGAAGTAATGAAAGATGACGAAGAGGTGGGCTGGTCACTGGTGCAGTGTGTGAGAAGATAAGGAAGAAGAGTTGATTCATCTTCGGCCAGACGCCACAGACATTGAGATGACCTGGTCTAAGCTGGTTTACAAAAACAACAGTATTTGTCGAAAGCTCATCTGGTCTCAGATTACAAAGCACAGTGGGTTTCTTATAAAGGGTGCACAAATATAGTGCTGGATCGAATGCAGTGATGCAGCCCTATGATTATTATGAGAGTATAAGCAAACAAATTGTACCTGGTTCCATATTTAGCATAGCGTGCATTATTTACAAAAGCATTTTAAACCAAAAAGAATGAATCATACAAAATACTGTCAGCATAGCATATAATCATCTATCCCCCATACACTGTACAAACAACTTCCTCTCTCTATGAATCAAATTTTTCAATACACAATGGTACCCACAGTTAGTGTCCCTGCCTTGGAGAAACCCCAAGGTTTATTGCCAGCCAAGCCGATTATTGAATTCAGGTTACTCCCGTCAAAAGCCTCTCTATTTTTCCCCCCAGTGACAGTTCTGCACCAAAGATCAGTGGCTCTCATTAATACGGGATTTCACTGTCCTCTTTCATAACAAACTAATTAAATCCCAAGACCTGCCTTGGCCTTGCACCTACTTATTAGTAAATGAGAGAAAGGGAGAGATGGCGCCTGCTGGGGGGTGGGAGAACAGAGTTCTCCACTCTGTCAAAGAGTGGAGAGTGATGCCTTTCAAACCGTTATCGGAATGCAAAGGCCCGAGACTCAGAGAAAGGATGATACACAGAGTAGAACAACAATCACCATGTTATCGAGCCTGTTGTTGTTGCAGAGCTGGCTGATGAAACAGAGCCTTTCAAGGCAGGGGATAACAATCACCTTATTACCACTGCCATAGTTGTATTGTTCAATCAAACCTTGACAATGGCTTAGTCAGAGATGGTCGCTAAGCTACACTATCTGCGTGTACCCTAAATATTTCACATCTCGTTTTCACAACGGTAAATACTATTCTCCTTAACCAAGCTGTGCTAAGGGAATAGGCCAATCACAGTCTTCTAGTGATTTTATTTTCCCACACAACCATTGAAAAACAGGAAATGACAGAACTCAAGATGTTTACACATCCTGCCATTGGCAAAGCTTTTCAGCTGACCCTTTCTAAGTTTAGCAACTATTTCCTTCATGCAGTGTTCCTTTGAAAGATAGAAAATGAAGAAAAAGCTCACAGCTATTCCTTCAGCATTTGCAAACGCACATTATGACTTCAGGGACTTGTCAAGATAAACTGACACCTGCCTTCTGGCTGGCTCAAGTGCTTTGCTTTTTTGCATGGTGTCGTCTCATATTTGAGAAAACATCTCTCTTTCACTTTTTATCTCAATTTAGATGTCAGGAATCACTTGCAAACACTATGACACAATGCTACTAAAATAGCACCTTAGGGTTGATTGTGTTAGGCCTCTCTATTTGAGAGGGAGAGAGAGGCGATGTCTACGTTCCCTGCGGCATGAACAGTTCAAGCTGCTTCCTAAAAAGCATAATGTGACTGTGTTTGTGTATGTGCTTGTCTGTATGTCTGTGTAATTGCATGCATAGCTTGTGGGCCCGTAACTCTCACTCAGTGAAATTAAAAATGCCACAGTAGATAATAAAAACATGAGACTACGCCAACAAAAAGGCAGGCCTGCTGAACTAGCTGCTCGCGGTAGAAGTTTCCCTGATGATAAAGTAAGGGGGGAAATATGCTGGTGAATTTCTTAACTGAAGTTCCACCCAGGCAATTTTACTATTTGCAAGTGTTTCTAATGGACAATACATGTAGAGACATGTTCGTAAGCATGTCTGTCTCCAGATTAAATGGACCCAAATGGAATGCTACATTTACTTGGTCTGATGATGCAGAAACTTTTAGTATGACTGAACTGGAAGTCAATTTCAGACAAATTTCACATTTGCATGCTAAAAGGTCTCCCGTATGTTCTTGGAGTGCATTCATGCGTTTGATAGGCTTAGGAGACGAACTGTAGAGGGCTACACCAGCAAGCTGGCTTTGAGGGATTGAGAAACTAGCCTAAGCTCCTTCCTATTCCACCACTCTAACTCCAACCCAAGCTACATTTTTTCTAAGAATTGATCTTGCCCCCACCAGTGTACCTGCTCCCATACTGAGAGAGACAGAGTCTAGACTTGACATCTATTACACACAAGTCTGGTGGAGTGCAACAATAAATAATACAAAATTAGAAAGTTGGGGACCTGCATTCTTCTAAGCCCATAGAATATCAAAAATGTGAACACCGTGCCCCGAATATGTTAGGCATTTTATGCTTTTCCCTCATTCGGTTAGTAAAGCTTTTATGGCTGCCATTGAGTCTAATAACTATGGCCGTTAGATTCAATTGGCAATTGTGTCATACATAATTAATTAACTTCTAATTTGTCAATTCATTTCTGTGTGCAAAGCTCATAAACGACTATTCGGCCATACCAGTATCCATAAAATGAGTTAACAAAATCAATTGTTGAAGCAAGAATTCATAATAATGGTGGCATATGGCTTTCACCATTAGGCCTATGTACAGCTTGAGATGCTTTACTTCCTCAGTAAAGCTATGTGTTCCTTGTACATTGATACCGTAAGTAATGTGTAACAATAAGTGTGTTTTAGGCTCAAACACATTTCCACAACACCACGTACTGAAATGACAGTAAATCCTACAAGAGATCAGTTGGAACTGAACAAACAGCATGTTAACCATTGGCCCAGAGATGCGTCAGCTGTACAAAAACAGTGTGGAACGGGCACTGAATTGCATTTCCACCTTGTGTCTGCCTGGTGTCTTGGTCCAGGCTAATCAAGACAACTTTCCAATCGATACATTTTTTGGGGCCAAGAAGCAGCATCTGGGGATTAAGCCAATGCTGGGGTACAAAAGATGGTTATCGCCCAGCTGAAAAAGGAGCTGCTAAGTACGAAGGTCTTGCGGATAACTTAAAACCCAGCTTGAGCAAGCAGGAAATAAATTGCATCTCTGAGAGAGAGGCAGTGAGGTTTGTATACAAAATGATCCGTGGAAGAAATAAATGCAGACAAACACATGCTGGCGTAGAGGCGAGAGAAGGCAAAGATGAGATCAGTGTTCTTTCAGACCATTAGGAGCCTGTGGCTGCAGGGAACCCCACTGCATATCAGGGAGGAACCAGACTTTTTTATCCTCTCGTCCTATTATGAGGAGAATACAGTGCAACAGCTCATTAATTTTCCGCAAACTGTCGCTCCTTTGAGCCGATGGAACATAAATATGGAAGGTGGAAACACACGATAGACGTTTCCTAGCCCTCTCACATACGACACAGCTTCCTGAAACTCTGAACTTTTCAGTCGTTGTTTTGACCCAAAAATTATAATAAACACACCACACAACATCATTAAAATAATGCTGCCCGTTTTATGTGATGACTTTTCAGCAAACGTTTGGTATGGTACTGCAAAGACAATGATACTGTTACACTTAAAAAATAAAGATCCCCATCCCACCACCTTTAGCAATGCTTGTTTAGTAGCGTTGTCAAGCCATTAGCAGACATGCACACATTTTATATTTTGGTGTAACTGCCTTTAGTGTCACCCCAAGTACAAGACTTGATTTGAATAACATAGAATAGGAAAGAAGGTCTGTAAATAAGGAAGTGAGATCGATGTTGGCTTTTGTCTTGTGAAAAAAGACTGTAAAGTAAATTGCACTGCTATAGTTTATGAACATAATTTGCCACAATTAAAGAGTATTTTTTCAACTGCTTTCTGTAGTTAATTGTGTTTCAGGGCAACATATCGTTGCTGTCGGATGCTAACCTCTTATCTCCAAAACAGAACATTTTCAGGAAATGGAAAAAACTGACACATTTTACCAATATCGTACGTACAATTTAGAAAATTCAGAAGGTATTTTGAATACATTTTCCTGCTTCTAGACTTATGAAATGTTCAGAGTACATTGAGGGTAGTTACTGCTTTAAATACATGTAAAAATATATATATACGTTTTTATCAGACAGCGACAATATAATTTATTCCAAAATAATCACAAAGGGTAAACCTTATAAAGCTGCAGTGCCTTCAGAAAGACACCTCTTGACTTTTTTCAAATGTTGCTGTGTTGCAGGCTGAATTTAAAAATGATTCAATTGAGACTAGCCTACACACAATACCCCATAATGTCAAAGTGGAATTGAAGTGAGTGTAACATGGTTCAGTCTGCTTTCCAACAGACACTGAAAGAAAAATGCACCTTTAAGCAGGACAACAACCTAAAACACAAGGCCAAATATACACTGGAGTTGCTTACCAAGATGACATCGAATGTTCCTGAGTGGCCTAGTTACAGTTTTGACTGCAATTGCCTTGAAAATCTATGGTAAGACTTGAAAATGGTTGTCTAGCAATGATCAACAACCAACTTGACAGAGCTTGAAGAATTTATTTAAGAATGTGCAAATACTGTACAATCCAGGTGTGCAAAGCTCTTAGAGACATACCCAGAAAGACTCACAGCTGTAATCACTGCCAAAAGTGATTGTAACATGTAATGACTCAGGAGTGTGAATATTTATGTAAATATAATATTTCTGTATTTAATTTTCAAACAATGTGCTACATCTTCTCAAAACATGTTTTCTCTTTGTCATTATGTGGTAGATGTGTGAGAAAGATATATTTAATCCATTTTGAATTCAGGCGGTAACACAAAATGTGGAATAAGTCAAGGGGTTTGAATACTTTCTGAAGGCACTGTACCTTGTACCTGTAATATACCGTACATACTAGTAGTTACATAACAAGGCACTTTTATCACCAAGAAATAACAGTCAGCACGAAAGTAGTAAGTACAATATAATATTTACATTTAATATATGTGACTGAATTTGGTCTTATGTAGCAAAATTTGAAATTGTTTTCTAGACTTTGGTAAAAAGTAGAGACTCAGACCTACAAAACGGTATATCATACACTGCATTTTTGAGGAACAATGGGAAAGTAATTCTGCTTTGAAAGTTGATACACTTGTAAACTCACTTTTGAAAAAAGGGCATTTTAGTGTTTCGGTGAGAGAGCTCTTCTTTGTCTACACCCATTCAGCGTCGTTCAGGTGTGGCAGGTAGCCTTGTGGTTAGGGCGTTGGGCCAATAACCAAAAGGTTGCTAGATTGAATCCAAAAAGTAAAAATCTGTCATTCTGCCCCTGAACAAGGCAGTTAACTCACTGTTCTTAACTGACTTGCCTAGTTAAATAAAGGTTAAATAAATAAAAACACATTCACACCCTCTTAAGCTTTAGCCCCACCCATCTCCATGCGTTCAGATCGCACACTTGATGCTCTGGCCGATGATTTGTTTACCTCTGGATAACATGAAAACAGCCTAACCAGCTCTGCTGGCAACAATTTCATTATGCTTTTTCCCCGGCGTTTACTGACACCGGCAATGTTCAATGGGTGTTGTACACTTTAGCTTAAGACATGTAGCTAGCTACCTAGGTAAACAATGAACCTAGCTAGGTAAACAGTGTGTAAGATCACACACATCACGTCGCGCCACCTAACTTTAGCTAGGGAGCCTGCCAGCTAATGCTAGCGAACAGTACATTTTACAAAATATTTCAGCCCATCGTTCCAGCGTTGTCTATGTACAGTATGTCCATGTAAATGCGTGAATTAAAAAACCCTTCTGTAAAGTGTTCATGGGTTTGACCAGCGATCCATGCAAATTCCTCACCCACACAGTCCATTTATAAGCAACAACTTGTGACCACCTAATCTGAAGAATCTACGTCTTTCATCTGTGCTTCACAGACCAGTGGGGTGAGTGATGTGTGAGGACACTGCATGCTAAGCAGTTTCCTACCCGGGCCTACTCCAATACCCCCCACCCACCCTCCCTCATACACCCCATGGCAGGAGAGGTTGAAGGATAAGCCGGGTGAATCTCATTCTAATTAACTGCATAGTAAAAAGTGCAAAGTCGCTGGGCTTGGAGAGTGGGCCCTCCACACTCGTCATTAGCGTAATGCGGGCTGAGGTCGCCCGTTCGCTCAGTTTACTTTTAACCCATGTTAATGTTACATATCAAAACAAAAGGCCTTGAAGGGCTTGCTCTGTGCTTGTCTTTGCCAAATGTAATTTAGCAAGAGGCCTGAGGGGTGAGGAATGAGGATGAGAGTATCTTGTAGCGAGCCAAGCTGTGCTTCTGTCTTTCTATCCTCCCACAGTGTTCTGCTGATACTCATATATTCCCCCTAGAAACTCAGGGTCAGCTGATGCTCCACCGTTTGAATTCCCTTCTGATGAGTCAGAAATCTAGTGTGTTGGTGATGTAACTGGGGCCTTGAAATGACACTGTCCCTGAGGGTCCAAAATGGTCTGGCTATGTTCACCTCTGACCTGATTCTGTGGTGTCGTCTGCCATAATAGTGAGTCACATTGACTGGAGTAGGGTTCTTATTGCTTGAGGAGTATTTTCTGAGTGATAACTGACTCGCTCAGGTCTCCCACGGATTTAGTCCATGGAGACAGTTATATAATTTACTGATCTTTTAGCTGAAGACAATTATTATTAGTCTTTGGGCGTAATTTAAAGGTGCAGTATCCAGCTTCTGTTCCATGTCAACACAGTGGCCCTAACATTTGTTTTTATTTTGGTGGGTTGAGGCAGAGGGACCTTGCTAGAGCAACATCAAAGGACAACATTAATCAGTTCAGTGTTTGTTTTGTTTCAACAATGATTATGTAATTGGTCCACAACCAGACAGGGACGAATACTGTGGTGTGTCCCTTTAATGTAGCTGGACACAAACCTTATGCACATCACAATACATGCTGTGTAATCTTTCTCCCTCTTCTTGTAATGCTTTCCCAGTCTTTACCTCTATCTGCCACGCCCCCCCAATACATCTCACGCTATGCAGTAATACCTCTCTCTAAATTGTTATCCTATTTATCAGGAGAGTATTCAATATTCTTATTTTTAGTTCATAAATCACTGGACCAAACATTTCACTAAATAAAACCTTTGGGCAATCATACCAGTCTACAAAAGCCAATACGTCTCCTGGATTGCTGTAATTCATGTCAGGAGAGCTGTGATTAGATGCACATAATTCAGAACACCCTATCATCAGCAACTATTTCACCAGCCAATATCCGCAAAAGGAATAACACACTACACTTAGCCCGTACTGTAATGCGATGCCGGTTACAAGAGATGGGTTCCATTGCAAGAAAATCCTTCAATGTGCTCTCAAAAAAATGTAATACGGAGGAAAGAGTGTGGTTTAAAATGAACTCCTGTTATTGAGATAAAACTTGAGAGAGAGAGGCTAGAGTATCCCGGAGTCTATTTTTTGAAATGTTCTCCTTATTTCCATCCATTTAGGTGTAACCCAACTCCCTCTGTTTTTCTCTACTGTTATTTTGTCGAAGCCGGAGGTCCAATCCAACCTTTATAAGGTCAGATAACCCTATTCTCTCTCCAATAAACACATTGAGATAGTAAACAACATTCCAAAAGCAGGAGGTGCTATTTTGATTGTGTCTCCTACTCGACTCATCGCCCAGGCCTCCACCAGCCTTCTCCACAGCCTTCCCTAACAGTCCCCCTGGGTGATAGCCAGCCAATTGGTAAATACATAACAACCTGTCAGCCACAGTAAATACAGAATACCTCACTCCATCACTTACATCTCCAGGTGTTAGCCAGATAAATAATTCCCTCCATCACTCACATGCACACTGAAGGTGGCTTACAGGTAAAGCTCCAGTAAGCCCCATTCTAACTATACCCAAGAGGAAACTGGCTTATCAATAGCAGACCACAGAATTACATCCCCCTACTGTTGGCAGGCATCTTCCCGTGTTGCTAGCGTGCCCTTGGATAACGTGCAATTGGACTGATCGTGTCGGTTAAATTGATCGTTGGTTAAATTCTATCGCTGTGATTGCACCCTGCTCCTAATCTCGTCTGATTTAAATTGATTGTTGGTTCAATTGTAGCGCTGTGATTGCTCCCTGCTCCAAGTCTCATCTGATTGTGGCTTTTCTTTGTTACAATCTGCATGATTTTGTGATGGAACCTTTCTCAGAGAATTCAGGAATTCTCGAAATGTGTAAGTACTAAACTTTGAATAACATACCTGGAGATGTATGCATCCTAACAATATACAATTTTGTTTAGAATTACAATCATATTATATCTCAATCAAGCAGACACATGTTATGGGTTTTTAATCTGGCCAAAAGGTATTGCTTTGTAATTCCTCTAACACCTCAAATGTTCTATATTATCATACAGCATTATTTACCATATGCAAAGATATCTCAACAAAGCTCTTACAACTCAGGTGGTCACCCCCACCCCCATGCCAATGAGAACTTCTATTGTCTGTCTCTCTCCACCAACCTAGATGGGTGATTTAATGTTACTACCTAATTCCACTCTTCCACCTGCCCCTTGCAGAATTACTGTCCCTTTACTATGAATCTATAGTGTGTAGTGCTCTCCATTAGTGACTAATAGTGTCTTTATTCATGATTGGTGAATTGCTGTCAGCATCAGACATCATTTTGATCATTATCGTCAGCTTTTCTTCATCAGGATAGCCTCAGGGCAGAGCAAGGGGTGAGTTGGACATGTATGATGAGTCATAAAAATGGTGGAGAAGGACCAACACAGGTAAATACTTTCGCTTTATGGGGAGAAATGCAGCTCTCTGATTGTCAGTATAACTCAAGATCATGTTTTCATTATGTAGGCCTACAGCGCTGGTTCTCCGGACCTCAAGGTCAAAGATACTGCAGATTGTCATTATTTCCCTCCAATCAGGGACTGATTCAGGCCTGGGATACCAGGTGGGTGGAATCGATCAACTACCAGTAAAAGAAAACCCCAAAAAGAGGAACGTTGGACTGCAATGAACCATCAAACCACCTATTATTACATACTACACAAGTTATGACATACTACACAAGTTATGACATACTACACAAGTTACTGCATACTATATCGAGAGAGTACAAATGTGCACAGATATGAACTCGTTCTGTTCAAATAAAATAAAATGTTATTTTGTCACTTGCGCCGAATACAACAGGTTTTCCTGTCCAGGTAATAACCTTACAGTGAAATGTTTACTTAGCCCTTAACCAACAATGCAGTTTTAAGAAAATAACCCCCCCCCCCCAAAAAAAAAATCATTAAGATATAAGAATAACAAATAATTAAAGAGCAGCAGTAAATAACAATAGCGGAGCTATGTACAGGGGTACCAGTACAGAGTCAATGTTGATCCAATAATGTGTTTCCTTTGTAATGCTTTTATTTGCAATCTAGATTAAATGTGTCGATTAGGCTCTACAGTCAAATATATTCCATTTTCAGTCAGAAAAGGCTCTACTTTCTGTTTTGAAATACTATCTCGACTCAAGTTGTCTCAATAGCACGGCTGTTCACATTTCAAGATTATGGAGTTGATGAATGCTTGGGCGATGATCAGTAGGTAATATTGCCCTTGTACCAGCGATGCCATTCGGCCACAGTGGTGTCGTTAGATTTATGGTTATTACGGATTAGATGCAGATCGTGTCACCATGTCAGCATGGCTACAGCTGTTGAGGGTCACCCAGGGTGTATTGGGCCAGTCTCACTCCATTTGACTATACTGGTCTCATTTAGTCCACAGTGTGAGAATGCACATCATAAGAGGATAATTGTGCATGTACAATGGGACGGCCGTTAACGTGCTTTCTATTTGAGAGAGAAAGACCTTAAAATGTACCAGAAGGTCCCAAGGATCTATTGTTACGTTCCCCAGTTTCTGTGTGTAGCTTTTGTATTTGAGTGTGTGTGTTTCAGGAGATAGCTTCCTGAGTTCTCCCCAACCAGCTGATTGGTCAACTCAATGGCTAATTGATGATTGGAGAGCTGACCCCGCCCCCTCTTCAAGAAGCAGCTGACTCTAATTACTATTGCCACCTGAAGATATAAAATCCAGTGTTCTGTTCAGAAGAAAAAAGATGAGAGAGAGAGAGGATAGGCAGGGTGCGATCATTGAAGGCTGAGGAATGCAGAGAGTTTGATTGTGAGAGAGATATTTGCTGATAGAGGAGGCTGATGGCTTTGGGGTAATTTACTGTGTTAGTTGTTGCTGGGAGTAGTTGGTATATTCTGTGAGTTTGTTGCTCAGTCAGACAGAGCCTCATAGATGTCCTGTGTTTCTGAGTGTTTGTGAAATTGTTAATAATTATTCTGTTTCATTTGTTCCCAGGGGGGAAGGGGAAGGCACCTAGGGAGTGCTTAGGCAAGAGGCCCGCGGGCATACATATACCCGTAGTATATTCACTGTCTAGGCACACTAGGTAAGACCTGGGCGGACCACCCCCTGTATTTTGGTTAGGGCACCAGGTAGTGCTAAGTTAGGTAAGTTAAGTGGGTAGGCAGGTTAGATAGGAGAGGGGGAGCTTTGATATTTACTTTCTTTGCTTTGGTTCCGTCCAGCCCCTTTTCCCCATATTACCGTGTAGGAAATAAATCCTAGTACGCGGTAAATTCTGCTTTTGTGTCATCCTTACTCGCACCTACAGCCCATACCTCTTTTGCTTCACGGGAGTTGCAGCAGGGTGTTGCGTTCCTTCTTCTTAGAGGCGTGCGTAACATCTATATACTATAGTCTTTCAAGAGCACATAGCCTACTGACCTACAGACACATGCAGTACTTACTGCTTCTGATCTAACTACTACTAATTAAGCCTGTCTAATCTATAAGATAAATACACATGCTTATTCCACTATAGTTATTCTGGAATGAGGCCACTAAGATACAGTAAACTTTTGTTTTTCTTTTCACCACCACATACAAATAAGTTCCTGCAAGAATCCATTACTGTACATAAATCTTTAATGCAAATACAGGCCCCATCAAGTACAGTAATACTGAAATCAATCCCATTTCCCCTGTAGCCCCCTGTAACACGTGAAATCCCAGTGCGCTATGTTCACAGGGATGAAGATCTAGTCATCTTAAAACCATTATCCAATCATGGAGCACCTGGTGCGGTAGAAAGGGAACCGGCATAATACATGAACTAACATTTGGCTTTGAGAACAGTACGATTGGCCTGACATTCTGTGACATTTGCAGTCCCGCAGGGGTTTTCTTTTGAAAATGGACAATATTAGACCTAACAGGAGAACAAGATCCATTGGTTAACCTCGGACAGGGTTAGAGCCACCCACAGCAATGTCAAACAGTTTGACAGCTGTGACTTATTAGCATAAGATTTTATTAACAGCTTGTTTAATACCTGTATCAGTCAGACTTGAAAAATAAGCTGTGGACAAGCTAGGCCTATATCTGCACTATAGGGTACACAGCTATGCACTGTACAGATGATAGCCAAACATGGCTCATTTAAGAGGTCAAAGATTATATTTTATGAACATTTGAGGCATTAGGGTATGTTACAGTCAAGATTCTAAAATCCATTGTGTTCCCCACTGTTTTAGCCACAGTGATTGGTGTTATATTAAGATTAAATATTCATGAATGCTAAAATAAGGATCCGCTGAACTTGTCCTACCATTGATTACATAACAACGCTAGAACCAAATATATCAGAGCTATTTAGCAGACAACTTCCCAATCAACTATGTTTTATCGTCTGCACATAGTACATATTGCTGTCATTCTTTGTGAGAATGATGTCTGATGGACATGTCATAAGATCAAGTGGACAAAGCAGTGCCATTTTATTGTCTCCTTTTAACGCATGGCTGTCATTTTTCCAATATGAAAATATATCATACAACTGCACTGCTATATTTCTCCATGACAGTAAATTGTGCAAGTGTAGAAGCACTCTCTATACAGTTTACCAGACACTCACCCTGTACCCTTCTAAGGGAGGTTTGGAGATGCATCAAAAAACAAGATTCAATTCAGACATGGGTTTGTCCATATGCAGCATGATGAATGTTTATTGGAGACTCGACACACGTAGGAACTCAGAAGTGCATTTTGCTATGGTGCCACACGTAATGTAACTGCATATCAAATATGCAGTGGGGCCCGAAATTATTAACACCCTTGATGAAGATGAACAATAATGACTGTAGAAAATAATTTATAAAAAATACTGAGCTATAATGTATATAAAAAATAAAAGAAATAGATGTTTTTATACTAATACAATTGCTCAGAGTAAAGAGAATGTGTTTGACAAGTAATACTATTTTTTTATTGAAATAAAAAAGTGAAAAGTTTAGCGTTTGGTCCCACAGGTACACAATAACTACATCAAACTTGTGACTACAAACTTATTGGGATGCATTTTCTGTTAGGTTTGGTTATGTATCAGATTTTTTTGTGCCCAAAAGAAATGAATGGTAAATAATGTATTGTGTCATTTTGGAGTCAATTGTGTTACAGTGCCTTGTGAAAGTATACACCCCCATTGGCATTTTTCCTATTTTGTTTTCTTACAACCTGGAATTAAAATGGATTATTTGATTTTGATTTTGATTTACACAACATGCCTACCACTTTGAAGAAGCAAAATATTTTTTATTGTGAAACAAACAAGTAAAAAGCCAAAAAAACAGAACTTGAGTGTGCATAACTATTCACCCCTCCGAAAGTCAATACGTTGTAGAGGCACCTTTTGCAGAAATTACAGCTGCAAGTCTCTTGTGGTATGTCTCTATAAGCTTGGCACATCTAGCCACTGGGATTTTTGTCCATTCTTCAAGACAAAACTGCTCCAGCTCCTTCAAGTAGGATGGGTTCTGCTGGTGTACAGCAATCTTTAAGTCATACCACAGATTCTCAAGTGGATTGAGGTCTGGGCTTTGACTAGGCCATTCCAAGACATTTAAATATTTTCCCTTAAACCACTCGAGTGTTGCTTTAGCAGTATGCTTAGGGTCATTGTCCTGCTGGAAGGTGAACCTCTGTCCCAGTCTCAAATCTCTGGAAGACTGAAACAGGTCTCCCTCAAGAATTTCGCTGTATTTCGTGCCATCCATCATTCCTTCAATTCTGACCAGTTTCCCAGTCCCCGCCGATGAAAAACATCCCCACAGCATGATGCTGCCACCACCATTCTTCACTGTGGGGTTGGTGTTCTCAGGATGATGGGAGGTGTTGGGTTTGCGCCAGACATAGCGTTTTCCTTGATGGCGAAAAAGCTACATTTTAGTCTCATCTGACCAGAGTACCTTCTTCCATATGTTTGGGCAGTCTCCCACATGCCTTTTGGCGAACACCAAATGTGTTTGCTTATTTTTTTCTTTAACCTGTCTAGGATCAGCGTGGCGCTAGCGGCACACCCCCCCCCCCCCCACTGAAAAACCAGTGCCGCGAAATTAAAAAAATATTTTTTTTTTAAATATTTAACTTTCACACATTAAAGTCCAATACAGCTAATGAAAGACACAGATCTTGTGAATCCAGTCAACATTTCCGATTTTTAAAATGTTTTACAGGGAAGACACAATATGTAAAGATGTACATCTATTACCTAAAAACACATTAGCATAATCCACCATCTTTTATTTGTCCACCAACACCAGTAGCCATCACCAATTCGGCTAAACTAAGATATTTATAGCCCCTAACCAACAAAAAAACTCATTAGATGACAGTCTGATAACATATTTATGGTATGGGATAGGTTTTGTTAGAAAAAAGTGCATATTTCAGGTAGATGGCATAGTTTACAATTGCACCCACCATCACAAATGGACTAGAATAATTACAATGAGCAACGTGTTTACCTAACTACTAATCATCAAACATTTCGTAAAAATACACAGCATACACGAATCGAAAGACACAGATCCTGTGAATACAGACAATATTTCAGATTTTCTAAGTGTCTTACAGCGAAAACACAATAAATCGTTATATTAGCTTAGCACATAGCAATTAGCAGCCCAGCATTGATTCTAGCCAAAGTGAGCGATAAAAGTCAACATCGCCAAAAGATATTAATTTTTTCACTAACCTTCTCAGAATTCTTCCGATGACACTCCTGTAACATCACATTACAACATGCATATACAGTTTGATCGAAAATGTTTATATTTAGCCACCAAAATCATGGTTAGACAATGTGAAATGTAGACAAGCTGGTAAAGAAAAAGTCCTTGCGCCACTTAGACAGTGATCTACTCTTATACATAAATACTCATAAACGTGACTAAAAAATACAGGGTGGACAGGGATTGATAGACAATTTAATTCTTAATACAATTGCGTTATTACATTTTTTAATTTATCCTTACTTTTCAATACAGTTTGCGCCAAGCGAAGCTACGTCAAAAAACATGGCGTCCTAAGCCACTAAAATGTTTCGACAGAAACACGATTTATCATAATAAAAATGTCCTACCTTGAGCTGTTCTTCCATCAGTATCTTGGGCAAAGGATCCTTTCTTGGGAGAAATCGTCTTTTGGTGGAAAGCTGTCCTCTTGCCATGTGGAAATGTCAACTGCGTTCGGGATGAACTGAAAAGCGTGCCCAACTTTTCACATCGTTGCAAAAATAAATGTCCCAAAATCGCACTAAACGGATATAAATTGCTATAAAACGCTTTAAATTAACTACCTTATGATGTTTTTAACTCCTATAACGAGTGAAAAGATGACCGGAGAAATATAACAGGCTAAACTAACGCTTGGAACAGGAGCGGGTCGGTGTCCAGCACGCGAGTTACGCACCAAGGAAAGACTTGCTAGCTACAGGGTTTTTTAATTTATAGGGCCTGTGAACGCGCAATCGACCCCATTGGAATCGTCATCACGTAAAGGCATCCAGGGGAAGACGTAAGAAGTGTCCGTATAGTCATAGCAATAACAGTGCCCTTTTAACTGACTTCAGAACAGTGGCCAACATTTCTGAAATCTGACTCCATGTCAGGGAAATTGCTGTAGAATGGGCTCTGTTCCACTTAGAGACAAAATGTCAACTCCTATAGAAACTATAGACTGTTTTCTATCCAATAATAATAATAATATGCATATTGTACGATCAAGGATTTTGTGGGAAGCCGTTTCAAAAATTACCCGATTAGCATAAATAGTCTAAACAGCGCCCCCATCCCCAACAGGTTAAACAGGTCAACATTCATAAAGCCGCGGGGCCAGATGGATAATCAGGATGTGTACTCCAAGCATGTGCGGACCAACTGGCAAGTGTCTTCACTGACATTTTCAACCTCTCCCTTACTGAGTCTGTAATACCTACAAGTTTCAAGCAGACCACCATAGTCCCTGTGCCAAGGAAGCAAAGGTAACCTGCCTAAATGCTTACCACCCAGTAGCACTCACGTCGGTAGCCATGACGTGCTTTGAAAGGCTGGTCATCGCTCACATCGACAGCATCCTCCTGGACACCTTAGACCCACTCCAATTCGCATACCGCCCCAACAGATCCATAGATGAACCAATCGCACTCCACACTGTCCTTTCCCACCAGGACAAAAGGAACACCTATGTGAGAATGCTGTTCATTGACTACAGCACAGCGTTCAACACCATAGTGCCCAAGCAGCTCATTACTAAGCTAAGGACCCTGGAACTAAACACCTCCCTCTGCAACTGGATCCTGGATGGGTGGTAAGGGTAGGCAACAACATGTCTGCCACGCTGATCCTTAACACTGGGGCCCCTCAGAGGTGTGTACTTAGTCCCCTCCTCTACTCCCTGTTCACCCACGACAGCATGGCCAAACACGACTCCAACACCATCATTAAGTTTGCTGACGACACAACGGTGGTAGGCCTGATCACCGACAACGATGAGACAGCCTATAGGGAGGAGGTCAGAGAACTGGCAGTGTGGTGCCAGGACAACAACCTCTCCCTCAATGTGAGCAAGACAAAGGAGCTGATCGTGGACTACAGGAAAAAGCGGGATGACAGGCCACCATTAACTTCTTATGGCTGAAGGGGCGGTATTGAGTAGCTTGGATGAAAGGTGCCCATTGTAAACGGCCAGCTCCTCAGTCTCAGTTGCTAATATGTGCATATTATTAGTAGTATTGGATGGAAAACACTCTAAAGTTTCTAAAACTGTTTGAATTAAGCCTGTGAGATTAACAGAACTCATATGGCAGGCAAAAACCTGAGAAGTTCCACTTCCTGTTTGGATTTTTTCTGGGGCTGCCATATTTTCAACCAAGCTCTTATTGAAAATACAGAGAGATATTGATGGGTTTTCACTTCCTACGGCTTCCACTAGATGTCAACAGTCAATAGAACTAAGTCTGATGACTCTAATGTGAGGGGGATTCGAAGGAGAAAGAATTTAGTAATCACTGCCATGAGGTGACCATGCATTCAACACACGCGTTCACGTGAGAGGCAGCTCCGCTCCATCTCTCAATTGAAGTCGATTTAATTCTCCGGTTGGAACTTTATTCAAGATGTATGTTAACAACATTCTAAAGATTGATTCAGTACATTGTTTGCCATGTTTCTACTGACTGTAACGGAACGTTTGGACATTTTGTCACGTTATAGTGGTCGCGCTTTGAGACTTTGGTTAGGGTATTTGGTAAACAATTCGAAAGTAGCTAATTTGACATAAATAACGGACATGAACGAACAAATCAGGCATTTATTGTGGACCTGGGATTCCTAGGACTACATTCTGATGAATTCATCAAAGGTAAGGAAACATTTATCATGTATTTTCTGGTTTCTATTGAGTCCAACATGGTGGCTAATTTGGCTAATCATCTGAGCTCCGTCTCAGATTATTGCATGGTTTATACACTGCTCAAAAAAATAAAGGGAACACTTAAACAACACAATGTAACTCCAAGTCAATCACACTTCTGTGAAATCAAACTGTCCACTTAGGAAGCAACACTGATTGACAAGAAATTTCACATGCTGTTGTGCAAATGGAATAGACAAAAGGTGGAAATTATAGGCAATTAGCAAGACACCCCCAATAAAGGAGTAGTTCTGCAGGTGGTGACGACAGACTACTTCTCAGTTCCTATGCTTCCTGGCTGATGTTTTGGTCACTTTTGAATGCTGGCGGTGCTTTCACTCTAGTGGTAGCATGAGACGGAGTCTACAACCCACACAAGTGGCTCAGGTAGTGCAGCTCATCCAGGATGGCACATCAATGCGAGCTGTGGCAAGAAGGTTTGTTGTGTCTGTCAGCGTAGTGTCCAGAGCATGGAGGCGCTACCAGGAGACAGGCCAGTACATCAGGAGACGTGGAGGAGGCCGTAGGAGGGCAACAACCCAGAAGCAGGACCGCTACCTCCGCCTTTGTGCACGGAGGAGCAGGTGGAGCACTGCCAGAGCCTTGCAAAATGACCTCCAGCAGGCCACAAATGTGCATGCGTCTGCTCAAATGGTCAGAAACAGACTCCATGAGGGTGGTATGAGGGCCCGACGTCCACAGGTGGGGGTTGTGCTTACAGCCCAACACCGTGCAGGACGTTTGGCATTTGCCAGAGAACACCAAGATTGGCAAATTCTCCACTCTTCACAGATGCTCTTCACGGATGAAAGCAGGTTCACACTGAGCACGTGACAGACGTGACACAGTCTGGAGACGCCGTGGAGAACGTTCTGCTGCCTGCAACATCCTCCAGCATGACCGGTTTGGCGGTGGGTCAGTCATGGTGTGGGGTGGCATTTCTTTGGGGGGCCGCACAGCCCTCCATGTGCTCGCCAGAGGTAGCCTGAATGCCATTAGGTACCGAGATGAGATCCTCAGACCCCTTGTGAGACCATATGCTGGTGCGGTTGGCCCTGGGTTCCTCCTAATGCAAGACAATGCTAGACCTCATGTGGCTGGAGTGTGTCAGCAGTTCCTGCAAGAGGAAGGTATTGATGCTATGGACTGGCCCGCCCGTTCCCCAGACCTGAATCCAATTGAGCACATCTGGGACATCATGTCTCCCTCCATCTACCAACGCCACGTTGCACCACAGACTGTCCAGGAGTTGGCGGATGCTTTAGTCCAGGTCTGGGAAGAGATCCCTCAGGAGACCATCCGCCACCTCATCAGGAGCATGCCCAGGCATTGTAGGGAGGTCATACAGGCACGTGGAGGCCACACACACTACTGAGCCTCATTTTGACTTGTTTTAAGGACATTACATCAAAGTTGGATCAGCCTGTAGTGTGCTTTTCCACTTTAATTTTGAGTGTGACTCCAAATCCAGACCTCCAAGGGTTGATAAATTTGATTTCCATTGATAATTCAACTATGTAAAGAAAAACGTATTTA
This sequence comes from Salvelinus fontinalis, assembly GCF_029448725.1. NCBI lineage: Eukaryota > Metazoa > Chordata > Actinopteri > Salmoniformes > Salmonidae > Salvelinus > Salvelinus fontinalis. The sequence goes on from NC_074705.1 coordinate 12,195,599, forward strand.
ATAAGAATATTTCATTCATTCAGATCTAGGATGTGTTATTTTAGTGTTCCCTTTATTTTTTTGAGCAGTGTATTTCCGTAAAGTTTTTTTGAAAGCTGACACAGCGGTTGCATTAAGGAGAGGTATGTATATAATTCTATGTGTATTACTTGTATTTTTATTTATATTTATGTTGAGTATTTCTGTTGAAACGATGTGGCTATGCAAAGTCACTTGATGTTTTTGCAACTAGTGAATCTAACCCCTCAATGTAAACTCACATTTTTTTATATAAATATGAACTTAATCAAACAAAACATGCATGTATTGTGTAACATGAAGTCCTATGAGTGTCATCTGATGAAAATAATCGAAGTTTAGTGATTAATTTTATCTCTATTCTGGTTTTTGTGAATCTATCTTTAGCTGGAAAAAATGGCTGTGGTTATTGGGGTTTTGTGGTGACCTAACATAATCGTTTGTAGTGCTTTCGCTGAAAAGCCTATTTGAAATCGGACACTTTGGTGGGATTAACAACAAGATTACCTTTAAAATTATATAACACACATGAATGTCTGAGGAATTTTAATTATGAGATTTCTGTTTTTTGAATTTGGCGCCCTGCACTTCGACTGGCTGTTGTCATATCGATCCCGTTAACTGGACTGCAGCCATAACAGCTTCTACCCCCATAAGACTGCTGAACAATTTAAAAAAATGGCCACCGGACTATTACATTGAACCCCCCCATTTGTTTTGTACGCTGCTGCTATTCGCTGTTTATTATCTATGCATAGTCACTTCACCCCTACCTACATGTACACATTACCTCTAACCTGCACCCCCGCACACTGACTCGGTAACAGTACACCCTGTTTATAGCCTCATTATTGTTGTGTTATTGTGTTACTTTTTATTATTTTTTACTTGAGTTTATTTGGTAAATATTTTCTTAACTCTTCTAGAACTGCACTGTTGGTTAAGGGCTCGTAAGTAAGCATTTCACGGTAAGGTCTACAGTACACTTGTTGTAATCGGCGCATGTGACAAATGAAGTTTGATTTGATTTGTTTACATCAAGAGTGGTGTGGCTCAGAATGGTGAAAGATGAACACAACTTATTAGATTTCTGTCCTTGACAGGCAGTTCAGGGGTTGAACTACGCCTGTGTACTGAATCTGAACAACGTTTACCTCTTCGTGTAAGGTGGACCTTCACTTTGTTCATGTCTCCTTTGAAGGTTTTCTACTTTCCATTTAGAGTTGTATCATCAGAGTGCTTTTGGAAAAAACAAAATACATTTTCTCTGAAATAAGTCCAATGACACGTATTGAAAAGTGCTATAGACCCATTTCCTGTGCTCGTTATGACAATTTGGCTGTGCAGTTTGTCATCAGAAACCTCTGTTTGCCTAGCAGTGGACACAATCACATGCAACTTCAAATGGAGCTCATGCAAGTTAACAAACAGGTAATCAGATGGTTACCATCTACAACGTGGCAGACTCCATCCGAGGATTGATTACCTAGCAAGCTAGCAAGCCAGCATCACAAATAGAGCTTCAGAAACCCAGAACAATAGTACGCTTGCTAAACATACTGTAGCTATAGCCATCAGTCTGGTGTAAGTTCATGTTCATCACACACTCACTGTTAAGTTTGTCAAGGTGCCCAACTGTAGTGTTATCTATCCTGCTACAGAGTTTTTTGGTTCCGGGATGCGTGCACATCACTCGAATGGGACGCTCGCTTGTGAACCAGAAATGGCTCTATAAGCCTCAAAATGAAAAGACACCAAAGCCACAGAGGCACTGATCCTTTCTGATTATTTCACTATGCATGAAATAACACCTGGAACGACGTGAGGGATTTGGGAAATAGTTGAGTGAGCATCCAGCTGCCTATGTCAAAGACGAATACTTTCAGAGTGTCATGTAATCATATGTAAATCACACAGGTTTTCCACAGCCTTTTGTGAAGCTGCTAATGAGCTTGAAATGTTGAATCCTCGCAATGGAATCAGACAAAATATTAAGTCCTTGTGTTCCTGTTCTATTCGCGACTAATCAATAATCCACCGACTCAAGCGCTGCCATCTAGCCCTGACCAAGGAATGAAAAGTGTTTTCTGTGCTCTATCTTTTTCAGACTTGACCTTTAGATCAACAGACATTACACGTGAGAGAACTGGGAATTCAATGAAGACAGCAAATAAACTCTGCTTTATATTACCCCTGTGTTGTTATGTGGGTGGTTCCTCTTTCCATGTCTCATCTGTGGTATGCATGATATTAGAGAAGATTGATAGCTGGTGTCATCATAGTTTTTGGTAATAATTTACCTGACACCCAGTGTCATAACACATTATAACCATATCATGTGCCATAACAGCTGACATAACTTGTCTTAATCTGTCATGTGGTCCTAACACTGTCATGACCTATATATTTACACCTGTTGATACATATATTGAGTGTGGTGATGACACCTACGTAACCACAAAACCCAAGTTAAATTGTTTCTTGTTGTTGTATTATATTCTTTACAGTCATGTTTTGTTCATCATATTTATAATATCTTGTAGAAAAAAATCACTTTATGGCACTGTCAAGAAGCATTATGACCATCATAATCATATAAGCCAGATAGGCCTATCACGTACATGCCCTCATGTCAGTCATCAGTCAAAAAGAGGGTGTCTTGTCCTGCTCCTGAAATCTGCTCCTGCATTCATCCCAGTAATCAGCAACAATATTGGGATAGATGCATGTCTGACATCAATGTGTGCGCAATTACAATGACAATTAAAAATTATTACCAATGATATAACACAAACACGCTGTTGACAGGTAAATTATGGTGTAATGGAATGTTTTTCCTTGTGTGGTAGGTGTTGTGGGTTTTGATACTCTTATACAGGTGTCATAACCAGCCATAAAATAACGCAATATATGTTACAACAGGTCTAAATATGTGTCATGACAGCGTTATGACCATATTATAACCGGTTAAGACAAATTATCAGCTGTTATGACATATGACATGGTTATTACCATGTCACAACTTGTTATGACGCTGGGTGTCAAGTAAAGTGTTACCCAGTTTTTTTTATTTCTTGCTTTATATTTTTAACCTCTGGTTTGACAATAATTTGAGGGTAAGAGTATGTCAGCATAGTGTATAAAAGATAACGTACTGGCTGGGTAACCTTGCTTAAAGGCCTGAAGACATGTGTTGGCTTCCCAGGGCATTGCCTAGGCTTTACCTCAGTGGGCTACCACAGTCTTGTGGTTCGCAGAAGACCCTGGTTTGAACTCTGGCCGGTCACAAGCCCACAACAGGTATGTAGAGCCTAATACTTTGCAAGACTGCAACTCAACATCTTATGTCAAAATAAAAACGAGCAGAACTTTATTTTGGATTTGCATTATTTATCATTTTCATTTGATTCATCTTTATGTAATAACGTATTTAAATTCTCAGTATCCAATAATTATCTAAGTAGTCTATACTAATCTAAACTGTGTTCCTTAAGCATCCTTAACTCAAATGTAAATGTTATTTTACAATATGGACACTGAGGAGGTATGAAATTGGCTTATCTGTAGGAAACATATGTTCATCAATCATATATAAAATGGATTCAATAAAACTCTACATCTGGAATATGTCATTAGCTACATGAAACTGTTGTTGGCTGTTGTATCATATTCCCACACACTGCAATGTGACACAGAATCTAAAGATGTTATGCTATTCGATGATGCCCAAACCTGTTTTTCTTTTAGCATTATCTTCCCTAAATGTAAAACAATTTAGTTCCCCGTCGCTAAGCAGCATTTTTCTTTCAGGTGAGAGGGTAAAAGAACATTTGAACAGTCCACAAAGATCTTTGGGCCCCTGGGCCATTTGTATGCCTTATCTCTACCCTTAATGGAATTAAATTCCCTCATATTTGTTTTGTTATCTCAGCCTGGCAGAGGTTATTTTGACAATCTACAACATTTCTACACTGATCAACTGTACTTTAGGAGCAAATTAGTTTGGTAAATATTCACAGGACATATGAGGAATTGTTGGATTAAGGCTATAGCTACAGCAAAGTGCATGAACAAGCTAGAAGACCATAAACTATGCTCTGCAGTTGCTGCATCCATTTGTGGACTTGTACATTCATGATATGTGCCCATTGATTCTTGAAGAATATATTTTTTTATTTTTTTATTTCACCTTTATTTAACCAGGTAGGCTAGTTGAGAACAAGTTCTCATTTGCAACTGCGACCTGGCCAAGATAAAGCATAGCAGTGTGAACAGACAACAACACAGTTACACATGGAGTAAACAATATACAAGTCAATAACATGGTAGAAAAAAGAGAATCTATATACAATGTGTGCAAAAGGCATGTGGAGGTAGGCAATAAATCGAATAATTACAATTTAGCAGATTAACACTGGAGTGATAAATCATCAGATGATCATGTGCAAGTAGAGATACTGGTGTGCAAAAGAGCAGAAAAGTAAATAAATAAAAGCAGTATGGGGGTGAGGTAGGTAAATTGGGTGGGCTATATACCGATGGACTATGTACAGCTGCAGCGATCGGTTAGCTGCTCAGATAGCAGATGTTTAAAGTTGTTGAGGGAGATAAAAGTCTCCAACTTCAGAGATTTTTGCAATTCGTTCCAGTCGCAGGCAGCAGAGAACTGGAAGGAAAGGCGGCCAAATGAGGTTTTGGCTTTAGGGATGATCAGTGAGATACACCTGCTGGAGCGCGTGCTACGGGTGGGTGTAGCCATCGTGACCAGTGAACTGAGCTAAGGCAGCACTTTACCTAGCATAGCCTTGTAGATGACCTGGAGCCAGTGGGTCTGACGACAAACATGTAGCGAGGGCCAGCCGACTAGGGCATACAGGTCGCAGTGGTGGGTGGTATAAGGTGCTTTAGTAACAAAACGGATGGCACTGTGATAAACTGCATCCAGTTTGCTGAGTAGAGTATTGGAAGCTATTTTGTAGATGACATCGCCGAAGTCGAGGATCGGTAGGATAGTCAGTTTTACTAGGGTAAGTTTGGCGGCGTGAGTGAAGGAGGCTTTGTTGCGAAATAGAAAGCCGACTCTAGATTTGATTTTGGATTGGAGATGTTTGATATGAGTCTGGAAGGAGAGTTTGCAGTCTAGCCAGACACCTAGGTACTTCTAGATGTCCACATATTCTAGGTCGTCCAGGGTAGTAATGCTAGTCGGGGTGCAGGCAGCGAACGGTTGAAAAGCATGCATTTGGTTTTACTAGCATTTAAGAGCAGTTGGAGGCCATGGAAGGAGCATTGTATGGCATTGAAGCTCGTTTGGAGGTTAGATAGCACAGTGTCCAAGGAAGGGCCAGAAGTATACAGAATGGTGTCGTCTGCGTAGAGGTGGATCAGGGAATCGCCCGCAGCAAGAGCAACATCATTGATATATACAGAGAAAAGAGTCGGCCCGAGAATTGAACCCTGTGGTACCCCCATAGAGACTGCCAGAGGACCGGACAACATGCCCTCCGATTTGACACACTGAACTCTGTCTGAACCAGGCAAGGCAGTCATTAGAAAAACCGAGGCTACTGAGTCTGCCGATAAGAACATGGTGATTGACAGAGTCGAAAGCCTTGGCCAGGTCGATGAAGACGGCTGCACAGTACTGTCTTTTAGCGATGGCGGTTATGATATCGTTTAGTACCTTGAGCGTGGCTGAGGTGCAACCGTGACTGGCTCGGAAACCGGATTGCACAGCGGAGAAGGTACGGTGGGATTCAAGATGGCCAGTGATCTGTTTGTTGTATAACTTACGCCTATTGAGCTTAGTTTACCTTAAAAAAATAAGATTGTTTTACTCCAATATTGTAAACAAAGTAAATGTAAACAAACATTGCTGAGCCTCAAAACATGGTTAGAACTATAATTGTGATATCATGGATGGTCAGTCTTTGCAACCATAGCTCTGTCTATGAATGTGAGAGTGGGTACGCTTCTCAAGCCCCATCCCTCAACTTGAAACAGAAACAGGTCATTGATATTGTTTCAACTGCAGATTGTATGAAATACTTGAGGGTACTGTACATTTTGTGATACACACTGTAGAGCTTTAGATTGGCCTTTATGAAAGAACGCCGTTTGCACTGTACATTTTGTGATACGGTACGTGATAACATAGTCATTCATGAGTCGACCCTCACAAGATTTACCATCCATTACCAAGATGTTACCGTCCCTCCTCCATACACTTCAGAAACCCCAATGCAATGCTCCTGCTTCAGTAAACATCCTAAAAATCTAATAGTACGCCATCTGACAGCCCATTGTTATTTAACCTAGGGACGGTGAAAGGAAAAGACTGCACCTTCTGGATGTTCCAGCAGAGGCTTGGTAACCCCCACAGGGCAGACATTAGGATCAGTGCCTCTCATCCACTTGATCAATGATTCCCACTGAAGGATGTCTTTGGCCGGCCAATGTCTTGCTGAGATGCTTGAACATGTACTGTAACTTCGGTTTGAAGTAGGAATTGAAGCGTGGAGTAGCACTTCTACAATCCAGCACACAGTTCATGTAACTGCCAAAATAAAGAAAACACTTGAGGAAATGAGGGATACAAAGTATATTGAAAGCAGTTCCTTCCACATCGATGTAGTTCCTGAGTTAATTTGAGCAATTAACATCCCACCATGCTTTAGGTCATGTATAAAAATGCCCAGCTGCCAATTATTTTGTCTACAATGGCACAAAGAAGAGATCTCATCATCTCAGTGACTTTGAAAGAGGGATTAAAGTGTGTGTGTGAGATAGTGTTTTCCACCTCCATCACCAAAACACCAAGTGATGGAATTTCTTGTGGAACAATGGTGTTGCATCCCTCCAACAGAGTTCCAGAAACTTGTAGAATCTATGCGAAGGTGGATTGAATCGGTTCTTGTGCCTCGTGTTGGCCCTATTAAGGCACTTTATGTTGGTGTTTCTTTTATTTTGGCAGTTACCTTTAAGTAAGCCTTGTCCGAGCCAGAACGGCCAACTGGGCAAGAACCTAGCTGCTGTTTTTGTAGCGTACAGCAGCTTGATGTACAAGTCAACCATGTGGACAGGACACTTGTCTGTCACAACACAGTCATAGGCCTTAGTGAATTTGTGTGGTGCACTAGTGTCTTGGATTTCGTACCTTCCACAGTCCAATACGAGTCAAACTCCTCAACCACACTTCCTGCTTGTCATTGTGTCATGCATCCATTATCACCCTGTTACGTTCCCCAGTTTCTGTGTTGTTGTGGGTTTGTATGTGTGTGTGTATTTCAGGAAATGGAATCCTGGATTCTTCAAGCAGCTGATTGGTCGGCCCCATCGATGATTGGCGCTCTGAACCCTCCCTCTCGTCAGGGGAAACAGCTGTCTTCCATTACCAACTCCTTCTCCAGCTGGATAAAAGCCAGTGTTCCTTTGTCAGGAGGAGAGAGCTTCTTTGATGTCGTGTGTTGGTTGTTAGTCCGTGAATGTTTTGTTGAAAGTATTTTGTAGCTGCTACTTCTGAAGTGTATGTATGCATGCATGCCAATAGGACTTGGTGTTTTTGATTATTGAACTTGTTCAACCTTAAGTTAGTAATTATTCTGTTTTTGTTCCATGGGGGAAGGGGAATGCACTTTTGGAGTGTTTAGGCAAGAGGGCTGCGGGCATACATAACCCGTAGTATTTACTCTGTCTATGCACACTAGGTAAGACCTGGGCGGACCACCCCCTGTATTTTGGTTAGCATGCCAGGAGGTGCTAAAAGATTAGGTAAGTAGTGGGTAGGCAGGTAAGGTAGGAGAGGGGACTCAAACTTTTACTTTCTCTGCTTTGGTTCCATCCAGCCCCTTTTCCCCACAATATCGTGTAGGAATAACACATTCCCTGTAAACGGTCATTTCCTCTGCCTCTGTCGTCCTTCCCCCGCACCTACGATCACATACCTTTTTCATTCCACGAGGAGTTGAGTTGTAGCAGGGTGTTGCGTTCCCTCCGCCATGAGGTGTACGTAACACACCCTTAGATTACTTCACATCACCTAAGTCCCGGTGGTATGAGCAGTAAATTGCTAAACATTTCCGACATCACATGAATAACTTAACTTACATGTTATGCAATGTGACTCGGAAAACTCTGAAGGACAGCAAGAGAAGAAGGAAAGTCTCTTGGGATATACATTTTGAAATCTCTGGGGCGTCTAAGACGTCTGGAGTTTATGTGTTGTGCGCCGTTGACAAATCAATTGTGATAACGGTGTCCAGTTTTGGACTCAAGGTCGTCCCAGACGGTCTCTGGCTGCATGGTTACTCATGAGACCCAGGGTCCAGTCTGGAAGAGTCAGCACTAATTACAGTAGACATCACAGACAGATTTCCTCTGTCAGAGCCCTCAGAGCCTTAGGACACTCAACCTAGACTGTGAGCAAAGGACACAGTCAACAGAGGGAGAAGGGCCTAGCTGTCCCAAATCTTTACTTTGAGGCTACCTCGGTTCACCTAACTTAGTCTGTTGTAAATGCAAGTTTCCTTTCATTTTAGTTTTGAAACATTACCAAATGACAACATATGGTAATGTGCAAAAATTATTACAAGTGTATGCATGGCTGTATACATTTCACACCTGCGTTATAACAATAACAGGTTGTCTCAAGCCTAGAAAACATCTCAGATGTTTGATCATAAAATATACTGAACAAAAATATAAATGAAAACATGCAACAATTTCAAATATTTTACTGATGTACAGTTCAGTTCATATAAGGAAATAAGTCAATTTATATAATTTCATTTGGCCTTAATGTACTGGAAGCCAGTGCATGCTCCCTCAAAACTTGAGACATCTGTGGCATTGTGTTGTGTGACAAAACTGCACATTTTAAAGTGGCTTTTGTCCCCAGCACAAGGTGCACCTGTGTAATGTGCATGCTGTTCAGCTTCTTGATATGCCACACTTGTCAGGTGGATTGATTATCTTGGCAAAGAAGAAATGCTGACTAACAGGGATGTAAACAAATTTTGCACAGCATTTGAGAGAAATAAGCTTTTTGTGCATATGGGACATTTCGAGTCATTTTTATTTCAGCTCATGAAACATGGGACCAACACTTTACATTTTCCGTTTATATTTTGTTCAGTGTAGCTACTGTTTCTCTGATTTAGGATTTCTCCCACATTAATCCCATTGTATCCATTACTTTGAAGATGGAGCCTGGAGTTTAATTTGCGTTTTTGTTTCAATTATTTATTTACTTGAACCAGAACAAACCTGAACATGGTGCACTCCAAACACAAAATAATTAATAACATCTTCATAGAAAGTTATTGCAATGTTTTGTCTTACAGTAGCATCTAATTATGAAAACAAAGTTCCCACCAAGCACACAATAGGACGGTTTGTTTCCCACATTCTACTACACTTTAGAAGCATTTTGCTTAAGCTCTTCAGTGTCTCTTCAATGTCATCATCAATATAAATACATTTCCTAAATTAAGAGGAATTTCTTGAAAAATAATATTTAAATGTGGTTATTTCCAGCAAACTCGCCAGATGTGTGCTAAACATCCTGTAATCACTTGAGGAGCAAAGATCTCTTACAAACACACACATACACACACCCTGACATACACACACACACCCTGACATACACACACACACCCTGACATACACACACACACCCTGACATACACACACACACCCTGACATACACAGACACCCTGACATGTACACACACCCTGACATACACACACACCCTCACAAACACACACACACACTCACATACACACACACCATGACATACACACACACCCGGACATACACACGCACCCTGACATACACACACACCATGACATACACACACACCCGGACATACACACACACCATGACATACACACACACCCTCACATACACACACACCCTCACAAACACACACACCCGGACATACACACACACCCTGACATACACACACACCATGACATACACACACACCATGACATACACACACACCCGGACATACACACGCACCCTCACATACACACACACCCTGACATACAGACACCCTCACATGCAGACACCCTCACACACACAGACACCCTCACACACACAGACACCCTCACATGCAGACACCCTCCCACACACACCCTCCCACACACACCCTCACATACAGACACCCTCACATACACACACCCTCACATACACACACCCTCACATACAGACACCCTCACATACACACACCCTCACATACACACACCCTGACATACACACACACACCCTGACATACACACACACACCCTGACATACACACACACACCCTGACATACACACACACACCCTGACATACACAGACACCCTGACATGTACACACACCCTGACATACACACACACCCTCACAAACACACACACACCCTCACATACACACACCCTGACATACACACACACACCCTGACATACACACACACACCCTGACATACACACACACACCCTGACATACACACACACACCCTGACATACACAGACACCCTGACATGTACACACACCCTGACATACACACACACCCTCACAAACACACACACACACTCACATACACACACACCATGACATACACACACACCCGGACATACACACGCACCCTGACATACACACACACCATGACATACACACACACCCGGACATACACACACACCATGACATACACACACACCCTCACATACACACACACCCTCACAAACACACACACACACTCACATACACACACACCATGACATACACACACACCCGGACATACACACGCACCCTGACATACACACACACCCTCACATACACACACACCCTCACAAACACACACACACACTCACATACACACACACCATGACATACACACACACCCGGACATACACACACACCATGACATACACACGCACCCTGACATACACACACACCATGACATACACACACACCCGGACATACACACACACCATGACATACACACACACCCTCACATACACACACACCCTGACATACAGACACCCTCACATGCAGACACCCTCACATGCAGACACCCTCACATGCAGACACCCTCACATGCAGACACCCTCACATGCAGACACCCTCACATGCAGACACCCTCACATGCAGACACCCTCACATGCAGACACCCTCACATGCAGACACCCTCACATGCAGACACCCTCACATACAGACACCCTCACATGCAGACACCCTCACACACACAGACACCCTCACACACACAGACACCCTCACATGCAGACACCCTCCCACACACACCCTCCCACACACACCCTCACATACAGACACCCTCACATACACACACCCTCACATACACACACCCTCACATACAGACACCCTCACATACACACACCCTCACATACACACACCCTCACATACACACACCCTCACATACACACACCCTCACATACACACACACCCTCACATACACACACCCTCACATACACACACCCTCACATACACACACCCTCACATACACACACCCTCACATACACACACCCTCACATACACACACACCCTCACATACACACACACCCTCACATACACACACACCCTCACATACACACACACCCTCACATACAGACACCCTCACATACACACACCCTCACATACACACACCCTCACATACAGACACCCTCACATACAGACACCCTCACATACAGACACCCTCACATACAGACACCCTCACATACACACACCCTCACATACACACACCCTCACATACACACACCCTCACATACAGACACCCTCACATACACACACCCTCACATACACACACCCTCACATACAGACACCCTCACATACACACACCCTCACATACACACACCCTCACATACACACACCCTCACATACACACACCCTCACATACACACACCCTCACATACACACACCCTCACATACACACACCCTCACATACACACACACCCTCACATACAGACACCCTCACATACACACACCCTCACATACACACACCCTCACATACACACACCCTCACATACACACACACCCTCACATACACACACCCTCACATACAGACACCCTCACATACAGACACCCTCACATACACACACACCCTCACATACACACACCCTCACATACAGACACCCTCACATACAGACACCCTCACATACACACACACCCTCACATACACAGACACCCTCACACACACAGACACCCTCACATACACACACACCCTCACATACACACACACCCTGACACACACACACACACCCTGACACACACACACACACACACCCTCATGTACACACACACCCTCACGTACACATACACATACACACACCCTCACATACACACACACCCTCACATACACACACACACCCTCAAATACACACACCCTCGCATACACACACACCCTCACATACACCCACACCCTTACATACAACTTCAAGATGCCATTCAACAAAGGACTTACCTTATGTTAAACCTTATCCAGTTTGGTGTTAATCAAAATGAATCTGGTACAAACTGCATTATAACACTGTCTATTGTCATCAGTATTCAACTCCCTCTCCCTTTCAGATTGATACATAGTATGGGTGTCAACCATGGTAAATATATGCATAACATATCATCTAAGCCAGCAGGAATATGGCACGTAATGTCCATGATTATGTATGGAAGAATGTATGGCACAATTTCCACGAGAACCACCCGTCCAAACTGCTCTACATGTGAATATATAGGCATTTATGTCAGAAATAAATCACAAAGGGCTTTGCAGTTAAAGTATGGACATAAACCTGGCAAGGGGGGTGTAAAGTGATCCTAAGAGGTGCTAAAGGGCTGTTAACCAGTAGACATTCTTCCCCTCGTACCCATCCAAACCCCTGTAGTTTGATACATTCCAGATAGCATAGCGTCACGTGCCTTAATGAAGTTTTCATATTGTACACCCTCTCGATAAATCAGAGGCACGTATTCAACAAAGCAGTAATGTGACCATCTCTATAAAAAATGATCCATAATACACGTTCCTGACCTGTTTTCTGTTATTTTTGTATGTGTTTAGTTGGTCAGGGCGTGAGTTGGGGTGGGCATTCTATGTTTTGTGTTCCTATGTTTGGGTCACTTGTAATTAGCCTTATATGGTTCTCAATCAGGGACAGGTGTTTGACGTTTCCTCTGATTGAGAACCATATAAAGGTAGGCTGTTCACTGTTTGTTTGTGGGTGATTGTCTTCCGTGTCTGTGTCTGTGCACCACACGGGACTGTTTAGTTTGTTTGTTCGTTTGTGTCGTCTGTACCAGTTCATGTGTTCTTCGTGTTATGTAAGTTCGTTTGTTCGGGTCTGTTTGACTTCGTTTATTATTTTGTAAATTCTCAAGTATGTTTAGTTTTCGTCTTGTTTAATAAATATTCATGTCGTATCACAACGCTGCGTTTTGGTCAAATCCCTACTCCTCCTCTTCGTCTGAAGACACCCGTTACACATAAGCCTTAAAATGAGCCATAACTTAACTAATAATGCATTTAGCGATCAACCGAATGCATTTACAAAGGATGCTATACTGATCTATAAGCAGTTATGAATGTGTATAGCAAGTCGTATCATGCGTTACAGTTAGATAAAGAAGAACTATGTCACTGAGAAATGTCCCTAAATATGGAGCACACAGAAAATAGAACAGGAGACTTAACTGTGCAGCCTAATTAGCAGTGTCTTAATTCCAGTCTCTAACAGTACTGAGCCCATGCTAAGGCATCTGCGGTAACAAACGCAGACTGTTGTTCAAAGCTACCAGGCGAGTGTCGGACAGACAGTGCCACAAAAACGACATGCCTGTTGGAGCGGAACCCTGGTTCCAGTCCCCGGTGAGACCACTCTGGGCAAGCACAAATGTGGGACGGCTTGAAATATTAACGGACAAGAGTCACGCTCCATAACCGCAGTCAAAACCAAACAGGCAAGGCTTTTCACCCACTACGCTGACACCCTGTTGCAAACATCCCCCCGGCTAACCTGCCCACTCATCTGCAGAATGGGGAGTTAGACAGATACTGTATGAGTTGCTTTTGTTTTTAAACCACCAGCAGGGTTTTGATAATGTGTCATGGACTTAACACAGTGCCGTTTATGTGAGTGTGTGTGTGTGGTGTGTACGTGTCAGGGGTTTTGTGTGCGTGCTGGAGGTTGTTCACTGTGTTTACCACAACGACAAGGCGATAAGTGATTCACCTTTTGCTACCAGCAGCAATACGTGAACAGGCAAAAAAATTCAGCCATGAACTCCTGAAAAATAATTAAAGATTATGTTAATTTGAAAACACATGTTTGGGCGTTTAGCAATTAAGATGTACTTTGACGGAGGTAAACAGTGGAGTATTTTGATTGGGGTCTATCAAAGTCTCATAGAATGTTTTCTATAACCTACAGGCTAAGTGTGTCATGGTTGCTTTGCAGTATACTTAGGCTTTCAGCAGAGTACATTGACGTTGTCAACGCAGATATTTAGGACGAAGCTCATCTAAGGTCAATTGAAAATAATCATGATGCCAATCATGAGGTCAATCTGCATGATGGTTCGCAATAGTGCATCCTTCGGGATACTGTACGCGTCCTTTAAAAAAAACACCATGGCTTGGAGCTTTGATGAGAATGCACTCTGAAGGTCATTGAAAGGTCAAGCTTTTGCAGATAGTACAGAGCTTTGTACTCTCAACAAACAGCTTGGTGTTCTATCAATAGGCAGACACCCTTCATGTTTTATACATATGACAGAATTGTTGTTTAGATGAGATGTATTTATATCAGAAGAAGACCGATTGTTACGCCTCTGATCATGGCTCATAATGCGCTCACCAACCATGGCTCAATATGCGATCAGCTACAAGTACCACAGGATTTCATAGATCTAACTTTGTAACAAATCCCCCCAGTATTCGATTAGTAGCACAGCTAATGCTTTGTGGGGCATTATATCCAAATTGTTTAATTCTTCCTCTTTCTTGGAACAAGGCCAACATTAAACCTTTTCCAATGAGCCAGCTGCGGTATGATTGAGATGGCTGCTTGCTGTAATCTGTGTCTCCCCAACGTCCCTTCCAAGCTCTCCCATCTGAAGCCTCGGAGCTCATATCTCCCAATCCCTCATGCACTTGATAATCACTCTGTGAAAACATTTACAGATCTATCACATAGGCCAGTTTGCTATGCCATTCTAGATTAACACATGGAAATGAGATCACTCCGCCTTTATTACAGCATTGGCATATGAACTGGGCCTTAATTACACAACATTCTAGAGACGGCCAAACACCCCAATGTGCACAAACTACGCTCTGTGACTCTTCTGGACAATTAACAATGGACTAGCATTGCGGCAAAGGGAGGCTGTGAGATTTGGTTCTGTTTTTTAAATGGTTGTGTCTGATCTATCTTTGCACTTATCCCTCTTCTGGCTCTCTCTCTTCCTCTATCTCTCTGCCTCCCTACCCGTCTAATACAGCACTTCAAAGGCATCTCTTTTAGCATCAAGTGTTGACTCAGGTCTGGGACACAATGCAAATCAAATCTGAAATGGCCCATGCAGGCCATCCGTGGCAGTTGGTGAGGGGTAGGGTTGGGGGGGGGGGGGGGGGTCAGTTGTGGAGGAGAAGAGTTATATTGGCAAATGGCGGGGAGGTGTGCTGGACGAATAACTCTTGCTTTAAGATACTGTGAGTGGACTCAGGCAAGGGGGGACATAAATCTGTGCGTGACACCCTCAGTGAAAGTCATTAGTCAGCTGTCAGAGTGTGGCCTCCTGCCATGCCACAGGAACAACCTCCATCCCCGGCCGCTCGGCCTGCTCTGGACGCTCGGCTTTACAACGGCAGCCATTGTCCTTTAGCCTCATTCATATAATGAAGGCAATGAGTATGTTTACATCCACACTAATAATTTGATATTAAACTGATTATGACAGTAGCCCGTCATGTCATGTGAACACCTTACTCTGCTTATCTTAAATCGGCGTCAGGTCATAATCGAAGTAAGCACAAGCCGATTAAAACACATGGATTTCTGAGCTATCGTTATTATTTATTAGGACATGTAAACGACTTAATAATCAGAGTTTCTGTACATCATTACTTATTTTGCTCAGGTGAAGTAGAGTAAGGAAAAACTGAATGTATGCCTAGTTTTCACATACAAATGTTCCAAACTCAGAATGAAATAGATTGACAAAAATGACATGGTCGCTGTGGTAGAACGTTTATTTTGATTGGCGATGTTCTGCATTTCTCGAAGTCCCATCAGGTGGTCTGGTTTCAGATGTATCCATGTAAACAGGATTATTAGGGAAATCGTTCTTCTTCCAAAGCATGTAAACGTTTAAATCAAACTATTATATTGATCTTGAGCTCGAGAGAATAATAGAATTTGAATTGTTCATTAATATATCATAGCATGGATCAAAATTGTGCTTGAGGTCTTTTATCTAGGCAACATGATTCAATTGATTGTTAAACCATAATAATTGATTCACATCAATGTAATTACTTGTTATTTCAATGTTCTCTCGTCTGTGTCTTGGTAGCATGCTAGGGGTTAAAAGGTCAATGTCAATGGTTACTATGGTTACACATAATGGAGTTAAGATTTTATCCCCAATACGAATAATCCACTGAACACACCAAATGGTGTGGCATGAGTCTGACTTCATATTTCAGAGATCAAGCTACAGTGCAGCCTCTTCTACTCACACCTCCCCCTCATAGAGACAGACACAGAGACAGAGACAGAGACAGAGAATGAAGCCAATTGAATTGATAGAGAGTGATAGATAAAGCCCTTTGAATTGAATTGATAGCCTCTCTCTATGTGCACACTGCCCACAGAATGAAATGGAAACTGAGGTGCACTTCCTAACCTCCTGCCAAATGTAGGACCATATTAGAGACACGTATTTCCCTCAGATTACACAGATCCACCAAGAATTTGAAAACAAACCTAATTTTGATAAACTCCCATCTGTACTGTGTGAAATGGCGCAGTGTGCATCACAGCAGGAAGATGTGTGACCTGTTACCACAAGAAAAGGGTAACCAGTGACGAGCAAACACCATTGTAATGTAAATACAATCCGTATTTCTTTTTCTTTTTTTTCCCCTTTTGTACTTCAACTATTTGCACATCGTTACAACACCGTATATAGACATAATATGACATTTGAAATGTCTTTATTCTTTTTGAACTTTTGTGAGTGTACTGTTTAATGTACATTTTTGTTCATTTAGCTTGTTTATTATCTACCTCACTTGCTTTGGCAATGTTAACATATGTTTTCCATGCCAATAAAGCCCTTGAATTTAATTTAATAGAGAGAGAGAGAGAGAGAAGAATAAAACTTTAATTCCAAGCAAGAAAGGAAATATGCTTACCAAAGCAAGACCAAATTCAATTTGACAGGACTTTCAGGGAAGGGTAATGCAGTGTAGCATGACAGTTCAAAATATTTTAAAAAGGTCTGTCTGTACCCTCTGTGAGTGTGACTGATGCTAGGGAGGCTTTTGAAGAGATATGGCTTATCTATTCTATTTCCAGATGTGTAACGAGTGCCCTGAGAGTCGGGAAGCAAGTTCAGTGAGTGAGTGTTTTAATAAATAAAAGAAACAATGAACACGAAACACAAACAACGCACCGACATGAAAACAGAGTCAATAACTCCTGAGGAAAGAACCAAAGGGGAGGGACAGATGTAGGGAAGGTAATCAAGGAGGTGATGGAGTCCAGGTGAGTGTCGTGAGGCGCTGGTGTGCTTGCCGATGGTGACAGGTGTGCGGGATAATCAGCAGCCTGATGACCTAGAGACTGGAGAGAGAGTAGACGTGACAAGATGAGTATTCAAGGATCTCTCTCACCAGTTAGGTGCTATAAATTGAGAAACACTGTGGGGATTTAGCAGCTACTGTAACTGTTGAAATCTGCTTTCTTGCAAAAACATTTACAGAACCACTGAGAACTGAATGATTGTAAATGTACTGATTTACTGCGATCGGGGATAGTATGTCTTTATGTACTATTGCTTAATTGATTATTTTTGTAATTAGCTAACTTATCTCTTCAGAGGGATTCAGACTGGAAGAGGCAAAGCTGTTAATTAAGAGAACTTGATCCACCACATACATCCACCACATACATGCATTTAATACAAAATTGAGAGTTCAAACCGTTCAATTTGTAGAATGTCCATTCCAAACATGTTAACATGTGGAGCAAATGCATCCCATTTTGCATTCAAATGGCACTTGATTATTGAAATATGTCTGTATCAAGGAATACCCTTCCATGAAAGCAAAATACAATTTACTGAACAGATTTGTGCTGCTTGTATGTCATGGCAAACAAAGGTTTTATGAATGTGAGGTGTTTACTCTATTCAACCACATTGTTACCCTGGTCACCTACAACATGCATATCTCAACCTTTCTATGAGCCACCAGTCAATGTGTTTGTGTCTGATTGACTGTGTGTGTTGACTATGCGTGTGTGTGTGTGTGTGTGTGTGTACACCCTGATCAAAACTGTGCTTGGCAACTGGCATCAACCATTATGGATGTCTTCCTCAGATGAATAATTAGCTCAGAAAATGTTTTAAATATATTTACAGTACCAGTCAAAAGTTTGGACACACCTACTCATTCCAGGATACTATTTTCTACATTGTAGAATAATAGTGAAGACATAAAAACGATCAAATAACACATATGGAAGCATGTAGTAACCCATATATTTTATATTTGAGATTGTTCAAAGTAGCCACCCTTTGCTTTAATGACAGCTTTGTACACACTTGGCATTCTCTCAACCAGCTTCATGAGGAAGTCAATTAACAGGTATTTCAATTAACAGGTGTGCCTTGTTAAAAGTACATTTGTGGAATATCTTTCCTTCTTAATGTGTTTGAGCCAATCAGTTGTGTTGTGACAAGGTACGGTTTTCATACAGAAGGTGGCCCTATTTGGTAAAAGTCCATATTATGGCAAAAACAACTCAAATAAGAAAAGAGAAATGACAGTTCATTACTTTAAGACATGAAGGTCAGTCAATCAATTAAATCTAATGAGGACTGCCACAGGAAAGGAAGACCCAGAGTTACCTCTGCTGCAGAGGATAAGTTCGTTAGCGTTAACTGCACCTCAGATTGCAGCCCAAATAAATGCTTCACAGAGTTCAAGTAACAGACACATCTCAACATCAACTGTTAAGAGGAGACTGTGTGAATCAGGCCTTCATGGTCGATTTGCTGCAAAGAACCCACTACTAAAGGACACCAATGAAAAGAAGAGACTTGCTAGGGCCAAGAAACACGAACAATGGACATTAGACCGGTGGAAATCTGTCCTTTGTTTTGATGTGTCCAAAATTGATATTTTTGGTTCCAACCGCCGTGTCTTTGTGAGACGCAGAGTCTCTGCATGTGTGGTTCCCACTGTGAAGAACGGAGGAGGAGGTATAATGTGTGGGGGTGCTTGCTAGTGACAATGTCTCTGATTTATTTAGAATTTAAGGCACACTTAACCAGCATGGATACCACAGCACTCTGCAGCGATACGTCATCCCATCTGGTTTGTTTAACACTTTTTTTGGCTTACTACATGATTCCATATGTGTTATTTCATAGTTTTTGATGTCTTCACTATTGTTATACAATGTACAAAATGGCTCAAATAAAGAAAAACTCTTGTATGAGTAGGTGTGTCCAAACTTTTGACTGGTACTGTATATAACTGTATTTTCACATTCACAGGATAGGTGCAGTGAAATGTGTTGTTTTACAGGGTCAGCCATAGTAGTACAGCGCCTCTGGAGCAAATTAGGGTTAAGTGCTTTGCTCAAGGACACCACAGATGTTTTACCTTGATGGCTCGGTTATTCGAACCAGCTAGCTTTCTGTTACTGGTCCAACGCTCTAACCACTAGGTTACCTTGACACAGCCTGTTACTTGATTATGTTCCTTGCTTGACCATTCTCTCTCCAGGCTTCCTCAATTGATTCACCTTTGCTTTAATTAAGCTAGCTGAGCCTCAGTCTAGTCAACAGGAGTCTCAAAGGCCCAGTAAATCACCCAGTGCTATGCTGCTAAGTGGCATGATTGGCATCACTATGGTAAAGTTGGTTTACATTGAGTTGTGTGTCGTATAAGTGGATAGGCAGATTGTGTGCTGTCTTATGTCACGTATTGCTATGTGGCAGCACATTAAAAGAATAATAGCCCTGTTTCCTATGTATGGTTTAACATTGAAGGCTTGTTAGCTAAGCTAGCTGTTGTTGGATAAGTGCCAACAGCTTTTGCGCCACATTACAGTTACTAACCAGAGGTGAAATGGAAAGCATAGAGGATGACGCTTGCATGAACTACAGAGCGTTCGAAAAAAGTTTAATCCACTAATATTTATTTTGACATTCTTAACACTGATAAATTAACTGGTATCACAGTCTCAACTGGTAACAGTCAACAGTGTCTTCCTCATTTTATTCATTGCTTTGTCACGACAAAATGAGAGACATCCTATGCATTGTTGATGCTGTGTTCCCAGGAGCCCGCTAGTGTAAGCTGCAAAGAGAGAATGGACTAACACACTCGGCGAAGTGTTACAATTGCAGGAATTTGCCAAGGAATGCAAAGTAAAACATCTGTCACATCATTAAGATGCCGTAGGAGGAGACGGGATAGAAGGATGAATAGAAAGTGGATCTTCAAAAGGAAGGATACACATGAGGAACTTGTGGTGGGGACGGTTTCTTTTCATCCATTAGCTAACCCAGGAAGTCACATTGAAAATCATATTCTGTTCTGAATGTATGTTTCGGTTCGCTGGGAGGGCATGCTATTGATGAAGGTATGATATGATTTTGATATGATGACACTAAATTATTATGATCATCCAATACAGAAGTTGCAAGGTATCCATAATATTCTACATTGTTTATCAGTGGCAGATGTATCTTTGAAAAACCCTGTAGACCTATGAATTAACACAAGCCACCAAAGACTGACTGAGCAAACACAAATAGAATAGTCAGCATCATATATGTATAAAAAAAGCTCAGTACATAAAGGATATATCTAATGCAGCCTCTGTCTCTATTTCTGAGAGAGGTTTTCAAAATTGATTGTGCTGCTCTTTAGTGTCTTTAAAATGATCAATACATATTTCTTTGTATTGTAGCTTAGCGTTTTAGTGAAAGCATTGAGTGCATGAAAAACAATGTCCTTGCTTCATACTTGCTGCTTTCAGATGGTCAAGCCTGAACCATGAATAAGAAATTGTGTCAAAGAAAGTGGGCAGCAGTGGGGGAGAGACCTAATTTGATCTGTGTGGATCACAAAGGGGGTATATTAAGTGAATGCTTCGTTAGCTGAATAGAATCTGATTACATGCTTGCTCAATTTATTACTATCCCTCTCAAATCTCCTTGGTCTATAGCACATGAATACATCTAATTATTACAAGAATATCAGGTCAGGCTGATAATGAATGGGTCCTATTGTAGCTGGAGCACAGTTGGTAATCTTGACTCCAGTGACACCTCTTGCTGGAAAGTAACACTTACAGATGTAGGATCTTAATTTGACTTGCAACAGGAAATGGGAATTATTGTGTGGATTATAATTAATGGACAGTTTTTGTTGGGGCAAAATAAGTATGACATTTTAAATTGGAAATCCCCAACTTTTTTACACTACAAGTTTGCATTTCCTGCTATGCAGAAAATGTCCTGCAACAACAGGGTGATCAAATTAAGATCCAACATTTGTACAGCGCATGAATCAGCCCCAAACGTCAGTCACCATAATAATTCGTGTTATGTTCTTATTACCAACAATGAGTGTGAAAAGTGTGTAAATGAGAAACATCTGTCAAGAAGCCAAGCAAGGAGATACCCTCTACTGTCCTCCCAACCGAGCTGTGCTCTCATATTCCTATGTGAGTGCTAAACATCCTAAACCTGTCGGAAGGCTGTTAGTCCCAGTACAGTGGTTTAATTTCCCCAAAAGCAATGATGATGGAAAGGAGAAATTAAGCATGAATAGGGTAATGAATTCAATGTTAATGCATAGTCAGCTATGGGACACTGCGGACATTTATATCATTCAAAAATAATCAGAAATTAATCTCAAATCAAATCAAATTGTTTTGGTCACATACACGTGATTAGCAGATGTTATTGCGGGTGTAGCGAAATGCTTGTGCTTCTAGCTCCGACAGTGCAGTAATATCTAACAAGTCATATCTAACAAATTAGACAACATATACCCAATACACACAAATCTAAGTAGGAATGAATTAAGACTATGCACATATGGACGAGCGATGGGGGGCCTACTCGGAGTCATTTAGCCTTAAAGGGATACTTCGGGATTTTGGCAACGAGGCCCTTTATCTACTTCCCCAGAGTCAGATGAACTGGTGGGTATCATCTTTAAGTCTCTGTGTCCGGTATGAAGGAAGTTAGAGGGAGTTTTGCAAACCAATGCTAACTAGCATTAGTGCAATGACTGGAAGTGTATGGGTATCTACTAGCATGCTAGCAAATTGGTAAATTCCCACTTAAAGGCTAAAGTGGCGATGACTTTGAGAAGCGATGGATGTTATTTGCCCACAAAGGGGTGATGTGTGTGGAATGCATCGCGGCCTAATTGTGAAGAGAGATTGGATTCACAGGAATTATACGGAAAAGGGATTACTTGGGTCTGCCAAGAAAGTCAATAAAGCCATAATTGAAGGCAAATGAGGAGGAAACATGGAGGGTGGAAATGAGCTTAATCAGCAGTGGAGCCCAATAAATATGAAATATGTCTTCAGGAATTGATTGGCGCATACTAATTTAGCAGATCTTAAAAGTTGGGCCTTGAACCCACACAGTAAAAACATGATTCAATATTTTAGGGGATGTTTTTATTCTCATTACCAGTTGTGCATTGTTCTTAACATCTAGCCTACTATTTAGAAATGTGTATATTGTAAGCCCATGCATAACAACGACGCTGTTCTAGGCATCCTAGTCAATTTCTCATCCCAAAGACAGTAGGATTACCCACAATCCTCTAGAGCCGTAGTAAGACCTCATCCAGAAATGTTAAGTCCAGGCCTCTGACACAAAGAGAGCCGCGGGAGCTTGTTGGTGTTTTTTTTTAGCTTGATCTCTGTTACAAGGCCAGAGGTCACATAAATCATGCATCGTTATCAATGGGAGCTTTGCATGGACTTTTGAGTAAAGAGTACTTAGATCTAAAGTTTGGATTCAGTCACCATTGACTAAACCACACCTTGTAGCCAATCAACATTGATTCACCTCAGTCTACCTATCAAGACAGATCTGCTCTAAGCACAAAGACCAATCAGCTTTGCTCGTTATACATTATAAGCTGTGCTCATTATGCATTGCAAAGTATCCTGGAAGTATGAGGCTTTTTGGAGCATGGCTGCTAAACCATACACCAATTATCAATAAGGGTTGTATTAGTTTTCATGGCTCAGGGATTTCCAACTGTAGATTTCTGCTGTTTGACTAATTAACGTCAGTTAAATGAGGTCCACCATCTTTTTGAAAGGTAATTATATCGTTTTACGACTGACTGCCCATATGTCACAACTGAGCATAAATTAAGCCTCGTCTCCCTAATTGTGTCTAAGAACACTGAGCAAAGTATGTCGAGATGAAAGAAATGATGGCGAAAAATAGTTCTACTTATGTTCTGCTGGAAGTTTCAGACATCCAATGAAGATGAAGCACCCAGGGCTTGGGCTGTAGCAAATTAAAAGGAAAAGTTCGTAATACCTCGAAAGTGTTTGTAGAACTTGCGGACTGTGGGTTACAGCTAGCGAAACTGCCAAGATCGCTACTGAATTGTTAATGTTAAAGTATTCACTGGCAGTCACTGTTATTCAAGGCGTATATCAAAATTGCTCTTATTGGTAAACCAGTTGTCCAAGACGAAAATACTTGTCTGAAAACACTGCTGTGTTTAAAGTCCTTGATATTTATTAGTTTAGATGCACTTCATACGTCTTCCACTAGATGTCGACAAGCAGTGAGAGAAGAAATTGAGTGTGTAACTTGATCTGGTGTCACACCCTGGCCTTAGTTATCTTTGTTTTCATTGTTATTTTAGTTAGGTCAGGGTGTGACATGGGGAAGTTGGTGTGTTTTTGTATTGTCTAGAGTGTTTGTAGGTTTAATGGGGTTATGTCTTATCTAGGTGTTTGTATGTCGATGGCTGCCTAGATTGGTTTTCAATTAGAGCTGTGGTTTATTGTCTCTAATTGGGAGCCATATTTAAGGCAGCCATGGGCATCATGTGTTTGTGGGTGGATGTCTCCTGTGTCTGTGTCTATGTACATTGCCCCACACGGGACTGTTTTCGGTTTGTTTGTTCTTTGTTCGGTTTATGTAGTCTGTTCCTGTTTCATGCGTTCTTCGTGTCATGTAAGTTCTTATGTTCAGGTGCGTCTACGTCGTTTGTTGTTTTGTAGTTTGTTAAAGGTTTTTCGTGTTTTTTTCGTCTTAAATTTAATAAATCATGTCATCTCAAGAAGCTGCATTTTGGTTCAATCCTTGCTCCTCCTCTTCGGATGAAGAGGAAGAGGAAAGCCGTGACAGAATTACCCACCAATGCAGGACCAAGCGGCGTGTCAAGCGGCAACAGGACCCACCTACACAGGATTCATGGACATGGGAGGAGATACTGGATGGTAAGGGGCCTTGGGCACAACCGGGAGAATATCGCCTCCCTCGTGAAGAGCTGGAGGCAGCTAAAGCCGAGAGGAGGCGATATGAGGAGGCAGCACGGAAGCAAGGCTGGAAGCCCGTGAGTACAACCCAAAAATTTCTTGGGGGGGGCCTTAAAGGGAGTGTGGCGAAGTCAGGTAGGAGACCTGCGCCTACTCCCTGTACTTACCGTGGAGAGCGAGAGTACGGGCAGACACCGTGTTACGCAGTAGAGCGCATGGTGTCTCCTGTACGCGTGCATAGCCCGGTTCGGTACATTCCAGCTCCACGTATCGGCCGGGCTACATTGAGCGTTGAGCCGGATGTCATGAAGCCGGCCCAACGCATCTGGTCACCAGTGCGTCTCCTCAGGGAGCATACAACCAGGTAAGGTTGGGCAGGCTCAGTGCTCAAGGGAGCCAGCCACCTCCCCACCCCGACCCAGTACCACCAGTGCCTCCTCCACGCACTAGCCCTATGGTGCGTGTCTCCAGCCCTTTGCCACCGGTGCCTACACCACGCACCAAGCCTCCTGTGTGTCCCCAGAGTCCTGTGCGTCCTGTTGCTGCTCCCCGCACTACCCCTGAGATGCGTGTCCCCAGCCCGGTACCACCAGTTCCGGCACCACGCACTAGGCCTAATGTGCGTCTCCAGGGTCCAGTATGCCCTGTTCCTTCTCCCCGCACTAGCCTGAAGGTGCGTGTCCCCAGCCCGGTAACACCAGTTCCGGCACCACGCACCAGGCCTACAGTGCGCCTCAGCCGGCCAGAGTCTGCCGTCTGCACAGCGGTGCCTGAACTGCCCGACTGCCAAGCGCCATCTGAGCCACCCGTCTGCCAAGCGCCATCTGAGCCATCCGTCTGCCCAGTGCCATCTGAGCCATCCGTCTACCCAGCGCCATCTGAGCCATCCGTCTACCCAGCGCCATCTGAGCCATCCGTCTACCCAGCTCCATCTGAGCCATCCGTCTGCCCCGAGCCATTAGAGCCGCCCATCTGTCCCGAGCCGTCAGAGCCGTTCGTCAGTCAGGAGCCGCTAGAGCCATTCGTCAGTCAGGATCTGCCAGAGCCGCCAACCAGACAGGATCTGCCAGAGCCGCCAACCAGACAGGATCTGCCAGAGCCGCCAACCAGACAGGATCTGCCAGAGTCGCCAACCAGACAGGATCTGCCAGAGCCGCCAACCAGACAGGATCAGCCAGAGCCGCCAACTAGACAGGATCAACCAGATCCGTCAGCCAGCTATGAGCAGCCAGATCCGTCAGCCAGCCATGAGCAGCCAGATCCGTCAGCCAGCCATGAGCAGCCAGATCCGTCAGCCAGCCATGAGCAGCCAGATCCGTCAGCCAGCCATGAGCAGCCAGATCCGTCAGCCAGCCATGAGCAGCCAGATCCGTCAGCCAGCCATGAGCAGCCAGATCCGTCAGCCAGCCATGAGCCATCCAGCCAGGATCCGCCAGAGCAGTCATCCAGCCAGGATCCGCCAGAGCCGTCATCCAGCCAGGATCCGCCAGAGCCGTCATCCAGCCAGGATCCGCTAGAGCCAGCCAGCCAGGATCCGCCAGAGCCAGCCAGCCAGGATCCGCCATCCAGCCAGGATCCGTCCCTCAGTCCGGAGCTGCCGTCCCTCAGTCCGGAGCTGCCCCTTATCCTGGTGCTGCCCCTTATCCTGGTGCTCCCCCTTATCCCGGTGCTTTTCCTTATCCCGGTGCTGCTCCTTATCCCGGTGCTGCTCCTTATCCCGGTGCTGCCCCTTATCCCGGTGCTGCCCCTTATCCCGGTGCTGCCCCTTATCCCGGTGCTGCCCCTTAGTCCGGTGCTGCCCCTTAGTCCGGTGCTGCCCCTTAGTCCGGTGCTGCCCCTTAGTCCGGTGCTGCCCCTTAATCCAGTGGGGTTAATGTGGAGGGTGGCTATTAGGAGGAGGCTACGAAAGCGGGTAGTGACTATGGTGGGGTGGGGACCACGCAGTGCCAGAGCCACCACCGTGGACAGACGCCCACCCAGACCCTCCCCTAGACTTTATGCTTGTGCGCCCGGAGTTCGCACCTTAAGGGGGGGGGGGGGGGGTTATGGCACACCCTGGCCTTAGTTATCTTTGTTTTCATTATTATTTTAGTTAGGTCAGGGTGTGACATGGGGAAGTTGGTGTGTTTTTGTATTGTCTAGGGTGTTTGTAGGTTTAATGGGGTTACGCCTTGTCTAGGTGTTTGTATGTCGATGGCTGCCTAGATTGGTTCTCAATTAGAGACAGTTGTGGTTTATTGTCTCTAATTGGGAGCCATATTTAAGGCAGCCATGGGCATCATGTGTTTGTGGGTAATTGTCTATGTTAAACGTTTGTTGCTTGTCTGTGCACTTACGTTACTTAGCTTCACGGTCGTTTGTTGTTTTGTTGTTTTGTTAGTTTGTGTATTAGTGTTCATTTTGTGTTTCTCTTTTCACAATAAAAGAAGATGTTTTTTCTACACGCTGCGCCTTGGTCCACTGTCTATCCAGAAGACGATCGTGACATCTGGGCTCGCATAACCTGTCTAGGATCAGCGTGGCGCTAGCGGCACACCCCCCCCCCCCCACTGAAAAACCAGTGCCGCGAAATTCAAAAAAAATATTTTTTTTAAATATTTAACTTTCACACATTAAAGTCCAATACAGCTAATGAAAGACACAGATCTTATGAATCCAGTCAACATTTCCGATTTTTAAAATGTTTTACAGGGAAGACACAATATGTAAAGATGTACATCTATTACCTAAAAACACATTAGCATATTCCACCATCTTTTATTTGTCCACCAACACCAGTAGCCATCACCAATTCGGCTAAACTAAGATATTTATAGCCCCTAACCAACAAAAAAACTCATTAGATGACAGTCTGATAACATATTTATGGTATGGGATAGGTTTTGTTAGAAAAAAGTGCATATTTCAGGTAGACTTCATAGTTTACAATTGCACCCACCATCACAAATGGACTAGAATAATTACAATGAGCAACGTGTTTACCTAACTACTAATCATCAAACATTTCGTAAAAATACACAGCATACACGAATCGAAAGACACAGATCCTGTGAATACAGACAATATTTCAGATTTTCTAAGTGTCTTACAGCGAAAACACAATAAATCGTTATATTAGCTTAGCACATAGCAATTAGCAGCCCAGCATTGATTCTAGCCAAAGTGAGCGATAAAAGTCAACATCGCCAAAAGATATTAATTTTTTCACTAACCTTCTCAGAATTCTTCCGATGACACTCCTGTAACATCACATTACAACATGCATATACAGTTTGATCGAAAATGTTTATATTTAGCCACCAAAATCATGGTTAGACAATGTGAAATGTAACTCGGCTGGTCAGAATTTGTCCTTGCGCCACTTAGACAGTGATCTACTCTTATACATAAATACTCATAAACGTGACTAAAAAATATAGGGTGGACAGGGATTGATAGACAATTTAATTCTTAATACAATTGCGTTATTACATTTTTTAATTTATCCTTACTTTTCAATACAGTTTGCGCCAAGCGAAGCTACGTCAAAAAACATGGCGTCCTAAGCCACTAAAATGTTTCGACAGAAACACGATTTATCATAATAAAAATGTCCTACCTTGAGCTGTTCTTCCATCAGTATCTTGGGCAAAGGATCCTTTCTTGGGAGAAATCGTCTTTTGGTGGAAAGCTGTCCTCTTGCCATGTGGAAATGTCAACTACGTTCGGGATGAACTGAAAAGCGTGCCCAACTTTTCACATCGTTGCAAAAATAAATTTCCCAAAATCGCACTAAACGGATATAAATTGCTATAAAACGCTTTAAATTAACTACTTTGTGATGTTTGTAACTCCTATAACGAGTGAAAAGATGACCGGAGAAATATAACAGGCTAAACTAACGCTTGGAACAGGAGAGGGTCGGTGTCTTCCACGCGCGTTACGCAGCAAGAAAAGACTTGCTAGCTAAAGGTTTTTTTCATTTGTAGGGCCTGTGAACGAGCAATCGAGCCCGTTGGAATCGTCATCACGTAAAGGCATCCAGGGGAAGACGTAAGAAGTGTCCGTATAGTCATAGCAACGACAGAGCCCTTTTAAATGACTTCAGAAAAGTGGCCAACGTTTCTCAAATCTGACTCCATGTCAGGGAAATTGCTGTAGAATGGGCTCTGTTCCACTTAGAGACAAAATTTCAACTCCTATAGAAACTATAGACTGTTTTCTATCCAATAATAATAATAATATGCATATTGTACGATCAAGGATTTTGTGGGAAGCCGTTTAAAAAATTAGCCACATTAGCATAAATAGTCTAAACAGCGCCCCCATCCCCAACAGGTTAATAGCTCTTGGCATGACGTGTCACCAGTTTCCTGTTTTCTGGAGAGCGTGCGAAGGGACCTGGATTTGCCTTCTGTACAGCTGTCGTTATAGACAACTAATATCTCCGGCTTTGATTTTATTTGATACATGTGACAATATCATCGTAAAGTATGTTTTTTCAATATAGTTTCATTAGATTATTGAATTTTTTTCGGGACGTTAGCGTGTTGCGTTGTGTGCCTTTGTTCAGGAAGGAGAGCTTAGCGCCACTTTGCTAGCTTTCCGTGCTAATTGACTGGAGAAGAGGACATTCTAAATCCAAACAACGATTGTTCCCGACAAAGGACCCCTTGTACAACATTCTGATGAAAGATCAGCAAAAGTAGGACCCATTTTATGATGCTATTTCATATATCTGTCGAACATGTTGTGCTAGTCGTTTGCGCCCAGCTTTTGGGTACTCTCTCGCTATACCTAACCTGGATGTTGTAATGAAGTTATTTTTAGAATTCTAACACGGCGATTGCATTAAGAACTAGTGTTTCTATCATTTCCAATACAACATGTCTTTTTTAGTTATGTTTATGAATAGTTATTTGGTCAGAATATGTGTGTCAGAAAAAGTGTCAGAAAAATAATATCCGGACGTTGTGGGAAAAAGATGCTACGTTAGCACAATGTATAACCACTGATTTCAGCTCTAAATATGCACATTTTCGAACAAAACATAAGTGTATGTATAACCTGATGTTATAGGACTGTCATCTGATGAAGCTTATCAAGGTTAGTCAAAAATTATATATCTTGCTGGTTTATTCGCTATCGCTAACATGCCTATTGCTATCGCTAACGTGCCTTGATGAATGAATGTGGTAGTGTGGTAGGCTATTGTAGTAAGCTAATATAATGCTATATTGTGTTTTCGCTGTAAAACACTTAAAAAATCGGAAATATTGGCTGGATTCACAAGATGTTTGTCTTTAATTTGCTGTACACCATCGATTTTTCAGAAATGTTTTATGATGAGTATTTAGGTATTTGACGTTGGTGTCTGTAATTATTCTGGCTGCTTTCGGTGCAATTTCTGATTGTAGCTGCAATGTAAACTATGATTTATACCTGAAATATGCACATTTTTCGAACAAAACATAGATTTATTGAATAACATGTTATAAGACTGCCATCTGATGAAGTTGTTTGTTGATTACTTTGGTTGGTTCTTGGTTAGTTAGGTTGGCTTTGTGCATGCTACCTGTGCTGTGAAAAATGTTAGTGCTTTTTTGTATTTGGTGGTGAGCTAACATAAATATATGTGCTGTTTTCGCTGTAAAACATTTAAAAAATCGGACATGTTGGCTGGATTCACAAGATGTGTACCTTTCATTTGCTGTATTGGACTTGTTAATGTGTGAAAGTTAAATATTTCTAAAAAATATATTTTGAATTTTGCGCCCTGCACTTGAAGTGGCTGTTGCCATATTGATCCCGACTTAGGGCTTGCAGCCATAAGAAGTTTAGGCAGCCCCTAGAAGAGAGCATCGATTTCAGATTTTCCACTTCCTGTCAGGAAGTTTGCTGCAAAATGAGTTCTGTTTTACTCACAGATATAATTCAAATGGTTTTAGAAACTAGAGAGTGTTTTCTATCCAATAGTAATAATAATATGCATATTTTACGAGCAAGAATTGAGTACGAGGCCGTTTGAAATGGGCACCTTTTATCTGGCTACTTAATACTGCCCCTGCAGCCCAAACAGGTTAAAGGACAAATGACCCCAATTGATCACAGTAGACTACACATGACTTAACCTACCTGGTACTCTCTATTACACCTAGCATGTTTCTGCAACATTTAGCCTGGCAATGTTGTGATGCCCTCTATATAATATACAGCAACACATTCATTCCCAGGGTTCTTCACGACTCCACCCTATACCCACATAACCACATAGCCCTATGGGTTTGACTAATAATTACTTATAAACTGTATCATTTCCTACCCCCTACACTCAAGCTGAAAAAGGGCACCATTCCATTACCGTGCATAGAGAGCTTAGCTGGATAAGACGTGTTGATGTTGCCTCTGGCAAGACAGGTATTACGGACACTTTGATCTGTTACTCCTACTCCAATCAAAACATTTTCCTGGTAGTATGGTAATGCTGTACATTGAAGTTGCTTCACATGAAAATATTATTCATATCGCGTACAGTAATTTCTGAGAAGACCTAGGGTACTCGTGGGTACTGCCGCGATGTTAAAATCAACCACATATTCCTTGACTATTCATTGATGTCATTTTTCAGTGCAGCCACCAATAACTTTGATGATCAATCAAACTGGCTGATAAAGAGTTAAGAATTATCTTAGTCTAATTTGTATTTTTCGTTTACCCTATCAATATTTGATTGTTGTTGATCGTGATGCACCAGCAAACCATTTGTGCGATTGGAAGCATAATGTCAGCTAATGTAGTAGACCTCCCTACAATACCACCACCCTCGAGGCAATAGCACCGCCCTCGGTCGCATGGTGCTACAGAGGGTTCTGCGGCCAGCCCAGTACATTACTGTGGCTGAGCTCCCTGCCATCCAGGACCTCTATATCAGGCGGTGTGAAAAGAAGGCCTGGAAAATCATTTAAGACTCCAACCACCCAAGCCATAGACTATTTTCTCTGCTGCCTCACAGCAAGCGGTACTTGTGCATCAAGTCTGACACCAACAGGCTCTTGAACAGCTTCTATCCCCAAGCAATACGACCGATAAATAGCTAACAAAATAACTACACGGACCGAGTTTACCTTGTATCTTATTGATCTTTTCATTTCAGTATTTGCACTCTATGCACGTGCATATTTGCACTTGCATCTCTATGCACACTCACAGGTCTCTTCACACTTGCACACACTGTCACTCCAACACACATACAAACACTCACTCCATCATCTGCTCACTCACACATAATATGCTCATACATTTATACTGACTCTATAATCCCGCACACCCACTCACATGCAAGCTGCTGATACTCTGATTATTTTATATCCTGTTGCTTAGTCACCTTACCCCTATACATATCTACCTCCATCACTTCAGTATCTCTGCACATGTAAATATGGTATTGGAACAGACTTTTTAAATATTTGCTCTATATAGTATGCTTACTTACTTACTTCATTGTTTTCATATTTCTTATTCTTATTTCTCCTTTTCTTTCTTCAAGTAATACATTGTTATTGATTATTGAATTGTTGGGCTTTTATTTTGCAAGAAAGGCATTTCACTGTGCATGTGACATTTCACTGTGCATGTGACATTTCACTGTGCATGTTAAAACTGGAAACTAGGTCTTCTGAATCTCATCAGGGCTGGTGCAAAAATATGGTACTCTTAATCGTCAGTGTATGTTAGACAGGTGGTAATCACCAAGAATAGTTGGGTAGTGCAGCTCTCCTCTACCATTATAATCCATGTAAGTGGCTTTATCTGGATGTTGTCAGAAGCAATCAGACACTTTTGGCACCCTTCCAATCATCCTAAAATGCTAACAGCTATCCACTTGATGCGCCCAAGTGTGTGCGCTCAGTAGCACTGTATAGTACAAGTATAGCTTTAGTTAGAAATGTACTTCCTTGGTTATGTTGAGCCTAGTTTTTCTGTAAGTGAAAGGTGGAATGTTCCCTGATCCATAATCTTACCACCATCATTGCCTTACTTTTTACAATTATCCAACCATAAACAGAAAAACAAACAAATCCAAAACGAAAAGTTGAATCGGTGAAGTAATTCAAGTCTCTTCATGGTTGAACCAACATAGGAAGAATCCTGCAGGGCGATTCTACATCATTGGGCAGAACGCCCTATCCAGCCAATTAGGGCAAGATGTGTTTGCTGTGTGTGAGATAATACAGAGAATCCCCCTGCTACCCAATTAGAGAAGAGCGCTCCCACTTCAAGCAAGTCCAGAAAGCTAACTTGAGACAATAACAACTGCTTAACCTGATGGCGTCTCCATTGAGAAATAGTAATTCTACAAACCTACCACCCTGATTTCCTTTGGCTTCTTGCAATTTTACTTCAACCAGTTGATAGGAATTAGCACTAGTAAACATGACTTGAACAATTAAAATGTGAATGTTAAGTTTTCTCCCCACAGACATCACTATTTTCTGAAATTACAAGAAACAAAAATCTGTGTAATCATACGTTTTTTGCTCAAACCAACTATTGGTCACAAGGACTTTTTTTTCAAGTCTGGCACATCAGACCTGTATTTTTATCTTCCTCCCAATGTGATGTCTGTTGATCTTGGCAAAGTGTTCTCATCTTTGGACAAATTGATAATGGAAAAATAATGTCAGGCTTCATTTGACTTGGGCCCACGCACCACTCTCGCCAGCTGCCCCCCTTTATATAGACACAGCCTCCGCTGAGCCAAGGGCCCGCTTATGAACAATGGATATAGGCATTTACAGGGTTTATTTCCAAAGGGCATTGGAGCCATTCGATGCTTGATCAAGGCACTCAATATTATTTTAGGGGAGCCAAACGCTCACTCAATATGCTTTATTGATTGTGTAAACGAACATGAACAAATCTAATGATCAAAACGATTTGATTCCAAGGACATCATCTGGAAGTCGGCAGATCCTAGCACTGGTACCAGGAAGTAGTGGAAAGATTCAACAGAATATTTGTATCAAATGGATACCAATTGGGCTGATGCTTTATATTTTTCCTATTTTCTCAAGTGTGTATTAATATGCGTGTGTGAATTGGAAATGTAATTTCTTGGGGATATCCCAATTCTCCCTGAGACACCCTCAGAGAGTAGGGTCACAGCCAGGGTCTGCCATTATCAACAGCAATTAGGGTTAAGTTCCTTGCTCAAGGCACATCAAGATATCTTTCAACTTGTCAGCTCAGGGATTTGAACAAGCAACCTTTCAGTTACTGGCCCAATGCTCTAACCGCTAGGCTACCTGTCATTTGAGCTGGCTGCAATTCTCCAATATACATCTACACTCATTACATTGCTATTGGATCATATTAGGATTTGTACATATCGCTGTCACTATCTATCTGTGATCTTTCTGTACTCTGATGCGGTGGCATGATCACTGCATCATTCTGACTTTTATCCGGCTCAGGTAGTTCCGACATTGCCTTAACATTCCGCAGCCGTTAATTAGCGTTTCACATTTTCTCCAGGGTTTGCTGTCACAGGGTGAAACACAGGGCTGTAGAGTACCCCGCCCTGTGTGATGGCTCATCATAGGCTGACACACACACACACACACACCTCTGATCCTTGTTGTCCTGTAATCTGCTGACTTGTCACATTCCCCGTTGACCAGCGAGTCCCAGTACTTTCTCCACAATTAATCCATCAAATTCCATTTAGCATAGCTTCCCCTGCTGCAAAGAACGGACAACCATGGTAATGTGTGTATAAGTGTATTTCATTTGAGCTGAAATTTCCTAAGGCTTGTAGCTCTAATGTTAATCCTTTGTTCCTTTCAAAATAAGCTATTTTATTGTAATGGTTAAGTAAGGGTGTGGAGGCTAATTACAACAGGAACATAATCAATGAGAAAGGAACTAAATAAATCATTGCCAATTAGCTTAATTTAGAGTTGCATTGCTATGTATCTCAATGGACAATGTACTGAATGTAACAATCTTGATGGACTATAATTCTATAGTTCAAGAGGCATAGACGTTTTGTGAGATAATTTACTTTGTATTTAATTTAAGTTAAGAATAAATACTGTGACAAAGATGTGGGCATGACTGGCCATTTAGAAAAATATGTGGCAATTTATTGTAGCTTCCACTGAACATTGCAAAGTAGTAATTTGCAGTAATTTATGAAATCCATTAACATGTACGTGGTCTACTAAGATTTTTGTACAGTTTCTATGTCCTCATGTCAGATAGCTCTATCAAAATGGTTTACAGAAATTACATAGGTTGGAGAAATTACTGAAAATGATAGACATTTTGCCTTAATGGCAAGCATATGGCCAGAAACAACCTCTAATAATGTGCATTTATTTTTCTCATTATTATTATTATTGTTATTCTGAAGAGAGCGTAGCATTTTGGCTTTTGGATGTTTGTACTGTGAGGACTAGAGATGTGGGGAGTGAGCTCTGTCATCTCTCCCTTTGTGTGGACTGCATGTAAACCCAAATATAAACCCCATACACAAGGCAAACATCATGTAACAACAGGTGACCGAGACGAGACCTTGAATCATATGCATTTTGCTTTGACTAGGGACTCAAAGGATTTTTCTGAAATATATATATATATATATTTTTTTTATATAAATATCAAATATAACACAATATACAAACATATCATACAAAACAATATAACAAATAACACAAACTTTATATACAGGGGTATAAACTTTTAAACAAAACTACATAAGGCTTCCCAGGCGTTTAGAGTGCACTTTTACTTTTTTCAGATTATGTAGCATTTTCGAATAAAATTCAAGTTCAATGTTGCATGTACGTATATAATATTTACCGACTTCCTCGCCTTGGGTTTCTTTCATCAACAAAGTGAGAGGTCTGAATAACATTTTGACGTCTGGGGTGGTGGGAACATTGTGAATTCAAGCGTGGCTTGGTGCAGTAGAACACAGCACGACAGACCAGAGGTTACCTCATTGACATCACTTGATATAATAAATGCAGGTTTTGTTTTTATTAAATGGACAACAAGGGTTAATAAATGGTTGCGTTCTTCTGGTTACTAACATCAACAGTCACCCATCATTAATATGGATTGAGAGTTTAATAGGCTTGGGGTTGGGTATGAGGGGATTGAAATAAAACTTGCATGGGTAGAAATGATATGCAGTACTTAGCCTGCCAATGTAAGCTGCCAATGTCTCATTCTTTATCTACACATTGCTTCTGGAAGGTACTTAAAAGAACAGCTTTTATCAAACCAGACACAAGATGAAAACATCCAAGTGACCGTGATAAGGTAATGTAGCGATGTAGGGAGAGAGTATAATTCGTCTTATGCTGTAAATGTTTGTCACTGAGGCAATAACAAAACATCTTTATTTTCTTCCCTATCTTGGGATCTTTTCTGAAATGAAAGCGATTTAGCATATCAAAATGTCTTTAGCTTGTTTGGCAAGGACCTTGCCTTGTCTGTGACTACAGTACAAATGAAAATGCATACTTTTTCTCTAAGTATGGTTCTGATTAAAACCACTTATAGTGGTGAAATGTGGGATGGGCACATTGTTCAATTTACAATGCCCTTCTCTAAAAAGCTAGAAGTCACAAGCATGCAGATACTAAAGTAAGTATCCTCTACAAACTGCTGTGTGGTACAGTTTTCCATTGCGTGAGCGACATGAAATGGATTTGGTTAAAAAAAGGAAAGCGCGTTAGCACATCAGGAGATTGAGTGGCCCCTGTGAGAAAGCCTGCCCTCGGGGTGTGAGACTTCTGAAGAGGTTAGTGTCTGTCGGCTGAACTAAGCTTTGTCCTTCACAAAGAAAGGAAGAGGAGTCAAGTTTAAAACCAAAGTGAGATCTCTCACCGGGGACTATAAAGCTACAGCAGAACAAGCTAGTGTTTTTAATGACTAACTGATTCATAACTTTCATTTTTTGTGTGATGATATGAGCCAACTGCACCAAGAAATGGTACAATACACAGGAGGTACAATGACATATAAGTAATGTCACTGCAAGTGACATTTATATTATCTGTCATGGGTAGATGTGCAGCAGGTGGCACGGAGTCAGGCGCAGGACACAGAGGATGAGTAATAATGAACTTTACTCAATACGACAACAAAATGATTTCCATGCAGGGAAAACAATCAAGCTCACAAAAATGTAGCGACAGCTTAACACAGAACAAACACGCACAAAACCATGGGGGGATTCCAGAGGGTTAAATATGGAACATATTTGGACACCAGGTGTGTACAATGAAGACAAAACAAATGGAAAATGAAAAATGGATCGGTGGCGGCTAGAAAACCGGTGACGTCGACCGCCGAACGCCGTCCGAACAAGGAGCGGGACCAACTTTGGCGGAAGTCGTGACAGTACCCCCCTTGAGCCGCGCGCCGACACCGGCCTCGGGGCTGACCCGGAGGACGAGGCGCAGGACGATCCGGGTGGAGACGGTGAAATTCCCGCAGTAACAACAGGTCCAGGATGTCCTCCACCGACACCCAGCATCTCTCCTCCGGACCGTACCCCTCCCACTCCATGAGGTACTGAAGGCCACTCGCCCGACGCCTTGAGTCCATGATGGCTCAAACAGTATACGCCGGGGGCCCCTCGATGTCCAGAGGGGACGGAGGAACCTCCCGCACCTCAGACTGCTGGAGCGGACCAGCCACCACTGGCCTGAAGAGAGACACATGGAACGAGGGGTTAATGTGATAATCAGGGGGGAGTTGTAACCTATAACTAACCTCGTTCAGTCTCCTCAGGACTTTAAATGGCCCCACAAACTGCGGAACCAGCTTCCGGCAGGGCAGGCGAAGGGGCAGTTTTCGGGTCGAGAGCCAGACCCGGTCCCCCGGTGCCTGAACAAGGAGAGGGACCAACTTCGGCAGAAGTCGTGACATTATCAGTGTTGGTGACATATAGTATAAACACAATAGTTAAATATCACTTAAAAATATATATATATTCTAATAAGATCATGACGCAATTCTAAATGTCTATTACTGTAAATTGCAGTTATCATGTTCCAATCGGTAATTCTTCCCAGTAAAGTTGCACTGAACTGTAATCCGAGCCTAATCCTATTTTAATCCATGCATGTAGACCATGATATTTGGTAGGAAGTGGATTGCGGCAGAGGGCCAAACAAATATTTACTGGGTAATACATGCATTTCGTCTTCTGCCAAGGCACAACTGGAAACGGGATGAAAAACAAAGCAACAGAGTCATGGTAATTCGCTGACTACACCACTGTAAAGCAGGCCAGGGTGCCCGGTATCGCCAAGTAACACTCCATTATTGTAATAACTTCATGTTTCCTTGGGCATAAACTCATTGTGAGGAGGGTTGCTTTTTAATAGTATACAATTTTTTCCCCCCATTTGAGCTTTAGCTTTCACTTTGGCTTTCATGGTAATATAAGTTATAATTATAAAATGTAACACTGTAAGAACAACGGATCAGTGATGGCCTCCATCTTTTAAATACAAAATGTATA
The DNA here is from genome assembly GCF_029448725.1 of Salvelinus fontinalis. NCBI lineage: Eukaryota > Metazoa > Chordata > Actinopteri > Salmoniformes > Salmonidae > Salvelinus > Salvelinus fontinalis. The sequence continues at coordinate 12,233,906 of NC_074705.1, forward strand.
ACAATTTGCTTTTATCAGAATATGGTCATTGATGAAGATGCATTTACCCAGAGTGGCTTGAAGTTCAGTGATATATATTGAATTAATGTGTGCTTACCACAGCAACACACATACTTTTATATATTTCATTAATTCCATTTCTATGTTGTCATCCTCCAGTGAACCAAGCCTTGGGCGGCAGGTAACCTAGTGGTTACAGTGTTGGGCCAGTAAACGAAAGGTTGCTGGATTGAGCTGGATTGAGCTCCCTGAGCTGACAAGGTAAAATCTGTTGTTCTGCCCCTGAACAAGGCAGTTAACCCCATGTTCCCCGGTAGGCCATTATTGTAAATAAGAATTTGTACTTAACTGACTTGCCTGGTTAAATCAAATCTAAAAATGCTTAGAAACAGTCAAACGTTGTCTTTTTGAAGGGAATTTTTGTAAAAGCTTAGTGGTTGTGGTTACGTGCATGACGTCACCATTCATCAACCATCTCCCTGACCACCTTCCTCTGATCAAGCCATGAACTGTCTCTCTTCATCTTTGGAGGATGCATTCATTCAAAGACTTGGCCTAGATTGACCTAGATTGATTTAGATAACTACAGCTAGGCTACTCATGATGATCTATTGCTTGTTCATTTTTTGCTTTCGAAGTGCTTTGAGATGATGAAAAGCGTTATAGAAATGTAATACATTGTATTGTTATTACTATTCTACATCTTAAGATATTACATTGATTTGGAGGTGAATAAATATAACATTTCTACCTACAGTGCTCTTTTCCCTTCTTTTGCACATTTGACCAAATTAGCCAACCTCAGGATTAGCTCCTGTGACAATTGTGATCCTACTGGGATACCGCGCAGGTGAACGCTGAGGAATTGGGGAGTGATTTGGTGTCATAATGATAAATGGGCAAAAGGTTCAGTAGTGTTTCAGCTCGGGTAACAGTTGAAAGGCAAAAACCAATCTCAAACGTCTCTGTTTCTCGTACGTACAAAATGATGAAGGGGCCTTTCAGACGGGCCTGAGTTTAAGAGTAGACCCAGTGCACCACCCCTTCTTCTCGGTCACACACACACAAACACACACGCACGCACGCACGCACACACACACACTATTGCGTGCATATTGCTTAGACAAGCCTCACTGGAAATTGGATAAGAGATCAACATATCAACACACAAATCAGCATGCAGTGACAGTTTTGCGAGAAAGCTACTTTTTAACATTTTGGCTGATACATTTTTGATCTGGACTGACTGTTAGTTCTTTATTGCCCTGAGTTTCCAATTAGACTTCTCATTGACTAATCTCATTTACACAGATGCACTGTAGATGTTTTCCTGTCAGTGGCTTATTCTGCCTACTCTCTGAATGTCCTCTTTATCCAAGGTTGCTTGATACTGTATATTCAGTAGCTACTCACTGAAGGATCTCAGTTTTCAGGCTTTTCAAAGGCTATTGTTGATTCTATCAAGGCTGGTGTCCTTGGTCTCATTTGCTCCCGTGCACAACACCTAACAATCAAAGGTCAGCAATTAAAAAGATGTAGCAGTTCCTTTCAAATCTTCAATTAGCCTAATCACAAATTGTGATCTCAGACCTGTAGTTGTTAAACCATTAGGCAGGTCCATCTCAAGGTTCTCTTCATATCTTTTCAGTTTAAAATAATCAGAATCACTTTATTTGCCAAGTACATTTACGCACACGCACACGCACGCACACGTACACACACACACACACAAACCACACACACACACAGAATTTGACTTAATGAATAGGTGCTGCCAGCAATAGAAATTGTACAGAATACAGGCATTGAGTCAACAGAAGGAAATGAATTGATTGTAACACCTATTTACCTCGTTATCCTTGCACCCCTCTCGGTAGCCGATGTGAACAAAACCTTTAAACAGGTCAACATTCACAAAGCCGCTGGGCCAGACGGATTACCAGGGCGTGTACTCAAAGCATGCGCAGACCAACTGTCAAGTGTCTTCACTGGCATTTTCAACCTCTCCCTGACCGAGTCTGTAATATCTACATGTTTCAAGCAGACCACCATAGTCCCTGTGCCCAAGGAAGTGAAGGTAACCTGCTTAAATGATTACCGCCCCGTGGCACTCACGTCGGTAGCCATGAAGTGCTTTGAAAGGTTGGTCATGGCTCACATCAACAGCATCCTCCCGGACACCCTAGACCCACTCCAATTTGCATACCGCCCCAACAGATCCACAGATGACACAATCTCAATCGCACTCCACACCGCCCTTTCTCACCTGGACAAAAGGAACACCTATGTGAGAATGCTGTTCATCGACTTCCAGCTCAGCATTCAACAACACAGTGCCCATGAAGCTCATCACTAAGCTAAGGACTCTGGGACTAAACACCTCCCTCTGCAACTGGATCCTGGACTTCCTGATGGGCCGCTCCCAGGTGGTAAGTGTAGGCAATAACATGTATGCCACGCTGATCCTTAACACTGGGGCCCCTCAGAGGTGTGTACTCAGTCCTTAGTGCTGCTTCAGTGTCTTTAGATATTTTTGTCAGATGTTACTATGGAATACTGAAGTTTAATTACAAGCATTTCAGAAGTGTCAAAAGCTTTTATTGACAATTACATGAAGTTGATGTTAAGAGTCAATATTTGCAGTGCTGACCCTTCTTTTTCAAGACCTCTGCAATCCGCCCTGGCATGCTTTCAATTAACTTCTGGGCAACACCCTGACTGATGGCAGCCCATTCTTGCATAATCAATGCTTGGAGTTCGTCAGAATTTGTGGGTTTTTGTTTGTCCACCCACCTCTTGAGGATTGACCACAAATTCTCAAAGGGATTAAGGTCTGGGGAGTTTCCTGGCCATGGACCCAAAATATCGATGTTTTGTTCCCCGAGCCACTTAGTTATCACTTTTGCCTTATGGCAAGGTGCTCCAACATGCTTGAAAAGGCATTGTTTGTAACCAAACTGTTCCTGGATGGTTGGGAGAAGTTGCTCTCGTAGGATGTGTTGGTACCATTCTTTATTCATGGGTGTGTTCTTAGTTAAAATTGTGAGTGAGCCCACTCCCTTGGCTGAGAAGCAACCCCACACATGAATGGTCTCGGGATGCTTTATTGTTGGCATGACACAGGACTGATGATAGCGCTCACCTTGTCTTCTCCGGACAAGCTTTTTTCCGGATGCCCCAAACAATCGGAAAGGGGATTCATCAGAGAAAATGACTTTACCCCAGTCCTCAGCAGTCCAATCCCTGTACCTTTTGCAGAATATCAGCCTGTCCCTGATTTTTTTCTGGAGAAAAGTGGCTTCTTTGCTGCCCTTCTTGACACCAGGCCATTCAAAAGTCTTCGCCTCACTATGCGTGCAGATGCACTCACACCTGCCTGCTGCCATTCCTGAGCAAGCTCTGTACTGATGGTGCCCCGATCCCGCAGCTGAATCAACTTTAGGAGACGGTCCTGGCGCTTGCTGGATTTTCTTGGGCGCCCTGAAGCCTTCTTCACAACAATTGAACCGCTCTCCTTGAAGTTCTTGATGATCCGATAAATGGTTGATTTTGGTGCAATCATACTGGCAGCAATATCCTTGCCTTTGAAGCCCTTTTTGTGCAAAGCAATGATGGCGGCACGTTTATCCTTGCAGGTAACCATGTTTGACAGTGGAAGAACAATGATAAACACCACCCTCCTTTTGAAGCTTCCAGTCTGTTTTTCGAACTCAATCAGCATGACAGAATGATCTCCAGCCTTGTCCTCGTCAACACTCACACCTGTGTTATTAATGAGAGAATCACTGACATGATGTCACCTGGTCCTTTTGTGGCAGGGCTGAAATGCAGTGGAAATGTTTTGGGGGGATTCAGTTCATTTGCATAGCATAGAGGGACTTTGCAATTAATTGCAATTCATCTGATCACTCTTCATAACATTCTGGAGTATATGCAAATTGCCATCATACAAACTGAGGCAGCAGACTTTGTGAAAATTAATATTTGTGTCATTCTCAAAACTTTTGGCCACGACTGTACACTGCTGCTACTCTCTGTTTGCTTGTTACCTACTATTTACTTTTTATTCTAACTTTTTTTTTTTAAACCTACTTGGTAAATATTTTCTTCTTCTTGAACTGCACTGTTAGTTAAGGGCTCGTAAGTAAGCATTTCACGGTAAAGTCTACACTTGTTGTATTCGGAGCCTGTGTCAAATAAAGTTTGATTTGATTTGAAAGGTCTTAATAAACACTGGTCGTCCACATACACGATGTCAGTATGAGGTTGGATTGCAATCCTATCTATTCAATGTTGAAAGATGAGCGGTTACATTCTAGCAATCCTCTGTTTTAAATGCTGCATTCACATAGGCAGTAATGTTTATCACATTCTTTCTGTTGGTGGTAGCCTAGCAGTGTCATTCTTCCCACTTGACACTGTTTCTTCAAAGCAGGGTCTGGGAAGTGGCAGAACAGTAAACCGCAGTTATCAGATGAGACTCGGGTAGGTTTATATCAACCCTTATATGGTACAATCATTGATCACACACCCATAGTATTCATTACTCTTCGTGGCAAGAGAACATTCTGTTTGTCCTAGGATCCGTCTCGAAGGACCAAGTGGTAAGTTACGACTTGCTAGCTCATGCAATAAACATGCGCTGTGTTTTTCCCCGGCATATTCGTTCACACCAGGTCACATCTTCACAATGATAACTCTGACTTTTCAATTACGATATTGTTTGCAGTCTAATCCTTAGAAATTAGAAATAGAAATTCCTATTTTACTGTATTTTTTCCTTTTCGTTTTGGGGATAATCAACTTTGAATATCTTCTTTTCTGGATTTTCAGGTGTGAATCATGTCCATTCTTGTATACCACATTAACCATACAAAACCTAGGGGTGGTTTTGCCATATCTCATTTTGACTGTCACCATTATAGTCCAACTATTCCTAGTTCTTGACTAGTAATGAGGAGCATTGGTTTTGGATATTCAGTTTGCTTCTCTAATTGACTCAATTGAAATGGAAAAGACCCCAACCCTGCCATATCTACAATAAATTGTTGTATTCTTTGTCAGGTTATTTGATGCTTGTGAATCATCTTATATTGTAATCAAGATTGTAGACACTTGTAATATCATATATATAAAAAATGCCCATAAAAGCCCTGGGACAGAACACCATGTTTATGTTAAAATTGCATGTGTTTCAATTACATAGTGAAGCTGAAAGAAATCTTCTCAGAAATACCCAGACAATGTCGCAGCAGAGTTATTTGGCAACCACTCACCCTTATAATTATAGTTGCAATATCTAACGTGGACTCGGTGGCAGACATGCAATTTATCATGTACTTTAATCTCTTAAGGTGGAAAATGATAGGTAGCGTTTTGAAATTCCAGCTGCCCGGTTGGAACTCTTGGCATTCACCTGTGTGTGACAGACACTGTTTGGCGCCTGGACAACTGGCCACTGAACCTAACCCATCAGCAGACAACTGAGAAATTATCAGAATGTCCAATGCTAATTTGGTTCTTAGCTAAATTTACATTCAAAATGAATTAAGATAATTGTCTTGTACTATTCTTCTTTGTGGTATAATTGTGTTGTTAATGTTAGCTTTACAGTGGCCAAACAATACCTCAAATACTCTGTTTTTTAACCTTTGAATGTTAATGAAAATGTTAATGAATGTTAATGTTAATGAAAAATAATCTAATCTTAATTAGGGTAACTGCATTGTCCAATTCAACTCAATTTGCCTTGCTGATTGACTGGTTTAATAAGGATCCGCCCCTTTTATTTTTTGGGGGCCTAAAATGACAAACCCAAATCTAACTGCCAGTAGCTCAGGCCCTGAAGCAAGGATATGCATATTCTTGGTACCATTTGAAAGGAAACACTTTGAAGTTTGTGGCAATGTGAAAGGAATGTAGGAGAATATAACATAATAGATCTGGTAAAAGATAATACAAAGAAAATACCAACCGTTATTGTGTATTTTTTTGTACCATCATCTTTGAAATGTAAGAGAAAGGCCACAATGTATTATTCCAGCCAAGGTGCAATTTAGATTTTGGCCACTAGATGGACGCAGTCTTCGTGCAAAGTTTTAGACTGATCCAAGGAACCATTACATTTCTGTTCAAAATGTTGTATCAAGACTCCTTGAATGTGCCAAATTTGTTTCTTAATAACTTTTCATGTTCCAAATTGTGCACTCTCCTCAAACAATAGCATGGTATTATTTCACTGTAATAGCTACTGTAAATTGGACAGTGCAGTTAGATTAACAAGAATGTAAGCTTTCTGCCAATATCAGATATGTCTATGTCCTGGAAAATGTTCTTGTTACTTACAACCTCATGCTAATCACATTAGCCTACGTCAGCTCAACCGTCCCATGGACGGGACACTGATCCCGAAGAAGTTTTAAATCTAATCAAAGTTTGGCATGCCCAAGTGTCTAGTAATTGTGAAAAACCTCACACTTCCATATAACCCTTCCAAAATGTGTAACAACTTCCACAGATAGTTCATAATCAGTCATCCATAACATCCATCCCATTTTGACTATATAACCTAATTTCATAGTCTAGTGAGCAGTAGGTGTGATAAGGGCAGGTAACAGAGTCAAACTGACAATCAGACCTTGGTCAAATAAAGTCACAGTATTTCAAATATATTCAACATATCTTGAGAGAGGTATTTTAAAACACACACACATATATAAATATACATGGGGGGGGGGGGGGGGGGTAATCCACCAAGTACATGTCACATGTACTTTTATAGCAAGCAGCATACCACCCTGCATCACACTGCTGGCTTGCTTCTGAAGCTAAGCAGCGTTGGTCCTGGTCAGTCCCTGGATGGAAGACCAGATACTGCTGGAAGTGGTGTTGGAGGGTCAGTTGGAGGCACCCTTTCCTCTGGTCTAAAAACCAGGGGAAAGGAAATATAAAAACCAAAGGAAATATCCCAATACCCCAGGGCAGTGATTGTGTAGGGTGCCATCTGTCAGATGGGATGTTAAACGGGTGTCCTGCCTCTCTGTGGTGATCAAAGATCCCATGGCACTTATTGTAGGGGTGTTAACCCCGGTGTCCTGGCTAAATTCCCAATCTGGCCTTCATACCATCATGGTCACCTAATCACCCCCAGCTGACAATTGGCTCATTCATCCTCCTCCTCTCCCCTGTAACTATTCCCCAGGTTGTTGTTGTAAATGAGAATGTGTTCAGTCAACTTACCTGGTTAAATGAAAACAAACATGGCACTTTATTATTTTTATTTTTTTACAGCAGTTACATAGACAGAATAAAGTATTTTGATATTTTGATATACAGTGCCTTCGTAATGTACTCATACCCCTTCACTTTTTCCACATTTTGTTATGTTACATCCTTATTCTAAAATTAATGAAATTGTTATTTTTTCCCCAATCAATCTACCCCATAATGACAAAACAGGTTTTTGTACATTTTTGCTCATGTATTAAAAATAAGAAACTGAAATATCACATTTACATAAGCTTGGCACACCTGTATTTGTGGAGTTTCTCTCATTCTTCTCTGCAGATCCTCTCAAACTCTGACATGTTGGATGGGGAGTGTCACTGCACAGCTATTTTCAGGTCTCTCCAGAGATGTTCGATCAGGTTCAAGTCTGGGCTCTGGCTGGGCCACTCAAGGACAACTCCTGTTTTGTTTTGGCCTTTGCCTCTGTCTGAGCTCCTGAACATTCTGGAGCAGGTTTTCATCAAGGATCTCTCTGTACTTTTCTCCATTCATCTTCCCTCAATCCTGACTAGTCTCCCAGTCTGTACCGCTGAAAAACCTTCCCACAGCATGATTCTGTAACCACCATGCTTAACCGTCGGGATGGTGCCCGGTTTCCTCCAGACGTGACGCTTAGCATTCAGACCAAAGAGTTCAATCTTGGTTTCATCAGACCAGAGAATCTTGTTTCTCATGGTCTGAGAGCAGGGACGTCAATAGACATTCAGAACATCCGGGGCTCAGCCCTGATGACCTGGGCCTGTCCCTCAGAGGTGTGTGCTTAGTCCCCTCCTGTAATATCTGTTCACCCACGACTGCATTACCAAGCACGACTCCAACACCATCATTAAGTTTGCTGATGACACAACAGTGGTAGGCCTGATCACCGGCAATGATGAGACAGCCTATAGGAAGGAGTTCAGAGACCTGGGAGCAGATTGTGGACTACAGGAAAAGAAGGGCAGAACAGGACCCATTAACATCGACGGACTGTAGTGGAGCTGGTCGAGAGTTCCTTGGTTTCCACATCACCAACAAACTATCATGGTCCAAACACACCAAGACAGTCGTGAAGAGTGCACTCCAACACCTTTTCGCCCCCAAGACTGAAAAGATTTGGCATGGGCCCTCAGATCTTCAAAGGCTCTCGACTAACCTGGACCCCCGCACATTGACTCGGTACCGGCAATCCCTGTACATAACCTCTTTATTGTTATTTTATCATGTTAGTTTTTATTATATTTTTTGACCTTAGTTAATTTAGTAAGTATTTTCTTAACTCTATTTCTTGAACTGAATTGTTGGTTAAGGGCTTGTAAGTAAGCATTTCACGTTAAGGTCTACAACTGTAGTATTCGGCGCATGTTTTCAAATCGGAGGGCCTGTTGTCCGGACCTCTGGCAGTCTCTATGGGGGTGCCACAGGGTTCAATCCTCGGGCCGACTCTCTTCTCTGTATACATCAATGATGTTGCTCTTGCTGCTGGTGATTCTCTGATACACCTCTACGCAGACGACACCATTCTGTATACTTCTGGCCCTCTTTGGACACTGTGTTAACTAACCTCCAGACGAGCATCAATGCCATACAACTCTCCTTCCGTGGCCTCCAACTGCTCTTAAACGCAAGTAAAACTAAGCGCATGCAATTCAACCGATCACTGCCCGCACCTGCTTGCCCTTCCAGTATCACCACTCTGGACGGCTCTGACTTAGAATACGTGGACAACTACTGTGACGTAGAAGTCCGTCACTGGCCGCGGGCAGCAATTGGTTCTTCAACGCACACACGCATTCATCACTCCTCCCTGCGCCATTATAAGATAAGTTAACAACGTGGGTCGACACACAAATTAACTTCTGTCTTAGTGCATACATTTCACACTTATGTCAATGTTCATATTTGAGATATACAATATAAATTATACTTATCAATGTTGTGGATGAGCGCATTGTTTGTTTGTTCTGTTCATCTCTCTCTCCATCTCTGTAGCTTCCGGGTAGCCTGGAAAAGGACCCGAGCTAAGGGAATTGGGCTGGCTTTATAGTGCCTGTCCCAAATGGCTCATTAATGCATATGGGCATATTGAAAGATATTGTCAGTAGTGATGTAATGTTGTAAATGTTATGTTGTAATATTGTTTAAAACCGTGTTGCAATGTATATCCTTTAGTATGTTTAGTTAATGGAAAATGTTGGTTTGTATTGTTAATTGCTTCATTAATTAGGGTTAATTGTTCTGAGGGGAGGGGCTAGCCCTACAAAAGGAGCCTCTCTTTCAGTTCATTGGGAAGGCATTGTGAGAGGCATTGTGAGAGGCATTGTGAGAGGCATTGTGAGAGGCATTGTGAGAGGCATTGTGAGAGGCATTGTGAGAGGCATTGTGAGAGGCATTGTGAGAGGCATTGTGAGAGGCATTGTGAGAGGCATTGTGAGAGGCATTGTGAGAGGCATTGTGAGAGGCATTTTAGAGGCATTTTGGATCGAGCTGTGGATGGGGCAGCATTGTTTTTAAGCTGTCCCATCAGGTAGACGTTGATAGCAGTACTGTTGTTTTTTTTGTTCCGGAATCACTTGTAAATAAACACCTTTGCACAGAAGAACTTTTGCGGCTCCGCCATCTTTTTATTTTGATAGAGGTTAGGTTATCCAGTTTAGCCTTCTGGCCTACTCTACGTGACAACTACAAATACCTAGGTGTATGGTTAGACTGTAAACTCTCCTTCCAGACTCACATTAAGCATCTCCAATCCAAAATTAAATCTAGAATCGGCTTCCTATATCGCAACAAAGCATCCTTCACTCATGCTACCCAACATACCCTCGTAAAACTGACCATCCTACCAATCCTTGACTTCGGTGATGTCATCTATAAAATAGCCTCCAACACTCTACTCAACAAACTGGATGCAGTCTATCACAGTGCCATCCGTTTTGTCACCAAAGCCCCATACACTACCCACCATTGCGACCTGTACACTCTCGTTAGTTGGCCCTGGCTTCATACTTGTCGCCAAACCCACTGGATACAGGTTATCTACAAGTCTCTGCTAGGTAAAGCCCCGCCTTATCTCAGCTCACTGGTCACCATAGCAGCACCCACTCGTAGCACGCGCTCCAACAGGTATATCTCACTGGTCACCCCCAAAGCCAATTCCTCATTTGGTCGTCTTTCCTTCCAGTTCTCTGCTGCCAATGACGGGAACGAACTGCAAAAATCTCTGAAGCTGGAAACACTTATCTCCCTCACTAGCTTCAAGCACCAGCTGTCAGAGCAGCTCACAGATTACTGCACCCATCTATAATTTAGCCCAAACAACTACCTCTTCCCCTACTGTATTTATTTATTTATTTATTTTGCTCCTTTGCACCACATTATTTCTATTTCTACTTTGCACATTCTTCCACTGCAAATCTACTGTTCCAGTATTTTACTTGCTATATTTTTTTCACCTCACCACCATGGCCTTTTTGCCTTTACCGCCCTTATCTCACCTCATTTGCTCACATTGTATATAGACTTATTTTTCTACTGTATTATTGACTGTATGTTTTGTTTATTCCATGTCTAACTCTGTGTTGTTGTATGTGTCGAATTGCTATGCTTTATCTTGGCCAGGTCGCAGTTGCAAATGAGAACTTATTCTCAAATAGCCTACCTGGTTAAATAAATATTTGATTAGTGCCGTAGCAATATGGAGTATTCTGAACACACACACACACACACACACACACACACACACACACACACACACACACACACACACACACACACACACACACACACACACACACAATATGAACAACAGGCAAATAATGTTTTCCTGAATTGAGCTAAAAGTATTTTTGTTTAGCAGTTCTATCAATCTTAAACCTGATTAACATTCAACTGTCTTGCCCTTCCCTAACCACACCTGTGTTCTCTTTCTCTGTCACTTCAGCAACAAAATCAACATGCGCGCAACCATGGGGGAAAACCGATGAGGTTGGCTTAGATTGTTGACAACATTTAAGCTATATTTCATCTCCAATGTTTATTGAAAACAAATACGTTTGCATAATGACCACTCATTGTTTCAAATACACCGTTACAATTGTTGGTTAACTAGCTAGTGAATTTTACCCTTATTTGCATTGACATAAAATCAGACAAACCACAAGACATGATATCAATAACATGATAAACATGCTGAATTAAGCCACTGACGATTCCCTACATGGCATTCTTGCAGTCTGGCCATCCAGAATCACAACAGGCTGACTTCTGCCCCATGGAAGCTCGCACATCGTTTTCGTGACGTTGTCAACCAGCCCATCTATTTAGCTACTGTAGATGCTAAGTAATTGTATTGTAAACACACACACACACAATCTATTAACTTACTCCTGCAAATGCAACTACTGTCTTTGTGTTTGCTAAGCTGCATCTCTTGCCTTCTTTCTCAAGAATAAATGCTGTATGTCCATCTTCTATAAATTGGAAAAAATGTTAACTCAGCTATCCATCTTTCTTTTTTCAACAGATAGCTAGCTAATTGAGCTGACGACCAAAAGTAGCTAACGTCATGTTAGCCTTAAGTTAGCTCGCAATCTTTATTAGTAATTTTCTTTGCATATTTGGACAGTACTTGATTAGACAGTAATTGGTTAGGTACTGATACTTTTTCGGGTGGTGAACTGAGCTCCAGCAGTTGGATTCAGTGTCCAAATAGCTAATGAAAAACTTTTTTGACCTTATTTGACCTAGATAGTTTGTGCGTATGCATTGATATGTAGGCTACATGTGCCTTTTAAAAAATGTATGTGTTTTGTCCTTGAGCTGTTCTTGTCTAATGATATTCTGTATTATGTCATTCTCTACTATGTTTCATGTTTGTGTGGACCCCAGGAAGAGTAGCTGCTGCTTTTGCAACAGCTAATGGGAATCCTAATAAAATATCAAAATACAAAATAAATGTACTGTCAAAACCCTGCTCATAAAATGTGCTAGGTTGCTAACAGCAGCACTGCTAGCTAGACTCGGTAGTCCTGAACGTTAGTTAGCTTAACGTTATCTGTCAGTGCAGCTTTTGAGTCAACATGTTGAAATGTAAGTTACTCAAATCTAACTTACTGTGAGGTCAATAACTCTGAATAACATCATCATGGGCTAACAACATGTTATATAGTAATAGCAAGCTAACAAAGATTTCCTCCGGTAATCTTTGCGCTTTATCCCTCATAGAATGAACAGTCGCCCCCGCGCGCCGAAATATAATTTCTTTGGACTAATCAAAAATTACTTTGGAAAATCACTTTCACTCCGCCTCCTAAAGTGCCACCGTATACAGAAATGGTGGTTTAAGGCAGCACTTAAAAGGCAGGATAGGCCAGGGCTCATGTTTGGAGTATTCATTTCAGTGTGTAATGCAGTGTAGCCTAGTTTGTTTTACACCATCCCAGCAGGGCAAAAGACTCTTGGTTGAGACAAAATCATTCAGGGCTAGAGCCTTCAATGTCTGAGAGTCGTTTAGATGCCTTTTGGCAAACTCCAAACGGGCTATCATGTGCATTTTACTGAGTGGCTTCCATCTGGCTACTCTACCATAAAGTCCTGATTGGTGGAGTGCTGCAGAGATGGGTGTCCTTCTGGAAGGTTCTCCCATCTCCACAGAGGAACTCTGGAGCGCTGTCAGAGTCACCATCGTGTTCTTGGTCACCTCCCTGACCAAGGACCTTCTCCCTCGATTGCTCAGTTTGGCCAGGCGGTCAGCTCTAGGAAGAGTCTTGGCGGTTCCAAACTTCTTCCATTTAAGAATGATGGAGGCCACTGTGATGTTGGGTACCTTCAACGCTGCAGACATTTTTTGGTACCTTACCCCAGATTTGTCAATCCTGTCTCGGAGCTCTACAGACAATTCCTTCCACCTCATGGCTTGGTTTTTGCTCTGACATGCACTGTCAACTGTGGGACCTTATATGGACAGGTGTGTGCCTTTCCAAATCATGTCCAATCAATTGAACTTACCACAGGTGGACTCCAATCAAGTTTTAGAAACATCTCAAGGGTGATCAATAGAAACAGGATGTACCTGAGCTCAATTTCAAGTCTCATAGCAAAGGGTCTGTATACTTATGTAAGTAAGGTATTTCTGTTTTTTATTTTTAATACATTTGCGAAATTAAAATAAGAAACAGTTTTTGCTTTGTCGTTATGGGGTATTGTGTGTAGATTGATGTGGGAAAAAAAGTATTTCATCGATCTTAGAATAAGGCTGTAACGTAACAAAATGTGGAAAAGTCAAGGGGTTCTGAATACTTTCTGAATGCACTGTACATTCCATCTGGATAGATATACATTATACATCGTGTTTTCAGTCATAACTATTATAGAACATGAGCTTTTAAACCCACCCCTCAACTACTCTCAGTCCATCCCACCTATCTATGTAAACCCACCCCTCAACTACTCTCAGTCCATCCCACCTATCTATGTAAACCCACCCCTCAACTACTCTCAGTCCATCCCACCTATCTATGTAAACCCACCCCTCAACTACTCTCAGTCCATCCCACCTATCTATGTAAACCCACCCCTCAGCTACTCTCAGTCCATCCCACCTATCTATGTAAACCCACCCCTCAGCTACTCTCAGTCCATCCCACCTATCTATGTAAACCCACCCCTCAACTACTCTCAGTCCATCCCACCTATCTATGTAAACCCACCCCTCAACTACTCTCAGTCCATCCCACCTATCTATGTAAACCCACCCCTCAACTACTCTCAGTACATCCCACCTATCTATGTAAACCCACCCCTCAACTACTCTCAGTCCATCCCACCTATCTATGTAAACCCACCCCTCAACTACTCTCAGTCCATCCCACCTATCTATGTAAACCCACCCCTCAACTACTCTCAGTCCATCCCACCTATCTATGTAAACCGCCCTCTTATAATTTGCATTTGCCGTATTTGTTTCAGCTGTGATGTTTCACATAAATTCTGAATCTGTCTAATCCTATAGTATCTACAGATTGTAAATGAAAGCTAAATATTTTGACAAAAAGTATTATTATATTATTCATTGATTGACTTGATTGATTTCCAGATCTCCCAACAGTGCTATTTGTAGTGTTAATTTCAATACATTTTGTCATTTTTCAGCCATTCCTGAACCTGTGACCAGAAACAAGCTACATAGGTCCAATACCAGAATAAGTGATCTAATGATTCTGTCTCTTCAAAGCAAAACCTGCCGAGCTGAGATGGTTGTGTGCCCCATATACATGACAACCTATATTTGTGAATGCAATGTATTGGTATTGATTTTGGGGATTTTTAAATACAGATATTATTGAAAAGAGTAGAAATATCAAACGTAAGAAATTATTGCTGTATCATTCAAGCTAAGGGCAGGTACTGAAATTGTAAGCAATTCCTGTAACATTCATTAAGGCCGGCTACTGAAATGGTAATATTACAGATGTGCAGCACAAAGCTAGTTTAAGTGCCTGGCTCCAAGTTTGTTCACATGTTGGAAATAGAGCACTCCATCTCTCTTCGCAAGCATGTAGGTGCCCACTCACCTTACCTGCATGCTAGCCGTGCCATTCATTTTGATAACTGCATTAGTGGCAGCTACCCGACATGAGGTGTCCTCAAATGGGTCAGGAATAACACAATGAAGCGTTTTCAGACATGGAGCCATATAGTTCTGCTGAGTGCTCAAACCACCTAACAACTGATTACCCACTTCTTGTATGAAATCCAATCTTAACATTGGCTGACAGTTTTGTGAATGTCGGTGCACGTTAGGGGGTATGTTTTTTAGTTATGTTTTTTCCAACTCTGGGATATCAGAGCAATGAGTGATGTAGGTGTAGATAAGTATCAGTGTGTTTGAGTGTTTCTCTTGCATCTAGTTCCTTAAATTAAAGAAGGGTGGCATTTTCTTCCTGTGTTGGAGCCCTGCCAAAGCTAATCATACTCAGGGAAGCATTCATCACTCGGTGTGCACGCTTACTATTTGGAATGAACTCCAACATAGAGGTCAGCTGGTGTCGTAGCGCTTAATATTTCATAAAAAGCATCCCTCAACCATTTCATTTTAAGCCAAGAAAAGCCCCCACATTTCAAGTATGTATGATCTTTTAGAGAACTCTCTTGTGATGTAACAAGTATACCTATTTGTAAAGCCACCATTACTAAAAACCAATTTGAAGGACATGTTACATGGTGTTCATCTAGTACCTTGGGAACTGAATGTTGCATTATAATGCTGCATACTAAAGAAAACCCAACCATGGCTTTTTAAATGTTGACTTATTATATGGGTGTCGTAATAATCGGTTCAAACGCATATTTCCCAACTAACCTTGCACTGGTGACATCTACACATCAAAGGGACACAACAGTAGAAATCAAACAGTTCGTTTGAAATGCCATGCAGCTCAGAAAATCCATTGGGGGAGATATAGATACAGTGGTTGTGGATTATTCATATCAAAGGTTTAATATAATAGCTGGGAAACTTAATTAGAGGCCTCCAAATCTGCTTAGGGGCTTCATATTTCCCTCCTTATCAGCAACTGCAGACGGGTTTATCTCCAAACTTCTACATTAATTAACTTATCACCATGCATCAGGGTCACAATGCACCAAAGGCAGTAGTCCGAGATGGGGAACAACATCCCCTCCCTTCCTTCGTTGTCGTCACGGTTCGTCCATTGCAACACTACCCTCCCAAAAAAATGATAACTCGTGAGTCAGTGAGGATAAAGATCAGGACGAGAACAAATGATACACCAAAACAAGTCTGGGAAATGTTGGTCAATTGTCCGTCTCTATAGTAATGTGAACCATTGCAAGGTTACATATGAAGTATTTTTCATTAAAATATGGGTGATAGAAAGGGTTGAAATGGTAACTATGGAAACTGAACTATTAGAAACTATTGTATACCTGGCAGGTTTTAAGGAGAATCAAATACATGTTCTCAAATGCTTCTTGTGTTATTCCCCTCTGCAAAATTGCCCAGCTCTCTCTCTCTCTCTTTCTCAATGTCTGTCTGTCTCTCTCTCTGAAATGTTTGTAAAGGTTGGAAAGGCTCTGGAGATTTCACTCAATATCTCACCGCACAGGATCTCACTGTCTCCTCTCCTCTTCTTCTCTCCCTCTCTTCATAGAACCTCCCCCCTCCCTCAGAGCATCACCTAACTATATCTGTTTCGGTACTTCCAATGCATGATTTTACTAAAACAATATGAGCGTTATAACAGTGACTGGAAGTCTGCAGGTACGGTAGCATTGCTACCAGCCATTGCGCTAACGCTAGATCGCATTGGCTCACAAAACTACTGTGAACTTCCTTCATAATGCACGCAGAGACATACAATTGGTATACACAACGGCCAGAATCTCGCAGTATCCCTTTAATATAGCTCTACCTCATAGTTAATTAATATTGTAATGTATCTGCTTCAGGATAGAGGTTCTTTAGCAGCTTGTTTATAGCAAGTTGTGCTGTTGTGTCGAGTGGGGGATAGAAAACCCAGAGATGAGGATAGGGAGAGAGGGAAGGAGCAATGGAGAAGGAAATCAAAGTTTTTTTTTCTGAACTGTACTCTGTCTCAGCAGAGGGAGCAGCCTCAGCCAAAGCCTTGCCAAAACTGCAGCGTAATGTGTTAGCTAATAATCTAGGTCCCCACAGTGAGGGTAAAAAAAAGCCCCCACAAGTGATAAGCTGCAGTAAGAACGAGGATCCCTGCTAATCTCCTAAACATGATTTTCCATACTGCTTTATCCACCATGCCTCTGGATTAAAGGCATTCTATTAAAGAGAGGGGCTTACTATATGGTGTAAGGATGGAACCAACAGTAGTTTGGGGTTTAAGCTGTGTTTCTTTCAATAGCCTTTTAAAAGAGCATTTGCTCATTTTGCTGCAGAATCAGTCTTCAGTGAGAAAGGGGAGAAGTGGATAAAAGAGGACTTTGAATAATTACCCAGTTTTGCGTCACTGTTTGCTAAAACATCTTTAAGAAAAAAATAAAAATAAAGATAGCCAGCACACAAACGTAAAGCTCATGTGGCCGTTCCATTGAATTGGTGAGAAAAAAGTTACTGTGAGAGAGGCCAAACAAATTATGCTTAGTCTTGGCTTATGTTGCCTTACACAATAATGCAATCTGTTTGATCACGTTCCAGCTGTTTGTATCTTTGGGACCAAACTGGGGTTATTCTCCTATAATTGGATGTGTTAATTGCTTAGCCTGCCAAAGTCTGCCAGGCCAAATGTGTCTTCAGATAATACAGCAAGAGGTGCTCTAATTACAAATACGCCAACATTGTTTTTTGAGTGAAGACAATAACACAGGAGACAGTTAATAACTGGATGGAGACTAAAGAAACAGACCTTTTTGTGTTTCATAAATCCTTGTTGTCGTCCACAGACATGAGTTGATGTGCTGCTAGCTACAGTTTCATCATGGTTATATTGTGCCTATAGAAAACAGGGGAATTAGACCAGGGATAAACGTGATTAATATAGACACGCCACAGATGTTTCCACTAGAGAGTATGACCTCTGAGATGCTGCACTCTATAAAACTCTGTTCTCCCACTGATCTTGCATATAGATGCTTTTATAACCTATAACATGAACAATACATCATTTCACCTGTACAAAGCATACATACCTTGTCATTGTATATCAGCGATGTCTTCATTGGGAGGTTGCTTATGTCACATGATGTATTCGTCAATATATATATTGTTTTTCTTGTTCAGTACTAACATGAAGCAAACCACATTATTGATAAATGTCGATGAGCCTTGTCAGTTCACCTCTAGCTATTCAATCAATGCAGTACAACAATCAATTGTTCGGTTCCACTGCTGTCAGATGAGAAAAGGGTAGAGACAAAGTTATGGTGCGTAATTCTAATATTATGAGGTATTTAGATTTCATTTATCTGCAGCCGTCAGGCATGTGTACATTTTACATACACTACTGTAATATGATATATCTCTCTCTAGATATTCATTTTGCGCTCTCTTTATTTCTTTGGTGCTCTCTCTATTTCTGTCTCTCTCTAGTTATTTTGCGCTCTCTCTCTATTTCTCTCTCTGTCTCTTTCTCTCTCTCTCTCTCTCTATAGATGTAATGAATACTAAGTTGATGCAGGTCTTATCAGATATGCAGTATGATCCTGTGATAAATCTATTCAGCTTCAGCCAGTACCTTGGACATCCTTGATAATTGTCATGACTGTCCACAAGAATCTAAATAGGTCAGATCAGGTTTGCAATGATTAACTTCAATCAGACGCCCTCTCACCCGCAGAGGGGGGAGGAAAGAACTAGAAAGGATTAACAACTCATGTCCTGTTGTAAATCAAGGGGAGAAGATTCAGGTCTCCCTCGCCAATATTCAGGAATGTACTTTGTGTAAATATACTTTTTTCCCGACAAATCTAACTAGTTCAAAAGCGAATACTGGAACAATATTTCTAACATAGAACATGGGGAATGGTCAGAGGCGATCTACAGAACACTAATGTAATTTAGTTTGTTATTTTGTGTCATTAAAAATGTTATAAAGGAAATACTGTAACTTGGAAAGTATACCCACTACATGTACGAAGTTTCCATACTATGTGTAGTGCAATTTATATGAACAATTATGAAAGTGTTTTTGTCAAGAGAGGAATGTGATTTGAGAAACTAAAAGAGATGATTGTTTTACATTACTTTTTTCATGTAATGAACACGGTGGGAGACAGAAAGCTGGTTTCAAGCGCAGGGCGCAGCAGCTGTTTATTTGTAAAGGACCACATGAGGAGGCAGGTAGCTGGGTCCAGGGGCAGGCAGAAGGTCATACACAGGGGGTCCAAAAAGGCAACAACAAAAAACGGTAGCGTCCCACCTGGCCAACATCCGGTGAAATTGCAAGAGCTTGAAATTCAAACTACAGAATTATAAATATTTAACTTTCATAAAATCACAAGTGTACTACATCAAAATAAAGCTTAACTTCTTGTTAATCTAGCCGCTGTATCAGATTTCAAAAAGGCTTTATGGCGAAAGCACACCATGCGATTATCTGAGGACAGCGCCCCGCATACAAAAGCATGAAAAACATATCTCAACCAGGCAGGTGCGCCACGAAAGTCAGAAATAGCGATATAATAAATGCCTTACCTTTGATGATCTTCTTCTGTTGGCACTCCAAAAGGTCCCAGATACATCACAATTGGTCTTTTTGTTCGATAATGTCCTTCTTTATATCCATAAAAACTCAGTTTAGCTGGCGCGCTTCAGTCAATAATCCACCCAGTTTCCTTCCATCAAAATGCATACAAAATTAATCCCAAACCTTACTAATAAACTTTTCCAAACAAGTCAAACAACGTTTATAATCAAACCTTAGGTACCCTTATATGTAAATAAACGATCAAATTTAAGACGGAGAATCGTTATTGTCTTTACCGGAGAAAAATACCAAAGAACACGCTCTCTTCCACGCGCTTGGAAAATGGGAGCCAAAATGGGAGCCACCTATAAAAACTACAATTTCTGGCTTATTTTTCCAAAAAACAGCATGAAACTCTTTCTAAAGACTGGTGACATCTAGTGGAAGCCTTAGGAACTGCAATCTGGGAGCATTTCGCCTTATAATAAAATTGACAGGCATTGAAAACAGTGGTAGGCTGAATTTTTTTGGGGTGGGATGGTTTGTCCTTGTGGTTTCGCCTGCCATATCAGTTCTGTTATAGAAACTTTAGATTGTTTTCTATCCATATCTATGCAAAGGCATATCCTAGCTTCTGTGCCTGAGTAACAGGCAGTTTACTTTGGGCACGCTTTTCATCCGGACGTGAAAATACTGCCCCCTCCCCAAGAGAGGTTAAATTGAAGCATTTTTTGACAACCATGGGGCTGGCTGCTGACTGGCTGGTCCTGGGGCTGGCTGACAGTCAATCTCATCGTCTTCTTCCAAATCACTGTCAGACTCCGAATTGACAGAGACATGATCCTCATATTCTGAAAACTCTTAATCTTTCAAAGTGGAAGATGCTCCTTCCACAATAGCTTCTCTCTCTGCAAAATAAATATTCTAAGGCCCTCTGAGCAGAGATTATTTTTGCCATGCTGATTGATTGTGGTAAGGAGCCACACATGCAAAGCTATTTATTGTTGTGTCCCTCCTCCAATTGTTCCTGGCTGGGGTAGAGTGTGGGAAAATACACATTTTATTTTACAATGCATCGAAATAATGTATTGTAATAACACTGTGCAGGTTCCTGGAAGACATTGCGTAGTTTCACCCACTACAAAGGATAAAGAGTGCAAGAAAAGTAGATTCTTGGTGCTATGTTGAAACAGCAGGCCCAGGAGGAGGAAGACAGAGTGAAGGCACACAGCAAACCTTTTTGTTTCATTTTTACTTGTTTTCACCTACACACACACACTTTTCCACACTTGTATTACCCTCGGATCCAGTGTACTATAAATGTGTAGGGGGGTACACAGTGTGCACTCAATGAAATTGTGCTCTTTTACATGATCTTCACAGACAATGAGCCAAGGCCAATGAGTCTTAGGTTGAAAAAATAATTCATTGTATCCTTTTTATTTGAGTAAACATTGAAAATGGGTACCACAGACCCAAACGCCACAGGGTTAAAGAACTGCTCTCCAGATCCTAATGAGTTAATTGTTACATGATTCATTTAATCGGGTAACAGTTAAACATATTTAGGTAATTACATAAATAACAGTCTTCAAATTAATGTTAAAGTCAAGTCACAACATAATATACCACCTGTTTTAAGACCGTTTGGGTGAAAGTCTTCTAGAGTAGGAGTGCGTATGTCCAAGACTCACTGTAGCTTATGACGTAAAAACCTGCTACAGTCTTGGAGAAAAATGTCAATCAGGAATTGTAATGTGATGGGGGTACTACTACAGTTTTTTTTTTACAATCGCTAGGACCCATTTCTCAACACTTAGGTCTTTTTCAAAGCTCTTCACACAGTGAGCACAACAGCAGTCTATGTGGGCTAAGCTGTGGTTCATTTTTCATTGCTTTGGCACAAATTGAATTCTATGACTACAAATGTCATGATTTATTTTCTCACTCAGACACATCCACCACCAAAACTCTATGTACCTACAGGCCAATTTGCACATGTTTACATACTCTTTTCAAAACTGTTAAACTTAAGTTCAAAACCTAACATAACACACATTTGAATAAGATAGAAATTTGCTACATTTCTACAGTAATACCGTATTGATATATATTCCAAATCTAAAAAATGAAATACTATCAAAACAGTTAGACCAACCACAGCTGATTCCCATTGTAGCTGAACACCTACCCAGGTGTTAGTCTTTCAATTTCATTACCATCTATACAAAAGTGGACATCTTAGGTGTAATGCTGCACTGTAATGTAAACTTGGACCCAGCCAGAGATAGAGAAGTGACTGACAGAGGAAGAAGAGTGGCTGGGAGAGAGAGAGGAGTACGTGTGTTTGGTGGAAGAAGACAGAGGAAGATGAAGAGCTGTAGTCTCAGATGAGATTCGGGCTACTATAATTGATCATGTAATAAATCATGGTCGATCAATGAGAGAGGCTGGTCTGAGAGTGCAGCCAAATCTGCAACGCTCAACAGTGGCATCTATTGTGAGACATTTCCGGCAAAACAACAGGTAAGATGTGCATTCTGCAAGGGCATCTGACTGAACTACACATTACAGAAGTAAATTGAGCAAAGCCTCCAAACCCACTTGTGTGTAATTGTTTTTGTATTTCCTTAGGACCCAACGGTTACCTCACACAGGTGGGAGAGATAGGATTTTGACTGCTGTGCAGGAAACTGCAATCGTTGATATGGTCATCAGAAACAATGGCATAAAACTCACAGAGATTCGGGACAGAGTGTTGGCAGACAACATTACATTTAGAAATATTCACAATGTAAGCTTAACAACTATTTCCATAGTCCTGAAACAACATCAAGTCAGGATGAAGGAGTTGTACACTGTCCCCTTTGAGAGGAACTCTGAACGAGTCAATAAACTCAGGAACCAATATGTCCAGGTAAGATGACTATAAAATACAGAACTGGTTTTGAACAAACGCAAACAGGGCAGAGGCCCACAATGGCATGTTTTTAGGTATATTTCTTATGTTGCCTTGTGGATTTACTTTAGAGAGTCCACAGACAGTCCTGGCTTTAGAAGCCAGGCAAACATCTTTGTGGATGAGGCTGTTTTCAACTTGGCCAAATCACGGAAGCGAGGAAGGAATGTGATTGGGAAAAGAGCCACAGTGGATATCCCGGGCCAGAGGGGTGCCAACATCACAATGTGTGCAGCAATATCCTCTGATGGATTGCTGCACACAAATCGCTAATTGGGCCATACAACACCGAGCGTCTCATTTCATTCCGGGATGATCTCTATGGAAGGTTGTGCCAGGTGAGGAAAGGGTTGCAGTGAGGCGAAATCGGACAATGTTTGTAATTGTATGGGACAATGTGGCATTTCACCACTCCCGTGCTGTCACAGAGTGGTTTGCAGCCCATTGAAGGATGGTGTCACTTCTCCTCCCACCTTTCTCTCTATTCCTCAACCCCATAGAGGAATTATTTTCCTCATGGAGGTGGAAGGTTTATGACCACCATTCACATGATCAAATGTCCCTTCTGGACGCAATGAATGCTGGATGCCTGGACATATCTGCAGAAGATTGCCAGCAATGGACCAGGCATGCCAAAATATTATTTCCTAGGTGTATTGCCCAAAGATGACATAAGATGTGACGTGGATGAGAACCGGTGGCCAAATGCAGAAGACAGGGTTGACTAGCATTGCTACTGTATCTGTATCGGTAGATGGTGTATGTACAAATTCTTGTATTTTGGAATCACTCAATGCCAAAAAATGACATAAAACATATTGAAGCATATTGCATCATGTCTGATTCATTCCTGTAACATATACTGCAGTGAATTCTAAACAGTAGAGAGGTGTCATTCTTGTTTTGTAAAGACATTTTACAAAAGAAAACATTGTGTAATGCTCCCTGTTAGGGTTTTTTAGGTCATTGTTTTATGAGCGACAGAGTGCTTGTTGGGTGACAACCTTTGCTCGTGTTGTGGACGAATGAGCTGATTTGAGACATGTATGAAGTATTTTGGTAGTTTTAGTGCATTTTTGGATGTGAAATTAACTGCTGTACCAAGCTGAAAGTTGGTTAGGAGAACTGTGTGAAGAGTTTTGAAAAAGTGACCTAAGTATTGAGAAATGAATCCTAGCGATTGTAAAAAACTGTAACGCCAAAGGGTATGAGACTCACCAATAGATCTGACATTGATTCAATATGACACCAATCCAGGTGGGCTTTTTTCTTTCTGAAATGCCTTCATGGCATCCAGATGCTTCCAGATTTGAATGACTTCCAACAATAACACTGATTGTTATTTTATTGCGTAACAATGACATGCTATCAGCCGTAATTCAGGCAGCACAGTGGGTGGCAAAAACATGAATTTCTGGCAATGTTGCTTACATTCTGAAAACACATTGTCGTATAATAATACTATTTGAAAGACCTAAAGCAAGACTCCAGTAGATTAGCATCTTGCGATTGTTTCCAGGAGAGAGAGAGCGGGTGTGTGTGTGTGTGTGTGTGTGTGTGTGTGTGTGTGTGTGTGTGTGTGTGTGTGTGTGTGTGTGTGTGTGTGTGTGTGTGTGTGTGTGTGTGTGTGTGTGTGTGTGTGTGTGTGTGTGTGTGTGTGTGTGTGTGTGGCATAATTACACTGGGTCTGTTTGGCTGTGGAATGGCTTTGACTAAACATGCACATCCCCCTTAAGAAATGTTGATCTTATTCATATCTCATCATTATGCATAGTATTCTTATCGGTTGGCTCTTAATAAAAGAGAACTTGACAATGGACAGCTACTTTGGTTTGTTTGGCAAAAGATGATAAGACCAAATAGGCAATAAGGATAAAGCAGTAACGTAAACTTGGCTGATGATACTGTCTAGACATATAGTTCAGTCATATCCTTTATCTTTTCATTGTTATCTTTTTCAGATCCCCATTAGCTGAGGCTTTTGGTATATCTCTTTGGTATATCTCTTTGGTATATATCTTTGTATTTTCTTTTGTCTCTTCAAATCAAAAATGGACACATCATATAACTACAGTATAACCAAAAATGTACAAAATAACTGATATCCACTTTGTAAAATGATAACCTTTCGATGTCAACTTTGTTGAATATAAGTGTTTTTTATATATATATATATATATATTTTAGCACCTTAACCTCCTACTCCAAAAAGACAATTCCCTTTCTTTGTTGAAAATAACAGTATCTTATTTTCAACTTATTAACAACTTAACATCCAATTCCAAAGACTATTCCCCTGAAGGAGTGATAACAACCAAACAGCAGACAGAGAAATTCAGAGAGCAAAAGAGCATGAGGCATTCGGTCCCTTTTAAAAGAACCTCATAATGGGTGACATTATTTATATGGCCTTTATTGCCCTTTAAATTTCGGACAGTTGATTGGCAGTAGCCCAGAACCGTCAAGCCCCACTATTGGATAACAAATGGCATACTGTAGGCCTTAGCAATAGTTGGCAAGCACGTGGGATGTTGTGAGCAGCCATTACATACTGGACAAATTATGCAGTTTGCCGCTTACCTACAGACAAGCGATTAAGGATCCAGCCATCTGATCATGAATTGCTTTTTACTAAACATGAGTAATATGAATTTTATGTTAATCTTTTTGACTTTAATTGAATGCAGTCTGTTGAAAGAGCAAGCTGATTATTTCCCCCCTCCACCTACTCACCTATTTAATTGTTTTCTCATAGTTGGCCACATGTTGTCATATTGGCTCGAATTAACATTTTCAGGGCTATGTTTCGTATTCACTTCATACTTACCTCACAGGTAGTCATTGCATAAATTGGACTGGACTCACAGCAGAAACACAGTATATAAATAAGTTAATATAGCACTTTGCCACATACCTGGACATATTGGTTTGGTTTCTCTTTCCTGAACATCAATATAAGTTTCTCTCACAAAACCTGTCAACTAGACTCACATTTTACTGCTAAAGAGACAATATTCAACAGGCCGGTGTGGAAAGATATGTTCTGGAAAGGGCAAGTTTGACAGAGACAACATAATGTCCAAATGGTCGATGTGTCCAGACAGAAAAGAAACGAAAGTCAGAATATTATTCTGTGTGGACTGACATGCTTTCATTGAGGGAATAATGATACGATTTGCATGTAAACTAAAACGCCAATCGGTGCAATCACTCAGGTTGCCAAGGCTCCTTCATATGTCGGAACGGCAAGCTTATGCACTCGAGAACAGAAGAGGGTTCTGTCAGTGATTGAAATGATGAGAGCACTTGGGCTTGACAGTTGAGAGTCATGTCTTCCTCTTCATAAAGACATCATAGGCAGTGAGTTGACAGTTTTTTAAGCAAAAACACTTTAAAAAAGTTTTTGTACAGAGTTGAAGTAGGAACAATGGCAATCAAGTGTACAGAAAATGAATGAAAGTTCAACCAGACTAGACAATCTCAAATCCTGCGAGATTATTAATATCCTAGATGCATAAGGTTAAACAGTACGTGTAAAAAAAAAAGATAAAGCAGGAAGATATTAGCACCGTCAGATTTTATTTAGAAAGTGGACAGGAAGACAAAAGTCTCCCATTGATAGGAAAGTAAAAGGACACAACCAAAATGTAAAGTTTTACACACGTATCTCAAGGCTGAGTAACTTATAATGACAAGGCTTATATAACATAGAGAGGCTTTAAAAATAGAGAGATCTCTCTGAGAAGGCCGTAGTAAACTTCATCTGCAATGCTTTTGTTCTTTGAGGATAATTCCTTGGATAAAAATGTAGTCATACCCTATCATTAGGATCCAGACAGGTTGTTCAAAGCTGCACCTTGGGAAATAATGGCCCATTATTTTAGTTCCTAACGATATGTGGTGTGAAATTGATGTTGACTGTGAGTTTAAACGAAGCAGTGGTGTTACAATGGCAGCCTACTAGCCAGAGAAATCCCCGAAAACCAGGTTGCTAACACAGGAGTTGAAACATCAACAATGGTCTTGAATGACACACTGAACTGTTTCTTTTGTCTCCTGTAAGCTAAAGACCAGAGGAGGAACTGAAGAAGGAACCACCTGGAGCTGAACGGAATAAGTTAATTAAAAGACAGAATGAATACAGGAAGTAGCAGCTGGATGTCATAATCTTACATGTTGAAGGAGCAACAGTAAAATATGGATCTTCTAGCCTAGTGGCTATAGTGTTGGGCCAGGTATTTTCAGGCCTCTCCAGAGAGATGTTAGCCTGTCTAGGATCAGCGTGGCGCTAGCGGCACCCCCCCCCCCCCCCCCACTGAAAAACCAGTGCCGCGAAATTCAAAAAAAATATTTTTTTTAAATATTTAACTTTCACACATTAAAGTCCAATACAGCTAATGAAAGACACAGATCTTGTGAATCCAGTCAACATTTCCGATTTTTAAAATGTTTTACAGGGAAGACACAATATGTAAAGATGTACATCTATTACCTAAAAACACATTAGCATAATCCACCATCTTTTATTTGTCCACCAACACCAGTAGCCATCACCAATTCGGCTAAACTAAGATATTTATAGCCCCTAACCAACAAAAAAACTCATTAGATGACAGTCTGATAACATATTTATGGTATGGGATAGGTTTTGTTAGAAAAAAGTGCATATTTCAGGTAGATGGCATAGTTTACAATTGCACCCACCATCACAAATGGACTAGAATAATTACAATGAGCAACGTGTTTACCTAACTACTAATCATCAAACATTTCGTAAAAATACACAGCATACACGAATCGAAAGACACAGATCCTGTGAATACAGACAATATTTCAGATTTTCTAAGTGTCTTACAGCGAAAACACAATAAATCGTTATATTAGCTTAGCACATAGCAATTAGCAGCCCAGCATTGATTCTAGCCAAAGTGAGCGATAAAAGTCAACATCGCCAAAAGATATTAATTTTTTCACTAACCTTCTCAGAATTCTTCCGATGACACTCCTGTAACATCACATTACAACATGCATATACAGTTTGATCGAAAATGTTTATATTTAGCCACCAAAATCATGGTTAGACAATGTGAAATGTAGACAGGCTGGTCAGAAAATGTCCTTGCGCCACTTAGACAGTGATCTACTCTTATACATAAATACTCATAAACGTGACTAAAAAATATAGGGTGGACAGGGATTGATAGACAATTTAATTCTTAATACAATTGCGTTATTACATTTTTTAATTTATCCTTACTTTTCAATACAGTTTGCGCCAAGCGAAGCTACGTCAAAAAACATGGCGTCCTAAGCCACTAAAATGTTTCGACAGAAACACGATTTATCATAATAAAAATGTCCTACCTTGAGCTGTTCTTCCATCAGTATCTTGGGCAAAGGATCCTTTCTTGGGAGAAATCGTCTTTTGGTGGAAAGCTGTCCTCTTGCCATGTGGAAATGTCAACTGCGTTCGGGATGAACTGAAAAGCGTGCCCAACTTTTCACATCGTTGCAAAAATAAATGTCCCAAAATCGCACTAAACGGATATAAATTGCTATAAAACGCTTTAAATTAACTACCTTATGATGTTTTTAACTCCTATAACGAGTGAAAAGATGACCGGAGAAATATAACAGGCTAAACTAACGCTTGGAACAGGTGCGCGCCGGGGTCCTCTAGGCTCATGACGCAGCTCCCAAAGAATGACTAGCTTCAGGGTTTTTTGATTTGTAGGGCCTGTGAACGCGCAATCGACCCCGTTGGAATCGTCATCACGTAAAGGCATCCAGGGGAAGACGTAAGAAGTGTCCGTATAGTCATAGCAACGACAGTGTCCTTTTAAATGACTTCAGAAGAGTGGCCAACATTTCTCAAATCTGACTCCATGTCAGGGAAATTGCTGTAGAATGGGCTCTGTTCCACTTAGAGACAAAATTTCAACTCCTATAGAAACTATAGACTGTTTTCTATCCAATAATAATAATAATATGCATATTGTACGATCAAGGATTTTGTGGGAAGCCGTTTAAAAAATTAGCCACATTAGCATAAATAGTCTAAACAGCGCCCCCATCCCCAACAGGTTAAATCGGGGTTCAAGTTCGAGCTCTGGCTGGGCCACTCAAGGACATTCAGAGACTTGTCCCAAAGCCACGACTGCATTGTCTTGGCTGTGTGCCTAGTGTCACTGTCCTGTTAGTTCACCTTCAAACCCAGTCTGAGGCCTTGAGCGCTCTGGAGCAGGTTTTCATCAAGGATCTCGCTGTACTTTGCTCCATTCATCTTTCCCTCTATTCTGACTAGTCTCCCAGTCCCTGACGCTGAAAAAAATCCCCACAGCATGATGCTGCCATCACCATGCTTAGGGATGGTGCCAGGTTTCCTCTAGACGTGACACTCATTCAGGCCAATGAGTGCAATCTTGTTTCAGACCAGAGAATCTTGTTTCTCATGGTCTTCGTCCTCTAGGTGCCTTTTGGCAAACTCCAAGTGGGCTGTCATGTGCCTTTTACTGAGGAGTGGCTTCCGTCTGGCCCCTCTACCATAAAGGCCTGATTGGTGGAGTGCTGCAGAGATGGTTGTCCTTCTGGAAGGTTCTCCCATATCCACAGAGGAACTCTGAAGGTCTGATAGAGTGACCATCGGGTCTTGGTCACCTCCCTGAACAAAGCCCTTCTCGGTGACGGTTCAGTTTGGCCGGGTGGCCAGCTCTAGGAGTATAATGGGGTTCCAAACTTCTTCCATTTAAGAATGATGGAGGCCACTGTGTTCTTGGGGACCTTCAATGCTGCAGACATTTTTTTTGTACCCTTCCCCAGATCTGTGCCTCAACACAATCCTGTCTCGGAGCTCTACAGACAATTCCTTCAACCTCATGGCTAGGTTTTTTTCTCTGACATGCGCTGTCAACTGTGTGACCTTGTATAGATATGGTGTGTGCCTTTCCAAATCATGTCCAATCAATTGAATTCAAACAAGTTGTAGTAACATCTCAAGGACGATCAATGGAAACAGAATGCACCTGAGCTCATTTTTGAGTTTCATAGCAAAGGGTCTAAATACATTTGCAAACATTTCTAGAACCCTGTTTTTGCTTTGTCATTATGGGGAATCGTGTGTAGATTGCTGAGAAAAAAAAATGTTTTAATCAATTTTAGAATAAGGCTGTAACATAACAAAATGTGGAAAAGGTCAAGGGGTCTGAATACTTTCCGAATGCACTGTAGATACATATACAAACGTCTGACTTCAAAATGCCAGTATTGATAAAAGAAAAACCCTCATCAGGAAAAACCTATCTTGAATAAGAAACTATGGGCCTTGTGTAATCACACAATATATAGAATGAGCTCTGCATGCATAGGATTTCCATTCCCTAGCTCATTTGCACAAACGTATTGGCATGAGAAAAAAGTAAGGCAACCACATTAAAACTGGGCCTATATGCAGCATGATAAATGATTACAATCCATCATTTCTCATACCGCCTCAGAACTGGTTTAACTGTCATTTGCAATGGGTTGTTGTCACTGTAATATGCTAATTTCCTAGATTTCAGTAACCAATGTTTATTTGAGTTTTTCCCCAAAATCACACTTTGCATTACAGTTAGTTAATGTCAGTCTGTTCGCTATGACAACCAAATGACACTGTCATAAACACAAGATCTGTCATCCACACATGATAAAACTTGTTTTTCACATTTTACCAAATAAACTCTCAGGGAGAACCCTAGTGCTACTATCTATTGCATTTTTTATTTGTTTATTTTTTATTTAACCTTCATTTCGACAGGGAGTCATGCTGAGACCAAGGACTCTTTCACAGATGAGCATACACAAGAACTGCAGTATACAGCAATAAACTTTCTTAGGGGAGTAAACTCAGTTCATAATTATCTTTCAAATATGCTGCTGCATATTCCACTACTGCTGTAGTTGAAGATAATCAGCGGACGCAGTGCGATTTCATGTTCCACTGTATGTTTGGTATTTTTACCCTCATTAAATCTTGGGTTGGATCATGGATGTCTAGAAGCCTGGGGGTTCCTGATGTATTATTTATTTGGGAGATGTCTGTTCATCTTCTGCCAGGCTTTTTGATCTTCTTTCATTATGGGATGTTCAATATTTATCAATGCATCGCCCCATTATACCGCTGTGGATCCGCATTTCAGTTGCATGCATCCTGGTGTCTAACACACATTTATTAGAAAGGGAGACAATGTTAATTGTTCATTTCTTGTTACCACGTCAGACAGGAAAATATTCACATTCAATTAATTCTGTTGGTACAAAGTAAAGGAAGGACATTTTAAGAGATAAGGGATTACTGACGTTCCCCTTTCACAGATCACTTTAGTCTGATAAGGTAAATTAATATTTACCATGGTCCTCACATGCAAATGCTTTTTGTTTTGGTTGTTGTTGCTTTTTCAAAACCTCACTCATGGAATTCCAATGTTCTTAAGTTGTTTTGAACATACACTACATGACTGCTCGTCGAATATCTAATTCCAAAATCATGTTCATTAATATATAGTTGGTCACCTCTTTGTTGCTATAACAGCCTCCACTGGCTCGCAATCGACGTTCCAAATCATCACAAAGATGTTTGATGGGGTAGATGTCAGGGCTCTGTGCAGGCCAGTCAAGTTCTTCCACACCAATCTCAATAAACTATTTCTGTATGGACCTCGCTTTGTGCACTGGGGCAATGTCATGGTGAAACAGGACAGGGCCTTTCCCAAACTGTTTCCACAAAGTTGTAGGCACAGAATTGTCTAGAATATAATTGAATGAAGTAACATGAAGATTTCCCTTCACTGGAACTAAGGGGCCTAGCCCAAACCATGAAAAACAGCCCCAGACCATTATTCCTCCTCCATTTAACTTCACATTTGGCAGGTAGCGTTCTCCTGGCATCCGCCAAACGCCGATTCGTCTGCCGGAATGTCAGATGGTGAAGCGTGATTCATCACTCCAGAGAACACGTTTCCTCTGCTCCAGAGTCCAATGGTGGTGATTTTCACACCACTCCAGCCGACGCTTGGCACTGCGCATGGTGATCTTAGGCTTGTGTGTGGCAGCTTGGCCATGGAAACCCATTTCATGACGCTCCCGACGAACAGTTCTTGTGCTGACTTTGCTTCCAGAAGAAGTTTGGAACTTGGTAGTGAGTGCTGCAACCAAGGACAGACGATTTTTACGCGCTACGTTTGCAGTCTGTGGTCCCGTTCTGTGAGCTTGTGTGGCCTACCACTTTGTGGATGAGACATTTTGGCTCCTAGACATTTCCACTTCACAATAACAGCAATTACAGTTGACCAGGGAAGCTCTAGCAGGGTAGAAATTTGACAAAACTGACTTGTTGGAAAGGTGTTATCCTATGACGGTGCCACGTTGAAAGTCACTGAGCTCTTCAGTAAGGCCATGCTACTGCCAGTGTTTGTCTATGGAGATCGCATGGCTGTGTGCTCGATTTTATACACCAGTCAGAAACGGGTGTGGCTGAAAAAGCCAAATCCACTCATTTGAAGGGGTGTCCACATACTTTTGTATATATCATGTATTTCCACATCTGATGTATTAGCTGCATTCGCATTAGCAGTGGTATTAGCTGTGAACTGAATACTCAGGGTAGTTTTCGGAAATATCATTGTGTAAGTCATTTCAAACTGTTTTATGCCATTTTACCTCAATGTCATACTTTTCCTTATGAGACAGAAGGCTTTCTGTGAGTCAGTGATAAACAGTTCAGACTTGACTTCCTTTTGAAAGGGAAATATTTTAAAACAACCACATTACCTACAGGTCAGGTCCAGTAGGTTTTGAGGAACACAGGTTGCTTGAAAATGAACATTCTTTTGAATTCATATTTTGTTAGTCTGAGTGTTTTTTTAAGAATATTGTTCAGCTCCCACCAGTTAGTCTTATTTGATCAGAGAAACTCAATCTACGGGATGCAGTTTAATCAGTTGAATGAATACAATAGATCATACCACCCCTGTGGAGTCTTCTCTCTAAGGTCTGTGAAATACACAGTATATAGCTGGCCCATCTGTTTGAGAATGATTCAGAATGAAACTATACATCCTGTAGAGGTGCTACAGACCTGATATCAACTGCATCTCCCCTGTACCTCATGGAAACACATTGGTAATAGTTAATTACCCAAGGTCGTGATATAGTACACTCAGTAGGAAGTACAATCAAATGACGAGAAATCCAATTCATTATCACTAACGACTAATTTCCATTCATGAGCTTGTTTGGCAGATGCAGACTGCTTCATAGTCAGTGCAACTTTTAATTTCAATTTGGATTTAAGTTATGACTTCCGTGGCCAGTTAGGCCTGCTGACATTGGGCGACATTCTCAATTTCTAATCACCGCAAGACGTGCAATTTTGCTGCAAATATCAGTAGAAAAAGGTGTCACTTTTCTCTTCGCCGTTTTTCAGGAAGTACCATTGGTGAAGTAACAAAAGCTAATCAAACTCCATTGTCTTTGAGGAGTTGCTGAATATATTTTACATTACCAGTTGGCTTCTTTATCCGTAGATTTCGGTTGGAAAGGGAGGTCGTGGTACATTTAATAATTGAATCAGCTAGAGCCTGCACAACATATCATATAATATCATACATCATTCATATCATATTCTTGCAAAATGGTGCTGACAGAGATGGTCGCCTTGCTTCGGGTTCTTAGGAAACTATGCAGTTTCTTTATGTATTATTTCTTACATTGTTACCCAAGGAAATGTTAAGTCTTATTACATACAGCCGGGAAGAACTATTGGATATAAGAGCAACGTCAACTTACCAACATTACGACCAGGAATATGACTTTCCCGAAGCGGATCCCCTGTTCGGACCACCACGCAGGACAATGGATCTGATCCCAGTAGGCGAACCAAAACAACGGCGCCGCAGAAGGGGCAGACGAAGCGGTCTTCTGGTCAGGCTCCGTAGACGGGCACATCGCTCACCGCTCCCGAGTATACTACTTACCAATGTCCAGTCTCTTGACAACAAGGTAGACGAAATTTGAGCAAGAGTTGCCTTCCAGAGAGACATCAGAGATTGTAACATTCTCTGTTTCACGGCAACATGGCTCACTCGGGATATGATGTCAGTTAGCCTATCAGAAGCTTATAAAGCCATGACATCATTTTCTGGAATTTTCCAAGCTTTTTAAAGGCACAGTCAATTTAGTGTATGTACTTCTGACCCACTGGAATTATGATACAGTGAATTATAAGTGAAATAATCTGTCTGTAAATAATTGTTGGAAAATGACTTGTGTCGTGCACAAAGTAGATGTCATAACCGACTTGCCAAAACGATAGTTTGTTAACTTCTTCTGGCTGCAAGCCCGACGTCCGTAGACTTATGACAACAGCCAGCTCAAGTGCAGGGCGCGAAATTCAAAATATATATATTTTTTAATTATTTAACTTTCACACATTAACAAGTCCAATACAGCATATGAAAGGTAAACATCTTGTGAATCCAGCCAACATGTCCGATTTTTAAAATGTTTTACAGGGAAGACACAATATGTAAATCTATTAGCTAACCACGTTCGCAAAAGACGTTTTTTACTCCATCAGTAGCTATCACAAATTCGACCAAATAAAGATATAAATAGCCACTAACCAAGAACAACTTCATCAGATGACAGTCTGATAACATATTTATTGTATAGCATATGTTTTGTTAGAAAAATGTGCATATTTCAGGTATAAATCATAGTTTACATTGCAGCTACAGTCAGAAATTAAACCGAAAGCAGCCATAATAATTACAGGCACCAACGTCAAATACCTAATTACTCATCATAAAACATTTCTGAAAAATACATAGTGTACAGCAAATGAAAGACAGGCATCTTGTGATTCCAGCCAATATTTCCGATTTATTAAGTGTTTTACAGCGGGAAAAAAATGTAGCGTTATATTAGCTTAGCACAATAGCCAGAAACACTTGGGCGCCGGCGACTACGACAGATATATGAAATAACATCATAAAATGGGTCTTACTTTTGCTGATCTTTCATCAGAATGTTGGACAAGGTGTCCTTTGTCCAGAACAGTCGTTGTTTGGATTCAGAACGGCAACTTTCCCTCTTCATTTAGCAAGCGCGCTAGCCGGGTGGCACGACACTCTCCATGTCAACAAACGGAAGAGAACGGAACACAGCAAAACTCCCGAAAAAGTTTCAATAATCTGATGAAACTATATTGAAAAAACATACTTTACGATGATATGGTGACATGTATCAAATAAAATCAAAGCCAGAGATTCTAGTCGCCTATAACGGCAGCTAAACAAAAGGCAATCCCACTGTCCAGCTCGCGCTCTTCAGAGTACCGAAAATGGGGGACACGTCATTCCAAGATGATGTGTTCCATCTCAGACCAAGATGATCACCTAATTTCTTCTCTCACAGCCTCTTGACACCCAGAGGAAGGTGTATGACGTGCATGTATACTAATAGGTCTTGTGCCCATTTATAGGCAGGAAGAAGAACAGAGCATCGATTTCAGACTTTCCACTTCCTGGTCAGGAAATGTGCTGCAGAATGAGTTCTGTTTCACTCAGAGAAATAATTCAAACGGTTTTAGAAACTAGATAGTGTTTTCTATCCAATAGTAATAATAATATGCATATTGTACGAGCAAGAATTGAGTACGAGGCCGTTTGAAATGGACACCTTTTATCTGGCTACTCAATACTGCCCCTTGCAGCCCAAACAGGTTAACAAGACATTTGTGGAGTGGTTGAAAAACGAGATTTAATGACTCCAAAGCATCAGTATAGAGACAAAGTAGAGTCGCAATTCAACAGCTCAGACATGCGACGTATGTGGCACGGTCTACAGTCAATCACAGAGTACAAAAAGAAATCCAGCCCCCTCGCGGACACCGACGTCTTGCTTCCATACAAATTAAACAACTTTGCTCGCTTTGAGGATAATATAGTGTCACTGACATGGCCCGCTACCAAAACCTGTGGGCTCTCTTTCACTGCGGCCAACATGAGTAAAACATTTAAACGTGTTAACCCTTGCAAGGTTGCCTGCCCAGAAAGCATCCCTAGCCGCGTCCTCAGAGCATGCACAGACCAGTTGGCTGGTGTGTTTACGGAAATATTCAATCAATCCCTATCCCAGTCTGCTGTGCCCACATGCTTCAAGAGGGCCACCATTGTTCCTGTTCCCAAGAAAGCTAAGTTAACTGAGCTAAATGACTATCGCCCCCGTAGCACTCACTTCTGTCATCATGAAGTGCTTTGAGAGATTAATCAAGGATCATATCACCTCCACCCTAACTGATACTCTAGACCCACTCCAATTTGCTTACCACCCCAATAGGTCCACAGATGACGCAACCGCAATCACAATGCACACTGCCCTAACCTATCTAGACAAATACCTATGTAAGAATGCTGTTCATGGACTACAGCTCAGCGTTTAACACCATAGCACCCTCCAAACTCATCATTAAGCGCGAGACCCTGGGTTTCAATCCCGCCCTGTGCAACTGGGTCCTGGACTTTCTGACGGGTCGCCCCCAGGTGGTGAGGGTAGGAAACAACATCTCCACCCCGCTGATCCTCAACACTGGGGCCCCACAACGGTGCATTCTCAGCCCTCTCCTGTACTCCTTGTTCAGCCATGACTGCGTGGCCATGCACGCCTCCAACTCAATCATCAAGTTTGCAGACGACACTACAGTGGTAGGCTTGACAACCAACAACGACGAGACGGCCTACAGGGAGGAGGTGAGGGCCCTCGGAGTGTGGTGTCAGGAAAATAACCTCACACTCAATGTCAACAAAACAAATGAGATGATCGTGGATTTCAGGAAACAGCAGAGGGAGCACCCCCCCTGTTCACATCGATGGGACAGTAGTGGAGAAGGCAGTGTGGTGAGAAAGGCGCAACAGCGCCTCTTAAACCTCAGGTGGCTGAAAAAATGTGGCTTGTCACCAAAAACACTCAAACTTTTACCGATGCACAATCGAGAGCATCCTGTCGGGCTGCATCACCTCCTGATACGGTAACTGCTCCGCCCACAACCGTAAGGCTCTCTAGAGGGTAGTGCGGCCTGCACAACGCAGCACCGGGGGCAAGGTACCTGCCCTCCAGGACACCTACATCACCCGATGTCACAGGAAGGCCAAAAAGATCCTCAAGGACAACAACCACCCGAGCCACTGCCTGTTCACCCCTCTATCATCCAGAAGGAGAGGTCAGTACAGGTGCATCAAAGCTGGGACCGAGAGACTGAGAAACAGCTTCTATCTCAAGGCCATCAGACTGTTAAACAGCCATAACTAACATTGAGTGGCTGCTGCCTACATATTGACTCAAATCTCTAGCCACTTTAATAATAATTAAAAATCGGATGCCATAAATGTATCACCAGTCACTTTAAACAATGTCACTTTATATAATGTTTACATACCCTACATTACTCATCTCATATGTATATACTGTACTCTATACCATCTACTGCATCTTGCCTATGCTGCACGGCAATCACTCATCCATATATTTATATGTACATATTCTTATTCATCCCTTTACACTTTTGTGTATAAGGTAGTTGTTGTGAAATTGTTAGATTACTTGTTAGATATTACTGCACAGTCGGAACTAGAAGCACAAGCATTTCGCTACACTCGTATTAACATCTGTGTATGTGACCAATAAAATTTAATTTGATTTAATAAAATCCAATTTAACCATTCTTTTATGTTCGAAAAAGATATGAGTTTTGACCCAATACAGTAAACATACTAAGCAGAGTCTAAATGTTGACGAGAATGTTTTATTTCAAATGCTGTTTTCCCTGGCTTGATATATCCAACCATTCAAAAGTTAAAGCCAAATGTTTGATGCATGTAAAAAGTCTTAAATACAGATTGTCTGTGATAATTTGTCATAACTCATTTTTAACTCAAATTCACATCAGTGTTGCTCAGCCTCTGAGCATCATAGGGAAATCAGACTTGTAAATCTGTCTACATTATGGCCACGCAGATTGTAAACAGATTGTTTCTAGGACACACTGTGCAAGAGCTATAGGTCAAAGGTCAAATTGCCTTCAAATCTGTGTGGTCAGCCTCTGAGCATCCATACCTTTATTTCGTTTTTTACATTTAACCAACACTTATCCAGAGCAACTTACAGGAGCAGTGACAGTTAAGTGTCTTGGTGAAGGGTACATCAACAGATTTTTCACCTAGGTTGCTTGGGGATTCGAACCAGTGACCTTTCAGTTATTGGCCTAAAACTCTTAACCGCTAGGCTACCTGCGATCAGCATGGCTGCACCATTCCTGTGTAGAAAGCAGCTTGTTTCTAGGATGGACACATCGTTCAAAAGTAATATAGGCCAAGGTCATGGTCAAATTGCTCGGGTCAAATTGACTTCATATTGACTTCAGATCAGTTTCTCATGGACAGATTTTTGGTGAAGTAAACCCTCTCGCTTTGCCCCTTCTGCTCTGATAGAATTATCAGAGCGTTGGACTATTCTGATATTACTGCAAAAATTACTACATTCCCACAGAGAAGAAAACATGGACAAGTTCTTTGAGTATCGACACTGCCAAACTTAGTTTAATGTGTTTTTGAAGATTTTTTTGCTTGCATTGCAGCTTTAATAATATCGGTTCAGCTGTTTCCATTCATGAATTCTGGCTGTGACAGAAGAAAATAATAAATTATTGTGGATTCTGTCGCTTGGGGCCTTCAGACACAACTCAAACCAAAGGTAATTCGACCCAAATATAGATTTTGCCTGAACTATTCATTTAATTGAATGGATGTGGGGACATTCGGGCCAAACATCTGCATATAGAATCCTGGCCCTTTTAGGTTTTGATGAAGTTGGTGTTCTGTTTCTTTAACATGGAAAGGTCATTGGCCAGACCGGTCCTTGGTGTTGCTAGTCAGATCTTTATGTTTGCAATCAGCTAGAGTTTGCCTACTTGACAGCGGGAGCATGTCAGTAATAGCAGGGGTCAGTTCTTCCCATCATGTTGCTGTGAGGTGAATGCATAATTGGCCTCTCTAGAGGGGGATGTGAAGGGGAGGATTATTTTGTCAACTCAGATGCGCTGTCCTAATGTTGTTATTAAAGTGTCATTAGCCAATATATTTTGTCCCCACAATCCACCACAGGTGGATATCCAGGTTTTTTTAGTAGCAGCTGATATTTTCATGCATGGTATCAAGGTTATTACGTCAGTTGTCACAAACAGAAGTTGAGGACTAGATCATTTATTCCCCTTTCACAACTCAGCGATGCTATCTGGGTACTTGTTTTATTTTTCCTGTGACTGCAACCTCTCAGCCCCTCACATAATTATTCACCCTTGACTTTTCTTGTTGTTGTTCAGGAGGGTGGGAAGAGGGTCTGGATCATCTGCGTACCTACGCAAGCAGAACTACTGTACATGCCAGAGCCAAGGGGTTCAAGCTAAGGCAATTAGCATGTATCTCACCAGCCCGCATGGTGGGAGCTGTATTCACTGTTTTGCCCTGTTCAGCCACCCCCCTGAGGGGGTTGAGTGTCAGACGTCACTTGTTTTGCTCTGGCAGCAAATGGCCAATCATCTAATCCAGGGGATCTCAGCAACTCCTCCTCATCTCATATCTTGCACCCAGCCTGTCCATGATAACACAATTTATGCAGACTGTGAATAATACTAGGGGAAAGTTCTCTATATATTCACCCCCCTCTGCTTAAATTGCGGCATCATGCAGAGAGGGTTTTACAGCTTACCGATGAAATAACTTCAAGAAATACATAAACACAAGGCAAACGCACATGCATGTGCCTGCAAAGAGTCAGTCATTCATTTTGGATTGGCACTGAAGAACAATACAATCTGATTATGCCAATATGAGGGTCTCATTATAATGAGAGCAGTTGAAGCATTACCGCAGATTCATTTAAATATAGTAATCACAGAACTCGAAGGCCCTGTGGTTAGAGCAATTTGAGAGCGAGAAAGCACAGCCAATGTGGCTAAATTAACGATTGACTTCCTGCTACGAAGCGCCAGGAAATTTGGAAAGTTTTTTAGTTGATATATGTATGGAATTATGTTCCCTTTGTACCTGTCCTCTTCCCGTTGAAATATATTTCTTTTTGACTGTGCCTGACATATCATTGATGATAACATGTACGTTTTAGAATATAACATGAAGTAGAATTATTAAATAGAATACAGTTGAATTCAGTTGAAAAGACATCTGTAGAGAAGCGTGCCGTTTCATAGTGATGGTAATAATGGATGAACGTCTGAAATGCAAAGCCTTGCCTGAATCTCCAATCTCAAACCATCTCCTGCATGTACCCGTCAAACACGTCAACAACCACTTAGAAACTGCAATCATTAATGTGATGCTAGTGAGTGCAGCCAAATTGAAATTGCTTGGCTAATTAAAAGCAGCCAACTCTCAGTATTGTGGATAAATAATTGGTAGGGGAAATTATACGGGAAGGCAACTCCAGCATATATCTCCAAGGCCACTGACGTGACTGGAGCCCTGGAAGGATCTTACCCCGGCATCTTGCCATGGAAAGCGGATTAGTGAGATAACCCCTGTGGCGTGTGTATGGGGAGATAGCCTCTTGTGTACATGAATGTTGTTATTCTTCATGCAAACTTACCCAAAAATGGTTATCTTCCATCAATTTTGGGGTATTGAATATAATGACTTCAGGGCTGTATGTGCTGGTGATTTCCATTGACTTTATTTGTTAATTTAGTAATTTATCCAAATCAATCGCACTGCATTTGCAAAGTTTAAATTGATTAATTGGCCACAAATAACATATGGTACTGTATTTTTTAATTATTGCAAATAAACTGATTAATGAAACAGGATATTAGAAAGCTAATTAAATGATTTAGAAAGGAGATTTCCAAGTCCACAAGGAACACAAGACTGACTAAGATCCTATATTAATAAGCTTTAGGTATAGGGAATTACAATATATAGCTTACAATGCTCTATGAATGGCTATGTTTCACATTATAATGCATAGGTCATAAGGCATTACAAATGTGCTCATAATGCATTACGAACTGTATTCATAGGTGTTACCAAAAATACATGCACAAAGGCCTCTGATACTTAAATGGTTGAAAAGGAATTGTGGGATAATGGGGACATCTGAGAGTACTGTGGGCGATATGCAGTTCCATCATATCAATGGGAACACTTGTCATCTTCATTCTCAATCAGAATGTATTGCACAGCAGTGACCTTTCTCTATGCTTCGATGGAACATTTCCAGAAACAGTTGCAATATTCCGTTAGAATGGTTAGTTGTTTCAGGCTATGAAAGTAGTGATATTGAGTGATAATTTCTATAAAATGTACGTCTACGTTTAAACTTTAGATGGCATTCTGTTATGATCTGGTACTGACAACGTATTCCATTAAAGTTTCAGGAGAGGCAGCTGGTAGAAGAACGGACCTATTTAACTAAACAATTTAGGAATGTTATCCCGCCAAAGCCCTCATGGTGAGGACGGTAGTGACGAGGTTAGATAAGGAACGGAGAAGAGGGGAAGGCACTCCAAATGTCAAACAAGTCCTCTCTGCCAGCCGGTCCTCCTGTCACTGCTTCTCTTTCTTTGGTTGAATAATAGATGGTCAGTCTGACTTAGTGAGCAAGAGTGAGACTGGAGTTATTAACACCTTACAGGGAAGCCATGCTTAACCCCTGATCAGCACCTGCAGTTAGGATGATACCGGTACTGGTGCAACATGTGATAACAGGCATGTTAGAAATACAAGGGTCCGTGTGAAAAACTATTCAGGGAAATTAAAATGAATCGCTACCTGGAAATGATCATTTAAAATTTGAACATGTTATTACAATGTAGTCTCTATAGTGAATAATGTGCAATTGCACAGGTTTAAGATCAATTTAATGTCAAGGGTTTTACCGAGAGTAAAGTGTTACCAAACTAGTTTCTGTCTCTTTTGCTTGAGGGTCAATACAAAAACATACAAGTACCAAACTATTAGTCGGCAGTAGACTGTGACTAACAAATCAAATCTAAAACATTTGTCACATGCCCTGAATACAACAGGTGTAGACCTTACAGTGAAATGCGTACAGCACTGACAAGTTCTTTCAAATAAGAAAAATAGAAGCTGTCTCGGAGCCTGTTGGTCCAAGACCTGATGATCCGGTAGTAACTGACGGGAAGACAAAGACAGAGAACAGTCCATGACTTGGGTGGCTGAAGTCTTAGGAAATCTTCCAGCCTTGCCTCACACACCACCTGGTACAGTATAAAGGTCCTTGGAGCTGTTTATGATTGACCTAATTTAATTGATTGGCCCCTTAACTATAATTATAGCAAAGACAATGTGTCACCTAAGTCTTAAAACAATAGTGGTAATCACTGCTAGGTAATGCAGAAACAAAAGAGGAACACTCAAGTGGCACACACTCACCACGCTTTGTGTTCAAGAGACTGTAAATTCTTCACCTTGTTCACTTGTGAGTTAAAGGGAGGTTATTTGGAATTCAATGAAACACCAATTAGATACAGAATTGAAAATGCAATATAAGTGTGAGGGGAACCATTGTGAGAAGTCTGTAGTTAATAAAGCCATCTCCCCATTGGCCATCGGGAGCCGTGGAAGCTAAGGGGCCCCTGTGATTGTGTTAGGTGCAATAACCATGAGCATATAAGTGTACCTGTAGAGCCACTCACACCCAAATTATGCTACTACTTTTCTTTCTCAGGGTTCACTCCAGAAACGGACACTGTTAAGATGAAAAAAAATATCTGTAAAGGGCTATAGCCATCATTGTGACCAAAATGCTTGGTGGCAACACCTGAAAAGCATTCTGCCTGGGCATGTCTACACTACCAACCATATAGTGAGAGGTGGAAGCTTTTGTAAGACAACTTGGAACACGGCTTTGTAAATGAGGAGCACTTTGTACTCGAAGAACCATGTGGCCCTTTCAAGACAAATTCGCACTTAGTATAAAAGACTGTATGAAGAGTGATTTGAGTTGAAAAGGCGGACGAGGATTGAAAGGCGATTGGTGTGGGCGTTAAGTGGGTTGAAGGCGCTGCGTCTGACATTAAGTGTGTTTATTTTAAGATGTATTTAATAAATAGAGCGTTTTTTCACTTGGAGAAGGCAAATAAAAGAAACGGGAATAAAAAGCATCCCTCGCCGCATGATGCCGGTGAGTGATTCAGTACATTGGCAAGACTTTCCCTTCTTTGGCATTATAGATGACCTCTGAGAATCAGAACGTATCCTTGAGACACTGAAAGTACTGCGGTTGACCCAGATAACTGCCAAGTTCCAGGCGCCGCTGACATCGCAGTCATTTATTTCTCCAGCATACCATAGTAGGTCACTTTTGTTTATATATTTTTAATAGGAATTCCAATTAAATGGGCTTTACAAAGGACGTAGACAATTTATCAAACAGAATAGAAAAATATTTGTTGCAGATAGTATTGCCATATAATAATTGAACATCATATCTGTCTTCGCCTACGTCCTTATCTCTGAGAGTGACCACCATGTTTCCTTCCCTGTAGAGACAATGCATTTCAAGATTTAAGCCAGAAGGATGAACTCCCTAACCTCCACAATTAGTTTCCACTCATGCTGCTTCTCTGGTATTGATCCAAAGATTGCATCCCAAATGGCATCCTATTCCCGATATAGTGCACTAACCAGAGCCATATGGGGTTTGGGCAAAAGTAGTGCACTACAAGGGGAATAGGGTGCCATTTGGGACGGAGAATAATTGTTTCTCCAGTTGCAGTCAGAGAGGGATAGAGAATGGTGGTGCTGGCGTTGTGCTCTCTCTTTACGCTAGACATATTTGACTCGTGGCAAAGTGAGATTACCCCATTTGCTTTTCGCAGGTGGATACTACATGCCTCAATTAAATCGAGCAACAGGAGGTTCGACAGAAGCCACCTTCACATCTTCTAGATGGGGATGATCAATATAACCTCCGCACAACAATAAGCCAATCCCTCACAAACCGTCTTTTGGCAAAGATGTTCAACTAAGGTTCTTACGCACTTATGGGTAAGGTATTGGTTTGTTAAAGGATTAGGCCAACCACACTGTAACATAACAAATGTAATGGTGATTAAGACTGGCTATCCATGAAGCTAGGAGTCATACCTCTCCCATAATATAACCTATATGATGTCAATGTTATCTATACAAGTCCACTATATTAATGCGCATAGTCAGATATAAGCACACTAGTCTAATAAAAAGCGTGAGCTGGCGCACACACAGAGAAAATTATTTTGTGTAGCGGTGCTGACTACGTATGTACATGACTGAGTCACGACTAGCGACCGAGAAACCTGAAACTATAAAGATTTTTACAAGTCAACATAGTTTGCTTTTCTTGATAAGTATACTTGCCGGTTGTGGCATTCTTCAGTACAAGACAAGTCATTAAATTGCAATGCATTTTTCAAGGTGAAAATAATAGTCTAGATATTTTTCCCATCACGGTCACACTTTATTTGGATAGTCCCATATAGCTGATCCACAGATGGTCAACAAACTATCTGTTGAAAAGCAGATGCTTGCTAGGGTTAGGTTTAGGGTTAGTTTAAGAATAAGGCTTTAGGTTAGGGTAAGGGCAGTTGCGATCCGTTGGTAAAATCACTGGAGAAGCCAAGTCAGGGGAAAAAGTAATATTACAACCTACTGTATGTGTTGTGATAATTGCGTTGTTCGCTCCATAACCTCTTAGTTCATATGCCTTGACACTGTAATACATAGGCCTAAGGCCGAGACAATAAGAAGACAGTGGCAGAATAAATTCCCCACAAAACCAGAGAGCAACATCTGTCTGGTGGAGTCCACAAAAGCATATTGCATGTAACAAAACAGTTACATGACCTACAGCATGGTCAATTAAGTTCATGTTTGACATTTTCGGAATATTAAACAACTATTGATTTAGAAGTCCGGAGAGTTACTGGAAGTAACAGGAGCTGCCTCCACTATTCCAGCATAATTTCATCATCATCAAATCACCTCTGCTTACTCTAATACAGTGACTACTAAAAGATACCAAAAACAATTTAGTTCAAGCA
Source organism: Salvelinus fontinalis (assembly GCF_029448725.1). NCBI lineage: Eukaryota > Metazoa > Chordata > Actinopteri > Salmoniformes > Salmonidae > Salvelinus > Salvelinus fontinalis. The sequence goes on from NC_074705.1 coordinate 12,278,457, forward strand.
ATGTAAGCTAAATATGACGTGGCTCTCCATGGTTCTGATTTCTCTCTCTCTGTGTGTGTGTGTGTGTGTGTGTGTGTGTGTGTGTGTGTGTGTGTGTGTGTGTGTGTGTGTGTGTGTGTGTGTGTGTGTGTGTGTGTGTGTGTGTGTGTGTGTGTGTGTGTGTGTGTGTGTGTGTGTTTGTGTGTGTGTGTGTGTGTGTGTGTGTGTGTGTGTGGAAAAACATATTGACTCACCCTACGGTCTATGACTCTGTCATACAATACAAACGTTTAGTTGTTGTTATCCTAAGCTGCCTGGCTAAAATGTGTGCTTGCTAGTCTAACTTACTTACTTGAATGGGCAACGATTAGCAAGCTAGTTAACATTAGTCTACTACATCTAGCTACATATTGAACCTCCATCCTTTCTGGCCAGAGGAACAATATATGAACGTATGGTTGGATCAGACTTGCCGTTGTACTGTACTCATTGGCCAGTATGGAGAATTTTAGTAAAACCTCAAGTCCAAATCCCTGTCTGCGTCCATGGCTAATTTTGGAAAGGGACAACTTTAGCTAGCTAGCCACAATATTAGATAGATAGGTTTCATATACAGAGGCAGAGGGGCGCTGTTACGTTCGCTCGGATGTTTTATCCAGTGAGATACGTTATTTTATGTTATTTTCTATATTTTTTGGTCCATTTCTTTTTTTTGGGGGGGGGAGCCTGGCTTCCCTTGGCATCCATGAATACACTCCCCTGGGTAAGGGTTAAGTTTAGGGTTAGGATAACGGTTAAGGTTATGGCTAGGCTGCGCTTGTACACGCGTACACACACATGCGTGCAATGCACACACACACGGACAGACACACAGTTTTTTCAGAGGGGACGGGGTCTTGGATCCAGGGCGCTTGACCCTGGTTGGTCCTGTGGGTTGCTTTGGATGGGAGTGTCTGCTAAATGACTGAATGTAATGTACATTAAATGTTGAGCGGCTTCACTGCAGGTAGATTGCAAGTTAAAACATTTAAAGGAAAATAATAATACAAAAAGGTTAGGGTTAGTGGATAGTTAGTTCAAATGTTGTTGACAGTTACTGAACATCTACTGAACACCTACAAACCATCTACTTGGGACCATCCTAGTAAAGTGTTGACCCCGTCACCTTCTGTGAACGGGATCATCAGCCCACTAGGTTATTCAGTATCCGACCAGTCGGACCAAACTACACATCAATATGTCAAATATTCCATCAAATTCTATGTCAGCAATCAATCCATATTTCACAACTCAAAAGGATTTTTTTGTGTGATAAGGCCATTTACATTTGAAATGGAGTCTGTCCTACGTTTATAAACTCTCCAGAAATGGGGAAAACACATAACTTACCAAAGTTCTGGCCCCATCCTAGTGTCCTGCGGCCTTTTAAAATGTAATTTCCCAACTGAAGCTGGACAGGCCCCGAACACTCCAGACAACTGCATAATTTTAGACACTCAGCAATTTTCTCCTCCCTTATGAATATAAAAATCCGGCACTTCGCCTCAGAATTGCAGATTTAAATCATTGGGTGATGAAATGGGTGAGAAAAAGTCATTTAATCAAGGTTTCAAGTTGTTTTATTGGATCATAACTAGTGATATCGTGTTAAAAGCCCATTAAGTTAAGTGAACCAAAAATTCAGAGCGGGAGCATCCTGAGGTTTAACGTAAAATAGAGATTAATGGCAATGTGGGTTACGGGGACAGATTTGGGGACAGATTCAAATCAAATCAAAGTTTATTTGTCACGTGCGCCGAATACAACAGTTGTAGAGCTTACAGTGAAATGCTTACTTACAGGCTCTTACCAATAGTGCAAAAAGGGTGTTAGATGAACAAGGGACAGATTTGCATACTGTGAGACAAAAAGAGATCTGTGGGAATGCTACAGTATGACACATTGGCAGACATCATTGTCCACAAGGAATTTCAGTGAAAGCCAGAGAGGATGCACAACCTCAACAGTGACTCAACAATGACATACTTGTTGTACATTGCTGTAGATGTCTGGGATTTTGATGGACGTTGGGAAAGGAATACAGCACAATACATGTTTTATTAAAGAACAACAACCAACCACCAATAACCAACAACCCCAACCACCAGGACATTGTTTCCGTTTCCATCCTTGTGGAACCTCCGTGTTGAACTTGGTCTACAATATTTATGATCTGCAGAGAACAACAGAGGACAGCATCCTACTTGGAGAATGGATTCTTGACAGTGACAATTTACAGGGTATGTTTATGAATTTGTGATGGCCAGGAGAGCGGTCACAGTGGTAGTGAAAAATATATGAGAACAAATACTCTATAGACGAGTTGCCTGACAACATCACGGAAATGATGTGCACACATCGATGGGGCAGAAGTGTTGTTATGATTCTGAACGGTCTGATAGCTAGCAACAATGACAAGAAGCTGCCATGTGGGGAATTGTAGGTGGCATGTTGTTTCAGCTAGTTGTATCCCGTTCTTGACACCATGTCTTGTTTTGAGATATTTGACTTATGTCACAAATATGCTAATATGGCTACAATTTGCTAGCTAGCCAACCAACAACTGTAACGATGTATTTGAGAGACAATAAGGCTTATCGTATAAGCTACAGTAGGCTACTAAATACAATTTCCAGTGGCACACAGACTCACCTAATGATGAAGATGAAGCCATAAGCTACTACTCACGATGATGGCCGATGTGCTCGTCGTGGCAATAGCTCATCTCAAGATGAGATACTCTGAAAAACAGCTGCTGTTCGCAAAAAATTGAGAGTTTTTAAGTAAAACAAATATTGGTTCTACAGACAGACTAGTCTTCTCTTTTCAGTGGTAAGCTTTTGCTTTCCAAACTGTACATTTTCCCTCGGTTCTATTTAGAAATTTGCAAAAGGCAAAGAGACAGCCACAATCAACCATAGAAATATAATCATAATCCATAAATGCCATTTCCAAATCAAGTCAGGTCTGGCAGCAATTACTAGTGTACCCATGAGTTTAACACTCAAATTGACAGGGTAAGACGTTCCAAAATCCTTCTATGGATTATATGTTTATGGCCACAACGCAACAAGCTGTATATTTGCATCACTGCCTGGTATGTCAACTGCTCGGCCTCCGACCGCATGGCACTACAGAGATTAGTGCGTACGTCCCATTACATCATTGGGGCCAAGCTTCCTGCCATCCAGGACCTCTATACCAGGCAGTGTCAGAGGAAGGCCCTAAAAATGTTCAAAGACTCCAGCCACCCCAGTCATAGACTGTTCTCTCTACTACCACACGGCAAGCGCTACCGGAGCGCCAAGTCTAGGTCCAAGAGGCTTCTAAGCAGCTTCTACTCCAAAGCCCCCCCCCCTCTTTACGCTGCTGCTACTCTGTGTTATTATCTATGCATAGTCACTTTAATAACTCTACCGCGTGGACATTAACTCTATTACCTCGACTAACCGGTGCCCCCGCACATTGACTCTGTATCGGTACACCTGTATATAGCCTCGCTATTGTTATTTTACTCCTGCTCTTTAATTATTTGTTACTTTATTTCTTATTTTTTTTGGAGGGGTATTTTTCTTAAAACTGCATTGTTGGTTGAGGGCTTGTAATAGGGGGCAGCATTTTCACATTTGGATGAAAAGCGTGCCCAGAGTAAACTTCCTCCTACTCAGGCCCAGAAGCTAATATATGCATATTATTAGTAGATCGGGATAGAAAACACTCTGAAGTTTCTAAAACTATTTGAATGATGTCTGTGAGTATAACAGAACTCATATGGCTGGCGAAACCTGAGAAAAATCTAACCAGGGAGTGGGAAATCAGAGGTTTGTAGTTTTTCAACTCATTGATTTTCTAATATACAGTGTCTTTGGGGTCATATTGCACTTCCTAAGGCTTCCACTAGATCAACAGTCTTTAGAACCTGTTTGAGGCTTCTACTGTGAAGTGGGAGAGAATTACATTTACATTTAAGTCATTTAGCAGACGCTCTTATCCAGAGCGACTTACAAATTGGTGCATTCACCTTATGATATCCAGTGGAACAACCACTTTACAATAGTGCATCTAACTCTTTTAAGGGGGGGGGGTTAGAAGAATTACTTTATCCTATCCTAGGTATTCCTTAAAGAGGTGGGGTTTCAGGTGTCTCCGGAAGGTGGTGATTGACTCCGCTGACCTGGCGTCGTGAGGGAGTTTGTTCCACCATTGGGGTGCCAGAGCAGCGAACAGTTTTGACTGGGCTGAGCGGGAACTGTACTTCCTCAGAGGTAGGGAGGCGAGCAGGCCAGAGGTGGATGAACGCAGTGCCCTTGTTTGGGTGTAGGGCCTGATCAGAGCCTGAAGGTACGGAGGTGCCGTTCCCCTCACAGCTCCGTAGGCAAGCACCATGGTCTTGTAGCGGATGCGAGCTTCCACTGGAAGCCAGTGGAGAGAGCGGAGGAGCGGGGTGACGTGAGAGAACTTGGGAAAGTTGAACACCAGACGGGCTGCGGCGTTCTGGATGAGTTGTAGGGGTTTAATGGCACAGGCAGGGAGCCCAGCCAACAGCGAGTTGCAGTAATCCAGACGGGAGATGACAAGTGCCTGGATTAGGACCTGCGCCGCTTCCTGCGTGAGGCAGGGTCGTACTCTGCGAATGTTGTAGAGCATGAACCTACAGGAACGGGTCACCGCCTTGATGTTAGTTGAGAACGACAGGGTGTTGTCCAGGATCACGCCAAGGTTCTTAGCACTCTGGGAGGAGGACACAATGGAGTTGTCAACCGTGATGGCGAGATCATGGAACGGGCAGTCCTTCCCCGGGAGGAAGAGCAGCTCCGTCTTGCCGAGGTTCAGCTTGAGGTGGTGATCCGTCATCCACACTGATATGTCTGCCAGACATGCAGAGATGCGATTCACCACCTGGTTATCAGAGGGGGGAAAGGAGAAGATTAATTGTGTGTCGTCTGCATAGCAATGATAGGAGAGACCATGTGAGGATATGACAGAGCCAAGTGACTTGGTGTATAGCGAGAATAGGAGAGGGCCTAGAACAGAGCCCTGGGGGACACCAGTGGTGAGAGCACGTAGTGCGGAGACAGATTCTCGCCACGCCACCTGGTAGGAGCGACCTGTCAGGTAGGACGCAATCCAAGCGTGGGCCGCGCCGGAGATGCCCAGCTCGGAGAGGGTGGAGAGGAGGATCTGATGGTTCACAGTATCAAAGGCAGCCGATAGGTCTAGAAGGATGAGAGCAGAGGAGAGAGAGTTAGCTTTAGCAGTGCGGAGCGCCTCCGTGACACAGAGAAGAGCAGTCTCAGTTGAATGACTAGTCTTGAAACCTGACTGATTTGGATCAAGAAGGTCATTCTGAGAGAGATAGCAGGAGAGCTGTCCAAGGACGGCACGTTCAAGAGTTTTGGAGAGAAAAGAAAGAAGGGATACTGGTCTGTGAGGTAAGGGAGAAGGTCTCCGGAAATGGTCTGGAGAAGAGAGGAGGGGATAGGGTCAAGCGGGCAGGTTGTTGGGCGGCCGGCCGTCACAAGACGCGAGATTTCATCTGGAGAGAGAGGGGAGAAAGAGGTCAAAGGACAGGGTAGGGCAGTGTGAGCAGAACCAGTGGTGTCGTTTGACTTAGCAAACGAGGATCGGATGTCGTCGACCTTCTTTTCAAAATGGTTGACGAAGTCATCAGCAGAGAGGGAGGAGGGGGGAGGAGGGGGAGGAGGATTCAGGAGGGAGGAGAAGGTGGCAAAGAGCTTCCTAGGGTTAGAGGCAGATGCTTGGAATTTAGAGTGGTAGAAATTGGCTTTAGCAGCAGAGACAGAAGAGGAGAATGTAGAGAGGAGGGAGTGAAAGGATGCCAGGTCCGCAGGGAGGCGAGTTTTCCTTCATTTCCGCTCGGCTGCCCGGAGCCCTGTTCTGTGAGCTCGCAATGAGTCGTCGAGCCACGGAGCAGGAGGGGAGGACCGAGCCGGCCTGGAGGATAGGGGACATAGAGAGTCAAAGGATGCAGAAAGGGAGGAGAGGAGGGTTGAGGAGGCAGAATCAGGAGATAGGTTGGAGAAGGTTTGAGCAGAGGGAAGAGATGATAGGATGGAAGAGGAGAGAGTAGCGGGGGAGAGAGAGCGAAGGTTGGGACGGCGCGATACCATCCGAGTAGGGGCAGTGTGGGAAGTGTTGGATGAGAGCGAGAGGGAAAAGGATACAAGGTAGTGGTCGGAGACTTGGAGGGGAGTTGCAATGAGATTAGTGGAAGAACAGCATCTAGTAAAGATGAGGTCAAGCGTATTGCCTGCCATGTGAGTAGGGGGGGAAGGTGAGAGGGTGAGGTCAAAAGAGGAGAGGAGTGGAAAGAAGGAGGCAGAGAGGAATGAGTCAAAGGTAGACGTGGGGAGGTTAAAGTCACCCAGAACTGTGAGAGGTGAGCCATCCTCAGGAAAGGAACTTATCAGGGCGTCAAGCTCATTGATGAACTCTCCAAGGGAACCTGGAGGGCGATAAATGATAAGGATGTTAAGCTTGAAAGGGCTGGTAACTGTGACAGCATGGAATTCAAAGGAGGCGATAGACAGATGGGTCAGGGGAGAAAGAGAGAATGTCCACTTGGGAGAGATGAGGATCCCAGTGCCACCACCCCGCTGACCAGAAGCTCTCGGGGTGTGCGAGAACACGTGGGCAGACGAGGAGAGAGCAGTAGGAGTAGCAGTGTTATCAGTGGTAATCCATGTTTCCGTCAGTGCCAAGAAGTCGAGGGACTGGAGGGAAGCATAGGCTGAGATGAACTCTGCCTTGTTGGCCGCAGATCGGCAGTTCCAGAGGCTGCCTGAGACCTGGAACTCCACGTGGGTCGTGCGCGCTGGGATCACCAGGTTAGAGTAGCAGCGGCCACGCGGTGTGAAGCGTTTGTATGGTCTGTGCAGAGAGGAGAGAACAGGGATAGACAGACACATAGTTGACAGGCTACAGAAGAGGCTACGCTAATGCAAAGGAGATTGGAATGACAAATGGACTACACGTCTCGAATGTTCAGAAAGTTAAGCTTACGTTGCAAAAAATCTTATTGACTAAAATGATATAGTACTGCTGGCTGGTGAAATAGGCTAGCTAGCAGTGGCTGCGTTGTTGACTTTGTTTGAAAGTGTAGCTGGCTAGGTAACCTCTAACTGGCTAGGTAACCTCGACAATTACTCTAGACTACACAATTATCTTGGATACAAAGACGGCTATGTAGCCAGCTAAGATCAAACAAATCAAACTGTTGTACTGTAATGAAATGAAATGTAATACTACCTGTGGAGCAAAGCGGAATGCAACTACTCGCTCCAACCCGGAAGTGCGTATCGTAGAGGGAGAGGCAATAGAAGTGTTGTTTCTTGTATTATTGACTTTTGTGTCTTTAGAGGACTGCTTCACCTTAATGTCCCCTTTCCCCCCTTTCCCTTTTCTTCTGTCCTTATTTTGTCCCACTTGGTCCCTTCTTTGTCCCTTCTTCACTTCTGCCAACTAGACACTCCTTGTTAGCTAGCTAGCTTCTTCCAGGAATGTCCCTAGCAACTGCCTAGCAACAGGTAAACAACTTAGCTAGCTAAGAAAACGGTACAATTTTATGAAAAAATTGTTACTTTTTCAAAAGCCTTTCTTCTTTGTTTGCTGCTTGTTTGGTCTCCTATTCAGTTTGCAGTTTTCTTTTGATTTTTTTCGATGTACTTTACTCTAAAAAAACATTTAAATTTCAATATTTGTAGGAGCTCATCTTTTCAGCTGCTGCTTAATTTGGAACTCCGGAAGAATGAGAGCTGTTTCATCCAGATGTCTGGCAGAGTGCCATGAGCTGGTAACGCATGTGGCCGTGAGAGCGACCTGCGTTCCATTGCATTTCTAAAGACAAAGGAATTCTCCGGTTGAAACATTATTGAAGATTTATGTTAAAAACATCCTTAAGATTGATTCTATACATCGTTTGACATGTTTCTACGAACTGTTATATAACTTTTTGGACTTTTCGTCTGAACTTTCGCCTGGACTTGCCCGCGACTCATGAGTTTGGATTTGTGATCTAAACGCGCTAACAAAATTGAGCTATTTGAACATAAATGATGGACTTTATTGAACAAAACAAACATTTATTGTGGAACTGGGATTCCTGGGAGTGCATTCTGATGAAGATCATCAAAGGTAAGTGAATATTTATAATGCTATTTCTGACTTCTGTTGACTCTACAACATGGCTTATTTTTGTGTCTGAGTGCCGTACTCAGATTATTGCATGGTGTGCTTCTTCGGTACAGCTTTTTTGAAATCTGACACAGCGGTTGCATTAAGGAGAAGTATATCTTTAATTCTGTGCATAACACTTGTATCTTTTATCAAAGTTTATGATTTCTGTAAATGGATGTGGCTCTCTGAAAATTCACCGGATGTTTTCGAGGCACAACTTTACTGACCATAACGATGTAAAATGATTTGATTTGGCGTTCATACTGCCCAAATTGCGGCCTTCCTGACTGTAGGCAACCGGTGACTGCCAAAATAAAGGAAACACTTGAGTAAATGAAGAATACAAAGTTTATGTGGTGTGCATTTTTGTAGAATCTATGACAAGGCGCATTGAATCTGTTCTGGCATCTCATGGTGGCCCAACACCCTTTTACGACATTTTATGTTGGCGCTTCCTTCATTTTGGCTGTTACCTGTATGCGCTTGTGCTAAAAGTTCATCCACATATATATTTTTTAAACTATTGATCCTCTGTGGCTAAATTATTCTCTCTGGTTTATTTTGAACATTCAGAGCGGGCTCCTGTGGTTGAGAGCCCAAGCCGCTATGGGCTTGTTCCCAGCCCCTCGCTCACACAATTGACCAGTCACGTTTATTTTTATTTTGTATTAATCAGTTACCCAATCAAGGCAGGGCCCCCCAGATATTATGCCTAGCCTATCAGGGGATAAGATGGAGCTATAACCATTTACACCTATCAAATCCTCTCAGATCTCCACAAATGTTTATAGGGGCTAAGGGTTATCCTGAGATTGGGCAACACACTGTATGACATTATGTTGACCTTGGAGCTAAGGTCCCTCCTATCTAGGTAAGATTGATTGACATGTGAGTTGATATGTTGACGTGTATGTGGAGCACAGCAGTTGAGTTAACCTGTGTAATCCTATTTGTTCAACATCTGAGTAAGTGTTCCTACAGTAAACTTCCGTGTGGCTCAGTTGGTAGAGCAGTTGCTAGAGCATGGCACTTGCAATGCCAGGGTTGTGCGTTCGATTCCCATGAGGGACCTGTACGAACAAATATGAAAATGTATTCACTCACTACAGTAAGTCGCTCTGGATAAAAGCGTCTGCTAAATGAATCAAATGTGTATTAGTAGGTTTACACATAGGCATTTGTATGTGCATAGAAAACAATACTTTGTGACATATGATTAATACATGCGAAATACATTGAACTCGTGCATTATGTTGATTTCGAACCCATTTCAACGTATCCAGTGTCTCATTCAGACAGGATGTGATGATGCTCTAAATAACCCAGTGTTTTACTTGCGCTTTATGTTATAATTACTATTTGCCTTGAATCAATGGTGATGGTCCCATGGGGACACATTGGCATGATTGTCAGACATTGTATCAAGCATTCCTCTCTCCTTAAAAACGGAAATAAATATCACTGGTTTTGGTCTGGCAAATTTGACAACCCATTTACCTGCCAGAGTGAGTTAAAAATACCACAGTCAATTGCGAAATGTTAAAATGTGACACGTTGAAATGAATAGCTATTATATAATTGTCGGCTGCACGTTTGATGTAATCAAACAACAGCAAACAAGGCAGATAAAATGCACCGGGGCACACATGAACTGTACTGAGAGTGATGTTCATTCCCAGCACAGGACAAACACACAGACCCCGTAAGGCTTATGTTGGCTGCCCTTACATTAACCTTCAAAGAGAGACAGTTGGAACAGTAATGTAGTGTCCTAAAATCAAATCAAATGAAAGTTTATTGGCCATGTACGCAGGCGTTACAGCAGGTGCAGCGAAGTGCTTATGTCACTAGCTCCAACAGAGCAGTAGAATGGCTCGCAAATACAAATAAAAAAACAAGAAATCAAGAAATGACAGAATGGGTGCAGTTAACAACCCAGAGTAGATATATTAGAGTGAGCATGTGTCAGAATCCACAATATAAATGTGGTGTGTATAGACAGTATATACATTGGAAAATGGTAGTACAGAAGTAGGTATATTAAGATGTCAAGAATACAGTACATACATACACAGCTAGTAAACAACTGTATATGAGGTGGCCAGCGTTCATGACTCCATATACAAAGGGCATTAGTCTCGAGGTGCAGGGCAAAGTACCGGGCGAGTAGCCTGCTAGTGATGGCTGTTCAACAGTCTGATGGCCTGGAGATATAAGCTGTTTTTCAGTCTCTCAGTCCTGGCTTTGATGCACCTGTACCGTCTCTGTCTGTTAGAAGGTAGCAGAGTGAACAGACCGTGGCTCGGGCAGCTGACCAATATGTCATGACTTATTCCCTTTAGAGTGATTGATTGACAGAGTTTACAAACCATGGTGTCAACTGTGTCTTCAGGGATCCTTACCCAGGAAATGAAAATGACTAATTAGCATAACTGTCAGACGGTGGTAGAGGGGGCATGTCTGTCAGGTACCTGGCCAACAGCTGGCAGAGCAACGATTTGTAGTTGACAATCAAACTAACGTAGTTGACAAAACATAACGTAGTTGATGAATAACATAGTTGAAGAATAATGTAGTTGACGAATAAACTAAAATAGGCATTTTACTGCACGTACTGTGGATATGTTGGCCAGTGCTTTCAATATAAATCCAGTCAACTTCAACAATCAAACAAAACTGAAAACCTTCCCAAAAAGCACAAGCAAATGTCAATTCCTTTCATTTCAATTCATTTTCCTTAATACACTTGAGTTGAAATTGAACTGACCGCCAGTCTGCTTCTCTCCATCCATGAGGCCTCAACCCAGATTAAGCGTGACCGCATTAATGACTGGCTGTATAGGTCTGTACGGGAGACAGCAAGGTGCTCAGGACCATATAGTGACACGCATGGTCTTGACATATCTGGGTCTGTCCAATGTCATTTTCTCCCACAGAGTGTAATATAGTGTCATTGACTGATGCTTGACCCTCCCCCCATTAGTCAGAAACTGCATGGCCAGAAACCTGGCGACAGAAACAAGGCGTTTTAGTACAGTAGCCCTTTACAGTCATACCCGTATAAAGGTTGAAAATTGCAGATTTGGTGACTGATATACACCTAAAGTGGAATGCAAATGCTGTACAGTAACGTGAATGACGTCAGAGCTCAGTATCTCCGCTTCACAGCTCTGCAAGGGTTTTGACTGACAGCCATTCTGAATTTGAGCTACGCATGGAACAAGAAGTTGCCCCCATCTCAACCGGCCAATTGGGAAACTTTTGCAAATGTTTTGTTGTCTGAGGTCTGAGTGAGGGAAATGCTGTAAATGAAGATGACTCAATGTATTTTTGTAAGATGAGATGTGGAGGATGATATTAAATACCGCTTGGATGTCATAAAAGCAAACCACACATCCGTGAGTCCAAATGTTTAGGCTACTTCACATTTCTATATCATAAAACTCATTACTCATTACACTGTCATATACAGTGTCAACGTTTATGCACAGTTACAAGTTGACTTGGCATCATTGTTAGGAAGATAATGGCCATATGTTTTTCTATTGTGATGAAAATTCACAGCGGAACACACACCTGAATGCACGCATGATAACTTTCTATGTGCACCAAAATTATGATCTGTTTCTCTGAATTAACCCTGCGAAAGCCTAACACTATAAGATATATTTCATAACTTAGCTAGTCATGTTGGCAATAGAACAAGATTTCAAATGATGCTCACCTGACCCAGATTGTGATTTACAGTACCAGTTAAAAGTTTGGACACACATACTCATTCAAGGGTTTTTCTATATTGTAGAATTATAGGGAAGACATCAAAACTATGAATAAACACATATGGAATCATATAGTAACCCCCTAAAAATGGTTTGATTCTTTAAAGTAGCAACCCTTTGCCTTGATGACAACTTTGCACACTCTTGGAATTCTCTCGACCAGCTTCACCTGGAATGCTTTTCCAACAGTCTTGAAGGAGTTCCCACATATGCTGAGCACTTGTTGGCTGCTTTTCCTTCACTCTGCGGTCCAACTCATCCCAAACCATCTCAATTGGGTTGAGGTCGGGCAGTTGTGGAGGCGATCACTCTCCTTATTGGTCAAATAGCCATTACACAGCCTTGAGGTGGGTTTTGGGTCATTGTCCTGTTGAAAACAAATAATAGTCCCACTAAGTGCAAACAAGATGGCGTATCGCTGCAGAATGCTGTGGTAGCCATGGTGGCAAAGTGTGCATTGAATTCTAAATAAATCACAGACTGTGTCACCAGCAAAGCACCCCCACACTATCCCACCTCCTCCTCCATGCTTCAAAGTGGGAACAACGCATGCGGAGATCATCCGTTCACCTATTCTGCGTCTCACAAAGACATGGCGTTTGGAACCAAATATCCTCAGACCAAAGGACAGATTTCCACCAGTAATGTCCATTGCTCGTGTTTCTTGGCCCAAGCAAGTCTCTTCTTCTTATTGGTGTCCTTTAGTAGTGGTTTCTTTTTAGCAATTCGACCATGAAAGCCCGATTCACGCAGTCTCCATTGAAAAGTTGATGTTGATGTGTCTGTTACTTGAACTCTGTGAAGCATTTATTTGGGCTGCAATTTCTGAGGCTCTGCAGCAGAGGTAACTCTGGGTCTTCCTTTCCTGTGGCGGTCCTCATGAGAGCCAGTTTCATCATAACGGTTGATGGTTTTTGCTACTGCACTTGAAGAAACGTTGAAAGTTCTCTAAATTTTCCGGATTGACTGAGCTTCATGTCTTAAATCAATGCTGGACTGTCATTTCTCTTTGCTTATTTGAGCTGTTCTTTCCATAACATGGACTTGGTATTTTACTTAATTAATAGGACTATCTTCTGTACACCACCCCTACCTTGTCACAGCACAACTGATTGGCCCAAACGCATTAAGACGGAAAGAAATTCCACAAATTAACTTTTAACGAGGCACACCTGTTAATTCGAAATGCATTCCAGGTGACTACCTCATGAAGCTAGTTGAGAGAATGCCAAGAGTGTGCAAAGCTGTCATCAAGGCAAAGGGTAGCTTAAATAGAGTTTAACACTTTTTTTGGTTACTACCTGATTCCTCATTTGGTTACTACCTGATGTGTTATTTCATAGTTGTGATGCCTTCACTATTATTATACAATGTAGTACATAGTAAAATAAAGAAAAACCCTTGAATGAGTAGGTGTGTTCAAACTTTTGACTGGTACTGTATAATGGACCGTTATTGGATTGCATAAACAACAACAGCAATTGAGTGATGGCAATGATGCAAGGTTGTGTTCCAAACAAAACAACTGTGCTTGCTTTAGTTCCTCAATGGCACAGCTAGGAGAGCTTAAAAAGCATCTTATAGTTGAAGATTCTTCTTTGAGTCATAAATGTGCATAGAAATTACCAGTGGTGTAAGGAACTTAAGTAGAAATACTTGAATGCACTACTTAAGTGTTTTTTTGGGGTATCTGTGCTTTACTATTTATATTTTTGTTAAATTTTACTTTTCCTTCACTACATTCCTAAAGAAAATAATGTACTTCTTAGTCCATGTATTTTCCCTGACACCCAAAAGTACTCGTTACATTTTGAATACTTAGCAGGACAGGAAAATTGTCAAATTCACACACTTAAAGAAAACATCTCTGGTCATCCCTACTCTATCTGATTTGGTGGACTTACTAAACACGTATTTCTTTGTAAATTATGTCTGAGTGTTGGAGTGTGCCCCTGGCTATGCGCACATTCAAAAAACAAGAAAATTGTGCCGTCTGGTTTGCTTAATTTAAGAAACTTGAAATGGTTAATTAAGTATATTTTAGCAATTAAGTTTACTTTTGATACTTAACTATTTTATTTTAAACCAAATACTTTTAGGATTTTACTGAAGTAGTATTTTACTGGGTGGTTCTATTTTACTTGAGTCGTTTTCTATTAAGGTAGCTTTACTTTTATTAATCAAGTATGACAATTGAGTACTTTTTCCACCACTAGAAACTACTTACGAACTATGTACTCTTTGGAGAAGTGTGTGGCCACATGGAGACACCTCCCACATTTTCCAGGAATATTCTCATCATGTTACTGAAATGTATCCCGAGTAGTTTCAGGTTTTGTTAACAAAATACAATGAAAAGTACAGTAAATTTAAAATGCACATGAAATCAACAGTGTGATATTTGGATTCAGTCTTGTCAGGTGAACTGTTGTCCTCAACTTTGCTCTAATATTTTCCCCATGATCTCCAAACTGTTCCCATTCAATTGCTACTATGCGTCTACGTATGCTTTTCATATTTCTTCTGCAAGAAACATTTCAATTTAGCTCTATCCATATAGGCCAATTCCCACTGGTTAAATTATATTTATTTCTCTCCCCCTCTGACACTTCTCTTTCTATTTGACTGCCATGCTGGTCTCTTTATCTATCCTCCCCGTATTCCCTCAGCCCTGAGTGAGACACCTGCAAATAAAATGAATTCATATTTGCTATGTCTGTATACCATGACTCATGGTGAGATGGTGTACTAATCCTTTTGATAGTGGTGTGACTAAGCGCAGAACACTGGCAGACCTATATTATGCACAGCATTGCATTAGAGCGACTGTGCTACAAAACTATTTTCAAACCCAGATTTTCTTTATCCTCTCTGCTTATTAACGTCGAATGAAATTACATATCCAAATAAGTATCACATTGATATGTTAACAGGAATAAGAAAGCCTCTAAAATCCATTGGATTATTTGGAGATGTGGTTATTCCGATGCTTTATGTCTACATTAAGATACAATTAAGATATTATAACACTCATATTGTCTGTTAACCCAGAATACATTCCTCAAAAATAAAGATGGTTCGTTGTTGTTGCCGTGTGCACATTACATTTATCTACCATCGTTTCTTTTCGGAACATGCTGCAGTCGCCACCAGCCAGCGGCAACAGATGCTATTTAAAGAGGCTGAAGCAAACAAGATGTCTTACTTGAGTAAAAAAAGAGAAAACAAGAGAACACACTGGCTGTTGCAGGGATTATACAGTGTATTGTTATGATACGGCAGATTAAGCTGCATTTGCCCAATTTATTCCATCTAACTAGAATTGTATCCTTGTAGAAAGATCATGTTGGACATGAAACACAGAGGCCCATCAAAAGCATGTGTGTGAAACAAGTGAACCACAGGTTTATTCTGCCACTACCTGTCACGTTCTGACCTTAGTTCCTTTGTTTTGTCTTTTGTTTTAGTATGGTCAGGGCGTGAGTTGGGTGTGTTGTCTATGTTAGTTTTTCTATGATTTTCTATTTCTGTGTTTGGCCTGATATGGGTCTCAATCAGAGGCAGCTGTCAATCGTTGTCCCTGATTGGGAACCATATTTAGGTAGCCGGTTTTCTGTTGGGTTTTGGTGGGTGGTTATTTTCAGTCTTTGTGTGTCTGCACCAGACAGAACTGTTTTCGGTTGTTTCTTTGTTATTTTGTTTCTCAGTGTTCTGTTTTGATGATTATTAAACATCATGGACACTTACCACGCTGCACCTTGGTCCTCACCTTCTTCCACCGACGACAGCCGTTACACTACTATCCTTAACAGTGTTATATTCCTATTCAAAATAACCTATTCAGAATGAACATGGAATATGCGTGTTATTCCAATTGTAAGACAACATCTATGGCAGAGTATTGGGGGAGAGATGTTTAGCTGTATTGACTTGATGCTTCACATGCAGTATTAGAAGTGTCACAGAGTCTGCTGGAGTTGTGAAATCTGCAGAGGGTTGACTTTTTATCACTGCCCACAGCAGACATTTGCAGAAGTGAATGTGCTATGCTGTGAAAATAGCAGAGGATTTTTCAGCAGTATAAGAGGTTTTAGGCAAATACAATTTGGGCTCTTTGTTTCCCACAGTTTGAAGGAAGGCTAATTAATCTATGCGTACATACTTTAAGTAAGTCAATTGATACTATATTTCACTATAGACAGATGTCTTTTCCAGCAAAGTACTACAGTTTGACTTTGACATTTTATGTCTGTCCAAATTTTTCCAAAAGTGTATGGGTGAAGTAAAGCTAACCTTTGGTTTTTCGCGTTTAAGTTGAGACACTTGTTAACTAACGCCTCAAAAGTGAAGCCAAAAGCACTGGAGTCGGGCTGGGGGTTTCACATCTCGTTAAGCTAAGGGATCAAGTTTGGGATAGGGTTAAGCTTAGGAATTAATTCAGAGTGGTTAAGGGTTACAGTTTGGGAAAGGCTTAAAGGTCATGAACAGTAAAAATCATGTTTTTCATGAAATTGGATGATATTTGGACCAATGTATGATGACCAAAGTATGGCATGACTGTTACTTCGACATTAATAAAGTGTGATAATAAAGTTACTGCTTCCTTCCCCCATGTCAAATACTTGCATTCAGGATGGATTATTAAGGGGGTAGGGTGACATCACCGTAACTCTCATTTTATTACACCAATGTAGTTTATACAGCTACTGTACTAGTGCCAACATTTGACTGTAGGGTGTCAGAAAATATAATTAAAGTTATATTTACGGCAAAGATACTTAAGTCTCCCATTTCCTCTGCGTCTGGTGTAAGCTAGTTACTGGCTAGATAGTTTTCAGCCTGCATGGAACAAAATGATATGTTGACTTGACAACGTCAGTGCTGCTGTTAACCACATCACAAGAGACAGAAATGTATATAATTGACGCAATTTCAATGATTTTCCTGCAACACTGCTCACTGCATCCAGTTTCTTGACATGGGCGTTTCAAAGGGCAGTGAGTTAACCTCTCTGGGATCGTTCGGGACGCTAGCGTCCCACCTCGCCAACAGCCAGTGAAATTGCAGGGCGCCAAATTCAAAACAGAAATCTCATAATTAAAAATCCTCAAACATACAAGCATTTTACACCATTTTAAAGATACACTTCTCGTTAATCCAACCACAGTGTCCGATTTCAAAAAGGCTTTACAGCGAAAGCACCACAAACTATTATGTTAGGTCACCGCCAAATCACAGAAAAACACAGCCATTTTCCAGCCAAAGAGTGGAGTCACAAAAAGCAGAAATATAGATAAAATGAATCACTAACCTTTGATGATCTTCATCAGATGACACTCATAGGACTTCATGTTACACAATACATGTATGTTTTGTTCGGTAAAGTTCATATTTATATCCAAAAACCTCAGTTTACATTGGCGCCATGTTCAGAAATGCCTCCAAAACATCCAGAGAAATTGCAGAGAGCCACATCAAATAACAGAAATACTCATCATAAACTTTGATGAAAGATACATGTTTTTCATATTACTTAAAGATACACTTGTTCTTAATGCAACCGCGGTGTCAGATTTCAAAAAGCTTTACGGCAAAAGCACAATATTCAATAATCTGAGCACAGCGTTCAGCCAAGAAAGCAAGCCATACAGTTACCCGCCAAATTGTGGAGTCAACAAAAGTCAGAAATAGCATTATAAGTCTTCACTTACCATTGCTGATCTTCGTCGGAATCCACTCCCAAGACTCCCACAAGAAATGTTTGTTTTGTTCGATTACATCCATATTGATGTACAAATACCTCCGTTTGTTTGCACGTTTAGTTCACTATTCCAAAGGCACAATGCGCGAGCGCAAAATCCAGACGAAAAGTCAAAAGAGTTCCATTACAGTTTGTAGAAACATGTCAAACGATGTTTACAATCAATCTTTAGTTTTTTTTATAATAAATCTTCAATAATATTCCAACCGGACAATAGCGTATTCATTTCAGAAGAAAAAGAAGGAACGTCGCACCCGCGGTACCGCGCAGTAAACAACTCATTGGCCACAGCTTAGTTCCCTTGTTGAAACAGCTCTTATTCGACCCCCTTCCACAATAGTAGCCTCAAACAACTTTCTAAAGACTGTTTACATCTACTGGAAGCCTTGGGAAGAGCAATCTGGCCCCATAGACACAGCATATTGGATAGGCAATTTCTTAAATGAAACTACAAAGCTCAGATTTCCAACTTCCTGGTTGGATTTGTCTCAGGTTTTCGCCTGCCATATGAGTTTTGTTATACTCACGGACATTATGTTAACTTCTACTTGGTCACAATCCCGGATCCAGGAGCACCCCCATTAGTAAAAAAGCTGACTAGCATAGCCTAGCATAGCGTCACAAGTAAATACTAGCATCTAAATATCATTAAATCACAAGTCCAAGACACCAGATGAATGATACACATCTTGTTAATCCAGCCATCATTTCTGATTTTTATAATGTTTTACAGGGAAGACACAATATGTAAATCTATTAGCTAACCACGATAGCAAAAGACAACTTTTTTTTTTCCTGCATAGGTAGCTATCACAATTTAGACCAAATAAAGATATAAATAGCCACTAACCAAGAAACAACTTCATCAGATGACAGTCTGATAACATATTTATTGTATATCATATGTTTTTTTTGAAAAATTTGCATATTTCCGGTATAAATCATAGTTTACCATTGCAGCCACCATCACAACTCTCACCAAAGCAACTAGAATAACTACAGAGACCAACGTGAATTACCTAAATACTCATCATAAAACATTTATGAAAAATACACAGCGTACAGCAAATGAAAGACAAAGATCTTGTGAATCCAGCCAATATTTCAGATTTTTTAAGTGTTTAACAGCGAAAACACAATATAGCATTATATTAGATTACTACAATAGCCAACCACACAACAGCATTGATTCAAGCCAACAATAGCGATAACGAATAAACCAGCAAAATATATAATTCTTTTCAATAACCTTCTCAAACTTCTTCAGATGACAGTCCTATAAGATCATATTACACAATACATATAGAGTTTGTTCGAAAATGTGCATATTTAGCGGCACAAATCGTGGTTATACAATGAGAATAGTAGCCAAGCTGCCAACAATATGTCAGGAGAAATCTTGGGAGAGGCACCTAATCTAATCAGTAACTAATCATAAACTTGACTAAAAAATACAGGTTGGACAGCAAATGAAAGATACATTAGTTCTTAATGCAATCGCTGTGTTAGATTTTTAAAATTAACGTTACTACAACATACAGCGTGCGTTAAAGCGATACCGCACCGAAATCAATGCCGGAATATGAGTTTTACATTTTTCAACAGAACAACGAATTAACATCATAAATAGTTCTTACTTTTTGATGAGCTCCCATCAGAATCTTGGGCAAGTTGTCCTTTGTCCAAAAGAATCGTTGCTCGGTTATAGATTGTCGCCTTCAACTTTGGAATTAGCAGTAAACATTAGCCATGTGGCCCAGACGTGCCCAACTCACTAGAACGCAGCACAAATAAATACCCGAAAATCGCAATATACTGATATAAACTGATATAACTCGGTTTAAAATAACAACATTATGATGTCTTTAACACCTATATCGAATAAAATCAGAGCCGGATATATCTAAGGGCTATAACGGGAGCTTTCTAGAACGCCATCCTGAGGTCTGTCTTGCGTCATGGCGAATGAAGGAAAGAGAGGACCCCACGTTGCCAGCCCATTTATAAGGCCTCAGATCTGCCTAGCAACTCCATTCCAATTCTCACTATTTGCTTACATCCAGGGGAAGGTGTATGCAGTGCATCTCAACCAATAGAAGACATGCAAATTAATAAACTGACCCTGGAACAGAGTGCCCGATTTCAGATTTCTCACTTCCTCATAGGAAAATTGCTCCAACTCGAGTTCTGTTTTACTCACAGATATAATTCAAACGGTTTTAGAAACTAGAGAGTAGTTTCTATCCAATAGTAATAATAATATGCATATTGTACGAGCAAGAATTGAGTACGAGGCAGTTTAATTTGGGAACGAAATTTTTACAGAGTGCAAACAGCACCCCCTATTGATAAACGGTTAACAGTTTTGGAAACTTTAGAGTGTTTTCGATCCAAATCTACTACTTATATGCGTATCATAGCTTCTGGGCCTGGGTAACAAGCATATTACTCTGGGCACCTTATTCATCCAAGCTACTCAATACTGCCCCCCTTTCCCAAAGAAGTTTTAAACAGTACTGCAAAACATTTTACTTACAGAGTGCATCAAACATGATTTAGACCTTGTTTATCTTCTTATCGCTGGGGGCAGTACTGAGTACCTTGGATGAATAAGGTGCCCAGAGGTGCCCAGAGTAAACGGCCTGCTACTCAGTCCCAGTTGCCAGTATATGCATATTATTCGTATATTTGGATAGAACACACTCTGAAGCTTCTACAACTGTTTGTATGATGTCTGTGAGTATAACAGAACTCATATGGCAGGCAAAAACCTGAGAAAAAATCCAACCAGGAAGTGGGAAATCTGAGGTTGGTTGTTTTTCAACTCATTCCCTATTGAATATACAGTGGGATATTGGTCATGTTGCACTTCCTAAGGCTTCTACTAGATGTCAACAGTCTTTAGAAACTTGTTTGAGGCTTCTACTGTAAAGGAGGGGCTCATAAGGGCTCTTTAAGTCAGTGGTCTGGCAGAGTGCCACAGGCTCGTGACGCTCGTTCACGTGAGAGGTAGCTCTCTGTTCCATTGCTTTTTCTACAGACAAAGGAATTCTCCGGTTGGAACATTATTGAAGATTTATGTTAAAAACATCCTAAAGATTGATTCTATACATGTTTCTACGGACGGTAACGGAACTTTTTTACATTTCATCTGCTCCTAGTGAACGCGCTTTGTGACTTTGGATTTGTTTACAAAACGCGCTAACAAAAGTAGCTATTTGGACATAAATGATGGACATAATCGAACAAAACAAACATTTATTGTGGAACTGGGATTCCTGGGAGTGCATTCTGATGAAGATCATCAAAGGTAAGTTAATATTTATCATGTTATTTCTGACTTCTGTTGACTGCACAATATGGTGTGCCGTCATCTTTTTGGCTGGTTTGGGCTCTGAGCACCAAACTCAGATTATTGCATGGTTTGCTTTTTCCGTTAAGCTTTTTTGAAATCTGACACAACGGTTGCATTAAGGAGAAGTGGATCTAAAATTCCATGTATGACACTTGTATCTTTAATCAACGTTTATTATGAGTATTTCTGTAAATTGATGTGACTCTCTGCAAAATCACCGGATGTTTTTGGAACTACTGAACATAACGCGCCAATGTATACTGAGATTTTTTTAAATAAATATGAACTTTACCGAACACAACATACATGTATTGTGTAACATGAAGTCCTATGAGTGTCATCTGATTAAGATCATCAAAGGTTAGTGATTAATTTGATCTCTATTTCTGCTTTTTGTGACTCCTGTGTTTGGCTGGAAAAATGGCTGTGTTTTTCTGTGACTTGGCGGTGACCTAACAATCTTTTGTGGTGCTTTCGCTGTAAAGCCTTTTTGAAATCGGACACTGTGGTGGGATTAACAACAAGAGTACCTTTAAAATGGTATAAAATACTTGTATGTTTGAGGAATTTTTATTATGAGATTTCTGTTGTTTAATTTGGCGCCCTGCACTTTCACTGGCTGTTGTCATATCGATCCCGTTAGCGGGATCTCAGCCATAAGAAGTTAACTTCTTATGGCTGCAAGGCAAAGTGTTGAGTAGCCAGTGAAATCTTGCCCATTTCAAACGGCCTCCTACTCAAATCTTGCTCGTACAATATGAATATTATTATTCTTTTTGGATAGAAAACACTTTCTAGTTTCTAAAAGAGTTGGAATTATTTCTCTGAGTGAAACAGAAGTCCTTCTGCAGCACTTTTCCTGACCAGGAAGTGAAATGTCAGAAATCGATGCTCTTTTCAACTTGATGCCTATACATGGTCTTAACACTTAGGAGTCTGCTGACACTCTATACGCCTTCCTATTGGTGTAAAGAGGATGCCAGAGAAGAAATTTTTGTGCTCCTCTTGGTCTGTGGTGGAAAAAAACCTATTTCTTTGACGTGACCGTCCACTTCCGGTACTCTGAAGGAAGTGGGATTGACTTCTGTTTTGCCTTGGTAACGAACGGCTAACGTCTCCGGCTCGATTTTTTTTTGATACATGTGACCATATCATCGTAATGTATGTTTCTTCAATATAGTTTAATCAGATTATTGAAACTTTATTCGGGAGTTTTGCCGTGTTCCGTCCTCTGACTGTGTTTACGTTGGAGAAATTTATGCCACTCGGCTAGTACCAATACTAATTGAAGAGGGAAATTTGCAATTCTGAATCGAAACAACGACTCATCTGGACAAAGGACACGTTCTTCAACATTCTGATGAAAGATCAGCAAAAGTAAGACCCATTTTATGATGTTAATTCATATATCTGTCGTGCATGTGAACTGGCCGTGGGCGCCCAATTATTTCTGTCTATTGTAGCTACGCTAATATAGCGATACATTTTGTTTTCGCTGTAAAACATTTAATAAATCGGAAATATTGTTTGGAATCACAAGATGCCTGTCTTTCAATTGCTGCAGACTATGTATTTTTCAGAAATGTTTTATGATGAGTAATTAGCTATTTGACGTTGGTGTCTGTAAATATTATGGCTGCTTTCGGTGCAATTTCGGATTGTAGCTGAAATGTAAACTATGGTTTATACATGAAACATGCAAATTTTTCGAACAAAACATATGCTATACAATAAATATGTTATCAGACTGTCTTCTGATGAATTTGTTTCTTGGTTAGTGGCTATTTATATCTTTATTTGGTCGAATTTGTGATAGCACCTGATGGAGTAAGAAACTGATGGAGTTAGAAAAGTTGTGTCTTTTGCTAACGTGGTTAGCTAATAGATTTACATATTTTGTCTTCCCTGTAAAACATTTAAAAAATTGGACATGTTGGCTTGATTCACAAGATGTGCACCTTTCATCTGGTGTCTTGGACTTGTTAATGTGTGAAAGTTAAATATTTAAAAAAAAATAGATTTTGAATTTCACGCCCTGCACTTTGAGCTGGATGTTGTCATAAGTGTACCGGTGTCGGGCCGCCCCCCTAACAGGTTTTAAGAGAAGAAATGGAATTAGGATTGGAACCGGACCGAAGAGCTCCACCCTCTCTCTTTGAAAGTTACGGACAAGTAGCTCCACCACTCACATTCTGAAACGATAATAACACCTGCAATACCGTGTTTTGTCCAATTTACCAGTGATGAAAAACCCAGCACCGGAACTAATGCTGCTCCTTATCTCACACAACTGGGTTGTATCATGACAGATCTACGGTACCATTTATATTTACATAGTCTGTCCACGAGAGATCAGAGGGGGGGGGGGGGGGGGGGGGGGTGGAAACAACGCTTCATCGATTGTTAGTTGGCTGTAGTTGGTTTTGATGCAGAAGCCATAAGCCATAAGAACAAAGACACTATACAAAATAACAAATGAACTAACCGTAACAGTCCCGTGTGGCACAAATACTGACACAGGAAACAACCACTCACAAAAACACAAAACACAAAACAAGCCACCAATATATTATTCTCAATCAGGGACAACGATTGACAGCTGCCTCTGATTGAGAACCATATTAGGCCGAACACAGAAACAGACAAACTAGACACACAACATAGAATGCCCACCCAGCTCACGTCCTGACCAACACTAAAACAAGCAAAACACATAAGAACTATGGTCAGGACGTGACAGTGTTGGTCTGGGGGTTTCAAATTAGTTTAAAGGTTAAGGTTTGGGATAGGGTTTTAAGTTAGGAATTAATTCAGAGTGGTTAAATTAAGGGTAAAAGTTGCATTTTCAATCCCAGTGCTAGGAAATCTTTCCTTTTTCTGTTTTAAAGGACCCGAACAGTCATTCTTATTCCCATCTTTTTCCCATGTACAGTGCATTTGGAAAATATTCAGAAACCTTGACTTTTTCCACATTGTGTTGCTTTACATCCTTACTTCAAAATGGATTTAATTGTTTTAAATTGTCAAATATGTTTCTTTTTTATTTGTTATACATTTACAATATTCCTAAAAACCTGTTTTCGCTTTGTTATTATGGGCTATTGTGTGTAGATTAATGAGGAAGGGAAATGATTTAATCCATTGTAGAATAATGTATTTTGGGGGGATATAAATGTTTGAAATACAGGCTGAGTGGGCGGGGAGCTTATATTCATGAGTAGCCTTAATAACACGTACAGTATGGACCCAGAACTTAATCCAGCATCTAACCATTTACGCAAGACTTTAGTTCTGGGTTAACCGAAATCAGATTTTCCCCAACTCAGACTCTAGAAGCATTTCAAGGTGATGCATGATAACTTATCAATTGTCTGATAACCAAAATGTATATATATTAATAATGAATGCCGTTTAACAGACACTTTTATCCAAAGCAGGTTATAGTAGGCATGCATGCATAAATGTTTTATGTTTGGGTGGTCCTGGGAATCAAACAATCAATCCTGACATTGCAAGACCCTTGCTTTACCAACTGAGCTACAGATTACCTCATAGATAATGGTAGCTGTAATTAGCAAGCTTAATGATCGAACATGTCTCAGGGCCAAAACATTGCAACAGACTAACTATCAACTATTTCAGGTCTCAACCAGTAAACTAATATTCCTCTATTATGGAGAAACCCATCCCACTCCCTCAGTAATCGTCAGGGAGCGCTTCAGTCTGTGAATAAGCCTGAAGTCAGAATATTGAAGAGGAGAGGTGCATAATTTTCCTTAATAACATTTTGTTCATGCTTACCTCAACTTTAATCTCACCCACCAGTCGGCTCTCTTTGTCGAGACGTCTGGTTTCAGTGCGCCTCAGAAAAGGACTTGCGACAGCAAAAACAGCCACAAGTTTTAATTGGCTTATCTCGTAGTCCATCACCATCTAGCATCTCCCCCTCTTCATGGATTTCAATGGGTGAGCAGCGCAAGCACAGAGTTTTTAATCCCAGAGGATCAACATCGTGAGACTTCCGGGAACGAAGCGGACTCGGCAGACCAGGCCGGGGTTTGGAGTTTGAGAAGTCAATGAGAGAAGTGAAAAATGTGTTTGTTCTTACTTTTCTCGAAATCTAAAGGCACCTAGATTCGAGCAATTGTCTTAGGTAGCTGAACATGTAATTTGTTATTAATCCAAACTGGTGTAAAAGTGACAAACAGGTTTATATCGAAGGAGTGCCTTTGATTTGATGGCCTGCACATGCGCAGTCCGGTGTGAGACGACCGTTAGATCTGATGACGGTATATGATTAGCTAGCCAATTTTAGCATGACATCGCCTACAACATTTACATGAACATTTTTGTAATTTAGCAGACGCTCTTATCCAGAGAGACTTACAAGCATGATCAGGGATTTCAGTTGGAGAACAGTTTCTACCTATCCTCTTCCAAATTACTGTTTTTGGCTCAAGTAATGGGCTAAACAAGGAATTATTCATCTCAGAAGTAGTTTTCAAATAAACTTCATGCCCGAACTCAGAATAAATTGGGCTTTCCAAAAATACTATGGTCACTGAATTGAACATTTATTTAGATTTGGCGATTTTCTTAATTTTTTAAAATCCCATTTAATACAGCTGTAGCAGGCTCGCTCCCTCTTTCGTCTCGTTTTTGACCACACGCCTTTCCAGTCCCAATTTGTTGCACAGTGTTACCAGGCTCTCTGCGCCAGTAATTAAAGCCTGGGGACGAGGTCACCTCGACTCGAAATCAGGCCCCGAAGAAAAATCAGCCCCTAAAGAAAAAAATCATCTTAGTAAAAATAACTGAATGGAGTGTTCAAAAATAAGAAAGAAGATTTACCATTGGCTAGTTGCATAAGTGGGAATGACCTCTGGGCGAATTTGAAGAGTGCTTCGTTAAGACTCCTGACATAGCCCCAAATGTAATCTGATGCAAATAGAAATGTTAAATGGTTTCAGGGGGAGTTCTCAAGCATGGTGTAGTATCCCCAATTTTGGACACCCTCCCCCCTCTGGGCAGGCACAAGCTCCCAGCTCAGCAGTGGTGTTTATGAGGGCAATCAAGTCCATGCCAATCACTCTCCTTCCAGCTAACTTGGAGGGGAAAGACTCATATTGCATTCTGCATAGATACCCCACTATGAGGTTGGAGTACAGTACAAACTTTGGACATGCAGTACCTATGAGATATTAATGCCTTTGCCCTTCAGTTCCCCTTACCCTGGAACTCACCTACTAATATAACTCACCCATGATATAACACACTGTCTAGGCCTACCCTTTTCATGAGAACACGTTGAATGCAGAATCCATGCTAAATAATAATGGTACTTTGGTTGGATATACCAGTTTCTCTTTCTTTCTACTCTCCTCTCACATGAATGTGTGTCACATTCATTTTGACAATATATTTAAGTGATTGAATGTGGCCTATATTAATCCATGCAACTTTATTTACTATGCCAGAGGCCTATAGTAAACAGATAAGCGGTAGGGATTGGTATGAAACCATAACTCCCAACAACAACTTATATTACAATGCATGTACACT
Source organism: Salvelinus fontinalis (assembly GCF_029448725.1). Classification (NCBI taxonomy): domain Eukaryota; kingdom Metazoa; phylum Chordata; class Actinopteri; order Salmoniformes; family Salmonidae; genus Salvelinus; species Salvelinus fontinalis. The sequence continues at coordinate 12,305,128 of NC_074705.1, forward strand.
ACTGGTAAAAAGTTTTAGAGCACCTACTCATTCAAGTTTTTTTTACTATTTATTCTACATTGTAGAATAATAGTGAATACATCAAAACGATGAAATAACACATAAGGAATCATGTAGTTTTGAAATATATTATATATTTCAGATTATTCAAATAGTCACCCTTTGCCTTGAAGACAGATTTGCACACTCTTGGCATGCTCTCATCCAGCTTTATGAGGTAGTCGTACAGAAGATATCCATAAGACATGAAGGTCAGTTATACAGAAGATATCCATAAGACATGAAGGTCAGTCAAAACGGAACATTAAGAACTTTGAACGATTCTTCAAGTGCAGTCGCAAAAACCATCAGGTGCTAACGATGAAACTGGCTCTCATGAGGACCGCCACAGGAATGGAAGACCCAGAGTTACCTCTGCTGCAGAGGATATGTTCATTGGAGTTAGAGCCCAATTCAATTAGAGCCCAAATAAATGCTTCACAGAGTTCAAGTAACAGACACATCTCAACATCAACTGTTCATAGGAGATTGTGTAAATCAGGCCTTCATGGTCGAATTGCTAAAAAGAAACGACTACTAAAGGACACCAGTAAGAAGAAGAGACTTGCTTGGGCCAAGAAACACGAGCAATGGACATTACCCGGTGGAAATTTGTCCTTTGACCTGAAGTATATATTAAAGATTTTTCATTCCATGTGTCTTTGTGAGACGTGGTGTGGGTGAACGGATGATCTCCGCATTTGTATTTCCTACCGTTAAGCATGGAGGAGGAGGTGTTATGGTGTGGGGGTGCTTTGCTGGTGACACTGTCTGTGATTTATTTAGAATTCTTAGCACACTTAACCAGCATGGCTACCACAGCATTCTGCAGCAATACACCGCCCAATCTGGTTTGGGCTTAGTGGGACAATAATTAGTTTTTCAACAGGACAATGACCCAACACACCTCCATGCTGTGTAAGGGCTATTTTACCAAGAATGAGAGTGATGGAGTGCTGCATCAGATGACCTGGCCAGCACAATCCCCCAACCTCAACCAAATTGAAATGGTTTGTGATAAGTCGGACCGCAGAGTTAAGGAAAAGCAACCAACAAGTGCTCAGCATATGTGGGGACTCCTTCAAGACTGTTGGAAAAGCATTCCAGGTGAAGCTGGTTGAGAAAATGCCAAGAGTGTGCAAAGCTGTCATCAAGGCAAAGGGTATTTAAATGAATAAAAAAATCCTACTTCATTTCGTATATGTTATTTCATAGTTGTGATGTATTCACTATTATTCTACAATGTAGAAAATTGTCAAAATAAAGAAAATCCCTTGAATACGTAGGTGTTCTAAAACCTTTGACCGGTAGTGTATACTATATGTGTTAAACTCACATACCTTCTAGTCCTAGTCCACTAGTCCTACTGCTGTTGAATAGTGAGGGCACATTTTCAAGGCAATCAACCGTCGCTTTGTATGAATACGCCAGTAGAAATAAATATCTTGAAATGAGACATTCAGCAAGCACTTTAGCAATCATTTCATTGTTTACACCATCTCAAGGACAACGGGAGGTTTAGAACATTGGTAATCAAACATCACAAAATTGCCCCCAGTTTAAACACCCAGAAATTAATTTCAGTAATTTGCTTGTTTTAAAGAGTGGATAGAGTGAATCAACAAATGCAATCTGTTGTTCAAGTCCACCACCACACAATTCAGTAGAAAAACACACACACACACACACACACACACACACACACACACACACACACACACACACACACACACACACACACACACACACACACACACACACACACACACACACACACCCCATCATGGGAGAATTTTGCTGGCTAAGTGAGAAGTTTGCATAGCATATTGTAAGCAGGGGGGGGGGGGGGGGGGGTCAAACCAAGGACACTCTTTTGGCTGCATTGTATTACACACAAACTGTTTGACACAACTATTTAATTATATACAATCGTTTTAAACAACGCTTTCATTACAATTGCAATTATTATTCCCATTCGCAAATACTTAGAAATGCATCTGTTTAGTATGTTATATCAAGCTGGGCATATTTCTTTCATCATTTTTTTAACCCTCACGCCACAAGACTGTATCGGAATTCACCTATGGCACACAACAAGTAATTAATGCATTCCCTATTATAGGCTAATGAATAACTCATTTCATGGTGTATGGTTTATTAGCCGAGAATAACCCCTATCTAATTACAGCCATTTATGGCCTCCTACAATTAAAAAGCTGTTACGTTACAATGTCAGGCACGTTGAACATTTATTCTGTATTTCTCTGTCTCTAATAGGATACATTATGCATAATTAAAAGTATCTAATTAGCAACTAGTATGTGTGTCTGTGATGACTAAGTGCTTTATCCGCCAATAAGCCCCCTTGTAAGTACCTTCTGATATGTCCCCTTGTCTCTTGTGTGCCCGTTAAATGTTATAGTAGTGACAGCTTTTTCACTGAGTTAAATGTCCTGAAGGACCAGATGTTTCCACTGCGCTATCTATATCCCCAGGACATTAATGAAGAGGTGCAGTTGAGCATCTGAGACTAGGATGCTTGAGAATCTGCGGCTTGGGGTAGTGACTGTCTTTTCCTCAGACCTGAATATAGTTGTTTGTTTGCCCCTGCTCAGCAAATTGCTAGCCATTGAACCCTAGATGGATGGCTCTCTTGGAAGTTAGGAGTGCTGGGTGGAATGAATTTGAATGTGGTTCACATGTTGTGGGTGGTGTGCGATACATGTCCAACGTCATTGCTAAACAGTGTTGCATTTTGTCTGAGGTAATGCTGAGTTTTGACTAGATGGTATACAGCTTTTGTCAGATTTGGCTTTTCGTAGCAGGTTGGGAGAATTAGGTTAAGGCTAAGAAAAGGGTTAGGGTTAGCTAAAATGCCCCAAAAAAACTTTTGACGTTAATTTGACAAAAGTGGTATCCCTTCTAGCCATGACAGCAATACTAGGGCATTGCACAACGCTCTAAGAGCAAATTTATTCTGAATAGGGTAAGAACATATCAACATTTGACAGACGCCCTGAAGAGAAGACAACAGTGGTTAATTAAAAGGAACACCAGTGTGCATACATGACTCATACTGTAGACATAGACATAATACCCTGGCTGTCACCTAAGTGATCTATTGTGTGCCCTTTTGCATAATCAAATCAAATTGTATTAGTCACATGCGCTGAATACAACAGGTGTAGACCTTACAGTGAAATGCTTACCTACAAGCCCTTAACCAACAATGCAGTTTTAAGAAAATACCTAAAAAAAAGTAAGCGATTAAGAATAACAAATTATTAAAGAGCAGCAGTAAATAACAATAGCGGGGCTATATACAGGGGGTACCGGTACAGAGTCAATGTGTGAGGGCACCGGTGTAAATAGTCTGGGTAGCCAATTGATTAGCTGATTAGGATTCTTATGGCTTGGGGGTAGAAGCTATTTAGGAGCCTCTTGGACCTAGACTTGGCGCTCCGGTACCATTGTCCTTGCACCACACGTCAGGTCTCTGACCTCCTCCCTATAGGCTGTCTCATCGTTGGCGGTGATCAGGCCTACCACTGTTGTGTCATTAGCAAACTTAATGATGCTGTTGGGGTCGTGCCTGGCTGTGCAGTCATGAGTGAACAGGAAGTACAGGAGTGGACTGAGCACACACTACTGAGGGGCCCCCGTGTTGAGGATAAGCGTGGATGTGTTGTTACCTACCCTTACCACCTGGAGGCGGCCCGTCAGGAAGTCCAGGATCCAGTTCCAGAGGGAGGTGTTTAGTTCCAGGGTCCTTAGCTTAGTGATGAGCTTTGAGGGCACTATGGTGTTGAACGCTGAGTTGTAGTCAATGAATAGCATTCTCACATAGGTGTTCCTTTTGTCCAGGTGTGAAGGGGCAGTGTGGAGTGCAATAGAGACGGCATCATCTATGGATCTGTTGGTGCGGTATTCAAATTGGAGTAGGTCTAGGGTTTCTGGGATAATGGTGTTGATGTGAGCCATGACCAGCCTTTCAAAGCATTTCATGGCTACAGATGTGAGTGCTACGGGTTGGTAGTCATTTAGGCAGGTTACCTTAGTGTTCTTGGGCACAGAGACTGTGGTGATCTGCTTAACATGTGTTGGTATCACAAACTCAGACAAGGAGAGGTTGAAAATGTTAGTGAAAACACTTGCCAGTTGGTCAGCGCATGCTCGGAGTACACGTCCTGGTGATCTGTCTGGCCCTGCAGCCTTGTGAATGTTGACCTGTTTAAAGGTCTTACCCACATCGGCTGCGGAGAGCGTGATCACACGGTCGTCTGGAACAGCTGATGCTCTCATGCATGTTTCAGTGTTACTTGCCTTCGAAGCGAGCATGGAAGTTATTTAGCTTGTCTGGTAGGCTCATGTCACTGGGCAGCTCTTGGCTGTACTTCCCTTTGTTGTCTGTAATAGTTCGCAGGCCCTGCCACATCCAATGAGCATCAGAGCCGGTGTAGTACGACTCGATCTTAGTCCTGTATTGAAGCTTTGCCTGTTTAATGTTCCATTGGAGGGCGTCGTAGCGGGATTTCTTATAAGCTTTCGGGTTAGAGTCCCGCTCCTTGAAAGCGGCAGCTCTACCCTTTAGCTCAGTGCGAATGTTGCCTGTAATCCATGGCTTCTGGTTGGGGTATGTACGTACAGTCACTGTGGGGACGACGTCCTCGATGCACTTATTGATAATGCCAGTGACTGATGTGGTGTACTCTTCAATGCCATCGGAAGAATCCCAGAACATATTCCAGTCTGTGCTGCAAAACAGTCCTGTAGTTTAGCATCAGCTTCATCTGACCACTTTTTATAGACTGAGTCACTGGTGCTTCCTGCTTTCATTTTTGATTGGAGGGCGAGGGAGAGCTTTGTACACGTCTCTGTGTGTGGAGTAAAGGTGGTCTAGAATTTTTTCCCCCTCTGGTTGCACATTTAACATGCTAATAGAAATTAGGTAAAATTGATTTAAGTTTCCCTGCATTAAAGTCCCTGGCCACTAAGAGCGCCGCCTCTGTGTGAGCGTTTTCCTGTTTGCTTATGGCGGTATACAGCTCATTGAGTGTGGTTTTAGTGCCAGCATCGGTCTGTGGTGGTATATAGACAGCTTTGAAAAATACAGATTATAAACTCTCTAGGTAGATATTGTGGTCTACAGCTTGTCATGAGATACTCTACCTCAGGCGAGGAAAACCTTGAGACTTCCTTAGATATCATGCACCAGCTGTTGTTTACAGAAATTCATAGGCCCCCACCCTGTGTCTTGCCAGAGGCTACGGTTCACTCCTACCGATAGTGTATAACCCACTAGCTGTATGTTCTTAATGTCATCGTTCAACCACAAAAGATATTACAGATTTGAATGTCCCGTTGGTTGGATAAACGTTTCAGTTCGTCCCATTTATTTTCCAGCGATTGAACGTTAGCAAGCAGGGCGGAAGGCAAGGGCAGATTAGCCACTCGTCGCCTGATCCTCACAAGGCACCCTGATCTCTTTCTGCGAAACCTCCGTTTCCTTCTCCAGCGAATAACGGGGATCTGGGCCTGGTTGGGTGTCTGTATTATATCCCTCCCCTCCGACTCATTGAAGAAGAACTCTTCGTACAGTTTGAGGTGAGCAAACTGGAAACATCATGCTTCTTTTGAAGCCACTGAATATAAACTGAGTGTACAAACATTAGGAACACCTTCCTTGTATTGTGTCAAGTTGGCTGGATGTCCTTTGGGCGGTGGACCATTCTTGATACACACAGGAAACTGTTGAGCGTGAAAAACCCAGCAGCGCTGCAGTTCTTGACACAAACCAGTGCGTCTGGCACCTACTACCATACTCCATTCGAAGGCACTTAAATATTTTGTCTTGCCCATTCACCCTCTGAATGGAACGCATATACAATCCATGTCTCAATTGTCTCTAGGCTCAAACCAATTTGAAGAGGATTTAACAAGTGACATCAAAAAGGGATCAGATTTCACCTGGATTCACCTTGTCAGTCTATGTCATGGACAGAGCAGGTGTGCTTAATGTTTTGTACACTCGGTGTATGTAGTCGTCAGATCTTGCAGCATGCACCACACATGTAGTGACACCTGTATGTCCAGACACAAAATGCCGTTAGTGTTGTTTAATACCACTGTGTGGATCAGTCTGTAGCTTATTACACTTCACAAGAAGGACCCTTACACAGGGCAGTGTATCACGTAACAATGCCCTTTTTCTTGGATGTGACAACACGTATGTTACACTATTTACAAGGCCAAAATGGCCTGAAGGTTTCGTTGTTGTTGTTTTCCCATCACTGATCACTTTATTCCTCCACTCATGAAGCTCACGCTTAGGGTATGCCTCCCTTTAAAGGTCAGTTTTATTAATCGGAAAGCGGAGTCTGTTCCTGGGCCCTTGATCCACAGTGTTTTGATATTTTTTTATTTCACCTTCATTTAACCAGGTAGGCTAGTTGAGAACAAGTTCTCATTTGCAAATGCGACCTGGCCAAGATAAAGCATAGCAGTGTGAACAGACAACAACACAGAGTTACACATGGAGTAAACAATAAACAAGTCAATAACATGGTAGAAATAAAGAGAATCTATATACAATGTGTGCAAAAGGCATGAGGAGGTAGGCAATAAATCGAATAATTACAATTTAGCAGGTTAACACTGGAGTGATAAATCATCAGATGATCATGTGCAAGTAGAGATACTGGTGTGCAAAAGAGCAGAAAAGTAAATAAATAAAAGCATTATGGGGCGGAGGTAGGTAAATTGGGTGGGCTATATACCGATGGACTATGTACAGCTGCAGCGATCGGTTAGCTGCTCGGATAGCAGATGTTTAAAATTGTTGAGGGAGATAAGTCTCCAACTTCAGAGATTTTTGCAATTCGTTCCAGTCGCAGGCAGCAGAGAACTGCAAGGAAAGGCGGCCAAATGAGGTTTTGGCTTTAGGGATGATCAGTGAGATACACCTGCTGGAGCGCGTGCTACGGGTGGGTGTAGCCATCGTGACCAGTGAACTGAGATAAGGCGGCACTTTACCTAGCATAGCCTTGTAGATGACCTGGAGCCAGTGGGTCTGACGACGAACATGTAGCGAGGGCCAGCCGACTAGGGCATACAGGTCGCAGTGGTGGGTCGTATAAGGTGCTTTAGTAACAAAACGGATGGCACTGTGATAAACTGCATCCAGTTTGCTGAGTAGAGTATTGGAAGCTATTTTGTAGATGACATCGCCGAAGTCGAGGATCGGTAGGATAGTCAGTTTTACTAGGGTAAGTTTGGCGGCGGGAATGAAGGAGGCTTTGTTGCGAAATAGAAAGCCGACTCTAGATTTGATTTTGGATTGGAGATGTTTGATATGAGTCTGGAAGGAGAGTTTGCAGTCTAGCCAGACACCTAGGTACTTATAGATGTCCACATATTCTAGGTCGGAACCGTCCAGGGTGGTGATGCTAGTCGGGCGTGCGGGTGCAGACAGCGAACGGTTGAAAAGCATGCATTTGGTTTTACTAGCGTTTAAGAGCAGTTGGAGGCCACGGAAGGAGCGTTGTATGGCATTGAAGCTGGTTAGATAGAGGTTAGAGGTAGAGGTAGAGGTTAGATAGCACAGTGTCCAAGGAAGGGCCAGAAGTATACAGAATGGTGTCGTCTGCGTAGAGGTGGATCAGGGAATCGCCCGCAGCAAGAGCAACATCATTGATATATACAGAGAAAAGAGTCGGCCCGAGAATTGAACCCTGTGGTACCCCCATAGAGACTGCCAGAGGACCGGACAACATGCCCTCCGATTTGACACACTGAACTCTATCTGCAAAGTAGTTGGTGAACCAATTAGAAAAACCGAGGCTACTGAGTCTGCCGATAAGAATATGGTGATTGACAGAGTCGAAAGCCTTGGCCAGGTCGATGAAGACGGCTGCACAGTACTGTCTTTTATCGATGGCGGTTATGATATCGTTTAGTACCTTGAGCGTGGCTGAGGTGCACCCGTGACCGGCTCGGAAACCGGATTGCACAGCGGAGAAGGTACGGTGGGATTTGAGATGGTCATTGATCTGTTTGTTGACTTGGCTTTCGAAGACCTTAGATAGGCAGGGCAGGATGGATATAGGTCTGTAACAGTTTGGGTCCAGGGTGTCTCCCCCTTTAAAGAGGGGGATGACCGCGGCAGCTTTCCAATCCTTGGGGATCTCAGATGATACGAAGGAGAGGTTGAACAGGCTGGTAATAGGGGGTGCGACAATGGCGGCGGAAAGTTTCAGAAATAGGGGGTCCAGATTGTCAAGCCCAGCTGATTTGTATGGGTCCAGGTTTTCCAGCTCTTTCAGAACATCTGCTATCTGGATATGGGTAAAGGAGAAGCTGGGGAGGCTTGGGCGAGTAGCAGCGGGGGGGGGGGGGGGGGGGGGGGCTGTTGGCCAAGGTTGGAGTCGCTAGGAGGAAGGCATGGCCAGCCATTGAGAAATGCTTGTTGAAGTTTTCGATTATCACAGATTTATCGGTGGTGACCGTGTTACCTAGCCTCAGTGCAGTGGGCAGCTGGGAGGAGGTGCTCTTGTTCTCCATATACAGAACGCTTGAAAACATCATGTCCATGGCCAGACGTTCAATCTCTAGCTGTAAAGGAGATGACAAGTAGTGGGGTTAGGCTAAGAAGACAATGTTGGTATCCCTCCACCCTCTGTTGCATTCATTGTTTGATGGATAGCCACTGAGTGTTGATGTTGCCTTTGGGGTTATGGCGTCACGTAGCTTTGGATGTGAGTACCTTGGAATGATGTCCATAAAGAATGGCAGTTAATAAAAACACTTGGATGAAGAAAAGAGCCCTGAGGTAACTATCTATTCAGAATTCAAATGTTTGCTTTATGGTCATGACAAGTATGGATGCACACCATGCCAGTGTTTTGATGGCGCTTAAAATGAAAAACCTTGTGACACAGTAAAATGCAGAGATATTACAAAGCCATTCGTTTGAGTGGCTGCTACCCCGATGCCATCAACACTGTATGGAAATGCATTCTGGTTAGAGACAATCAGCAGTTGCTAAATCCATTTTTGGACTTAAACATTAATGATATGTGTCCACTGATCCTTGACAACTATAACTTATAAAAGCCTCATGAGCTTAGTTCAACTGTCGTGTCCCTCCAGAACCCAAAATATAAGCTTCTTTTACTCCAATGTGTGTAAACAAAGTAAATATAAACGAACACTGTATAGCCTCAAAACATGGTTCAAAGTCTAATTTTGATGTCATGGATGGTCAGTCCTTGCGTCCAGAGCTCTGTCTATGAATTTGAGAGTGATTCCATTTCTCCAGACCCATTTCTCAGCTATTTTCGAAAACAAAGGCGGGGAGGACGCTGTGTTATTGTTTCTACTGCTGATTCCTTCTTTGACACTTAAAAAAAATCTATTCTTTCAATAAGGATCTATTGGGATTGATGTCAACTAGTTTATATCCAATTATATGTTCTGATTTAGTGCAATGTAATACGCAATGTTCTTATAAAACACACTTTTCATTGAATGGAAATGTGTCTGTGGACTGTCTTGTTTATCTGAGCATATGGGTGAAACATAGTTCATGAGTGGGACACGTTTTCCTCATGCCACAGGCCAAATGCTTAACCATGCATTACGAACACAATTTGTGCTGGAGTCCTCTTTGTTCATTGTCATTAAAAAGCTGCTTCAAAGGTATCTGACAACCTCTGCCTCCGAGAACCTGCCTTTGTCCATTCTAATTAGGTCTACTCAAGTCTGGGTAAGAAATTCAGTGATATTCATAATGTACATCAATATGTAGCCATTCCCAAGGCATCTTCCTGCCTGCTTACTTATTCAGAATTGCAAATGTCTTGTTAACCTGGAGAGGACTGATAGCTTAAAACTTGGATTCAGCAGGATAGGGGATTCCTAGGAGAAATTCACTAACCTTGTCCACCTCCTAATCCCCATGTGTCTGTAAATCTTAGTGACAATTTATTATGGACATCCAAACAGTGGTAAGTCCCATAAGCCTGAATAATGACAACCCCTGTCTTTTGGGTCAGATAAGCTACTGCATTGAATGGTCTTCTCTCTGCCACGTGCTGGAAGTATTGTGGGATGTCAAAACATTTGAAAATGTCTTCCTTTAAAAGGAAATAACATTCCTCTGGCTCGTAGTTTTCATATTATGTTCCATTAGACTTATTCTGACTTACACATTTTGACAAATTCCTTCAGGATTTGTTGCACTGATCTACCTGACCTTGTACAATTTTAGCATTAGTAGGCTAAAATTGCAGTCTAAGGAAACAGAATCTAAATGAATGGAGAAAAAAAACGTAATAAGCAATTCTATAGTGTCAAATACCCCCAAAGCCGTCTTGTAAAGTGGATCTATTTTGCCATGGCTCTGGTTAGCAAGAATGGGACTCCTTTCTCTGGCGCCCCCGGAGAGGAAATTGTAATGACCTCAACAAGGCTATCAATGTGCTAGTATGAGGTGAACTGATCTATATTGACCACTTTCCTCTGAGAACCAGACATATTGTCTGAAATCTCCCATGTGCCTGTGTTTTGACCCCGTGTTAAGGTCTTGCTATTTCTGTTGACAACACCATATAAATACAACCTTATATAGGGATATTTTACCGTTTCATAACACAGAAGAAACAAAATGTACTGAATGTCAACTATGATAATCCATTATTACAGCAGGGCAAAACCCCTAGGTTGCTACATTATCTACATTACCTTTTCTCTAACTGTTCCAGAGACACAGATAGAGAACAATGCCTAAATTAAGAAGAGGGAGGACACAGGAAGGGGATGTATTGTTGACATTGTCTAATTCAAGTGAAGAACTGAAGCACGATCACTGATTAGATGTCATTCCCGCCACTACACAGGCTGAAAATGTGTTTTTTGTTTGTTCTCTTCTCCGGCCATTCATTGTGATAATGCTTTGGCAAGGTATATGGAAATCAATCAATAACAATTTAATTTGGACAAACTGCCAAGTAAGCTTTTCCTGTGAGCACCATTGTACTATGTATTATACCTCAATGCATCTTGATGTGTTAACATTCTGTATTTATCTGGAAAACCTGCAGCGAAGCAAAATATTCATTTTATGCCCAAAGGAAATAGCTAAAGTAATCACTGTTTGTGTCTAATTTTTGTCTATGAGTTATTTGCAAACACCAGAGCATCACATGCTATTTGCTAATGTCTGGGGATAAGAATGACAGAGTGCGTTCACTTGGGGAAGGCAGCTCGGCAGCAGAATTTTAAGAACTTATCAGGCAAAGTAGTCCATTGACTTGGCCATGTATCTTACAGAAACCTTTAAAAGCAAACTGCCTCGTCAGACAAGTACTGGCTGAGTCGCTGATAAATGTTATCTTCCCTGTCGGCTCATCTCTATGTATATCTATCCACCAAAATGTCACCCAAACAGAGCGAATTGGATAATTAGAGGCATTCCAGTTTCTTTTCAGGTCTCCCTTTTTTCATAATCTTAAGTGACAGAGCAATTTGGGCTGAAGCATTGAACACAGCCAAATCCAAATTACGGCAACGGCCTTGTAGCCGATAACCAATTTTCAACTTGTAACACGGCAGCTTTGTTCGCAAACTCATCAAATGCTCCCCCCTAATTGAGCCATTCCCGCTGGGTTTATTCAGTTTCAACCCTTGTTACAATATAAATGCACAGACAAAGGCTTGTTCTTTTAGCACATTAATCAGAATAAAATGGACACTAACAGTTATCTTCAACAGAAATTACTTTATACAATTAGGGTTTAGTCAATAAAGTAAAATTGCATAGGGTTTTATTGCACTCTTGTGATACACACCTTTGGAAAATGCTGCAGTGGATTTCTGTTACTCTGGGTGGCTCTTTTGGGGTCCACAATACTTTGTTTATCTTGTAGAAAACTCAGTCAGCTGTAACATTAACTTCCCCCAACTTTCCTCAGTATCTCTTAAACCCATTTCTCCGGGAAAGAAGAGGTGCAGGGCAAAAAGCCTAAGTGACAGACACACTGTCAGAGACTCACAAAGAGTTTAAATCTTCAGCTATATCAGCTGGAGCAGTGAGCAGTGGATAAAAAGAACAAGCAGTGCAAAAGTCAGGGAAACTCTCCTGTAAAGAGTTTCTTCTAAAGAGTCCGGAAGACATTTCGACAGGTGATACGTGAACTGTAATGGTGCTTTGACAGGGGCCTCTGATGGACACTTTGCTGACCCAAAAATGTGGCGCGCCAAAATCTTCCCTGTCTACCTCCCAACATCAAACAGCAGGCAGTGACGGCCAAACGTGAGAATCTGTCACCCCCCACATATTTTCGGGATGAGGCAACCTCAGACATACCTCACATCCGCCGTACAAGACAGACAAAAAGCCAACATATCCACAGAGAGGTGTATGCCAGAAAGTCTGATAAGGGATGTGCTTCATGCCAAAATGTTCAAACTTTTGGGGAAAATGGTAGCTGATGAATGATTCATCAAAAGTCGATGCATGTAGAAAGAGTGAGGAGGGATCACTCAAGTTTGAAAGGCCTCTTTGGCTGCTTATGTTTCAAAAGGTTACACAATTTAAACTATCCACTTTCCTGGAGGTATAGCATTCAGGAAGTAACTAAGTTAAAATGAGGTTGCATTGTGAGTCATGTGGCTGCTTTTAGGAAGGCAGCCCAATTCTAATGTTTTGTTTTTCACTAATTGTTCTTTTGACCAATCAGATCAGCTCTGAAAAAGAGCTGATGTGAAAGATCTGATGTGATTGGTCAAAAGACCAATTAGAGGAAAAAATATCAGAATTGGGAAGCCTGTTTAAGGCGTTGAATCAATTCTAGAAATGTGTCACTGACATGCCAAGCAGAAGTCCCAAGTATTCACTAAATAATTGGGTTGCATACTTTGTGTAGAGGTGACTATGACACATCAATGTTACGCTAAAGCAAAATACCACGATTGACACGTCAGAAAGCAGTGGCTTTTCTGTTATGCCTTTACAGGGGAAACTAGTTCTAAGGTACTGACCCGGGATGTTTTCTTCCACGCCATCTAAAAATCTGTCACATACAACTGCATCCATTACTATTTCAGAATGGCTTTTGCCTGTAAAATCCTATTGAATATTTGATATGTTTTGCTACAACATAGCGTGTGATCCTCCTTAAATGTGATGAGTGGTTGCAAATGTATTTCAGCATTTGACAGAAATGGGAATACTTGGCAGATTTATACAAATGTGGGAAAGACTGCGCTAACAACCAACACACACTAACACTCAAAACAACAAACACATTACTTTAACAATCATGCAAGGTATTCAAAACAAGGTATTCAAAATAATGTAGGATCTTCTCAGTGTGCCGGATAAAGCATTTAACCACCAAGTACTTCAAGTATATGAGGATTACTAGTGTAGACTGTGGGTAAAGAATTTGTCTACCAGCAATAAGGATGTTTTTGAAGGAAGGACAGACAATGACAATAGTATGAACTAATAATAATACTATTTACTCCTACATTTAGATTGTTTTGTACTTTTTCATATATTTTTTCACAGATATTTAAGTGATTGTTTAATTTATAATCGCGCTAACTCAAATATACATCCTACACTACCAGTCAAGTAAATAAAGGCAAGCAACGAATTTGCTGGATCTATTAAAAAAACTGTCAGAAATTATACTTCTTTTATACTCTTTAGATGGAAAAGATTGTTTAACACTTTGTAGCTCTCCTTACCTGTCAATCCATGAAAATACTATACACTTGTATTGATTAATATAAACAAAGATGAATGAAATCCTTTACAGTAATAAAATGCACCAAGGTTATTATAGTATTGGCAATAATTAAGCATGGTCTGACTTTTGACATTTGATATACACTATCCAGATCATTCAATGTTGGTATTCATCACATTTAAAATGCCAGAATGTCTCCCAGTGATGTATTTCTCTGATAGCCACATAGAACAGACAAGATACTTTGAAATATACACTATATGTATGCCATTTAGCAGTCACATTGCCCCAGCAGTAATCAAATCCATGATCCTGCCATTGCAAATGCCATGCTCTACTAATTGAGCCATACAGCCCCACACGCAAAAGCTTTGGTATTCAATGCTAATGTGCCTTAGCCTACGACCTCATAGTGCAACAGATCGCTTCATTACCAGAAGTTATCCACCACAGCGGAAATTGCCATCGGCCAGCCACCGAAATTAATGACACACATTTGTTCATTGACACACAGCACAAAACGCAATTGTAATCTCTCCCAAACTGCGTCATGCAATGCGTCTCTGCGGTCGCAAAGGACACAGTATGAACTCCAAGACTGAGGTTGTAATTTGTCTTCTGAGAGAGGGTGGAAGAGAAAGAGAAGTTTAGTTCCCTCTGAAGACTAGATAGATCCTGCCCACTCCCCACTCCCCACAGAGTAGCTTTGAGGTAACAGGTTGACACCACATGACCAACAATATACAAAATCTTTCTCCATGTACACGTTTGACCTCATTCCTCTGTCATGCCATTCACTTCTCTCTTTACTGATCAATTTAATTGCATAGTCTTACTATTTTTAAAACATATAATCAATTCAAAAGTGTTTGCTTTGAAATGCTTATATATGTCTGATTGTCCTTTATTTTGATGTGCTAATGAAAGAGATTTTACCTCACAAACACAGTTCGATATATTTATCAGGTAAAAAGTAAGCAGGTGGGCAATTTGTGAGATGTATCTTGCAGGCTGCTAAATCACACTCCGAAAAGTGCAAATGCATGCATTGAGTAGTCTATTTTACATCTGTGTATACAACTGTAACATGTTTGTCATGTTGGATGCAGAAAAATACATCAACCAAACAAAACTAGTAGCTTGATGAATTGGATAGAAGTCAAAACATACTTTCACCAAAATGTCCTCCGTTTGCATTTGCGTAAATACCTCATCACTCAGCACATTGTAAATGGTTATTCCTTTGGCTCTTTCCTCAAAGGAAAAAGAGATGCCAAGGACAAGGATTTGCTGCATCCTATAAACTGAGGGAAGCACACTGAAGAGAATGGAACGTTTCAGCCAGATTTGAAATGAATCGGAAGACGGTAAATAGTTTATTCGAGCATATTTTGACATGACCTGAATAGAACATTTCAATTATCCACAGTAGCTTCTGAGAGACTCGTCAAAAAGTAGGAACAAGAGGAGGCAACAGTGGCCCGTGCTATGAAGTATCTTTCTCTGAACTAGTCTTCAGTTGCCTTTTGATTAGCCCACTCTGACCTTCAGCTACTGTGTATCTCAAAGTCGCCAGAAACCTTGGGGGTCACATGCATAGGGGAGGTGTAAAAACGTGGGGTTCTCTAACTCTTGTTCAAGTGAAAATGTTCTGATATACTTTCCCAGTGGTTCATAACCTTCACACAAAGGGATTAACGCAAGCAGGAGAGGAAAGTCTTGTACAAGATGTGTACATTCCAGGGAGAGCAAAATAAAAATATTAACTGGTGTAGTAGAGATACAATTAAATGTCGTGGCCTCACCTCTGGTCAAATCTTTGGTTCTTTAATAAAGAAACAGGTGACTACTATGCAAAGTAAATACCATCCGAGCAGAGGGTTTATACATACATCTAACAGTGGAATGTACTGTATCACTGAGGTGTACATGGAGGTGCATTTTCCCATTACAACTTCTGACACCAACTGTACATATCCATTGGGGTTCAGGGGGAGATGTCATGAAAGTTTGTGAGATCAGCCTACTTTTTATAGCCTCTCTTTCCATCACTCTAGTCACTCTGTTTCTTCAGATAACTAAGGTTACATTCATAGCCGGATCTTACGTCAGCATACAACGTTGCTTGCCTACATTTATGAGTGAGGCTGCCCCTCGGTCCCCATTAATCCAGGTTGAGGTTACAAGGTATCCAACTTTCCTTTCCTCTCTTCACCACCTAAGCTCCAGTCCAAGGTTTCACATAATATTCTAGAGGAGGTGGCTTTCTCTCTTCGATAAAACCTTTATCATTTAATACATTTAATGGGCTCTGGTTCTGTCCATCTGGGGATTGTGAGTAAGTGGAATCTCTCTCCCCTAAGGTGCTGCTGTACTTCAAGTTTCTCTGCTTCCTCTCTCAATGCCATAGGTATGCTTCAGGCAACCTTAAAGCCGCTAGCGGACCTCAGTGGTTTTCTTAATGCAAGCTAATCAGTTAATGGGCTCCTCAACCAGCAATCATTTCTCAGGATTACTTTGAAACCATCATACAATTTTGTTGCTAGGCAACTGGCAGCAAGCAACATGAGCTCCTGAAAAAGATCTTGAAAATTGCGAGAATTGTTTATTTTTTTACCGAATACGAAAAAAAAATAGCTGTCATAACACCATAAACCTCAGAGGCAGAAGCAGAGACGGTGAGACCTCTGAAATACCAAAAACCTTAAAGAAAAAAAAAGAAAAACCAAGAAGCTAATGTGCTATTAACATTAGTAAAATATAAAAAACAAGCTCAGAACACATGTTGAACACATGCTGATGTCATAATGAAGGACCAAGCCATACTCTGAGTTGACATTCACATAATAATAATGAACACATAAGTATTCATAAGTATTCAGACCCTTTGCTATGTGAATTTAAACTGAGCTCAGGGGCATCCTGTTTCCATTGATCATCCTTGAAATGTTTCTACAACTTGATTGGAGTCCAGCTGTGGTAAATGCAATTGATTGGACATGATTTGGAAAGGCACACACCTGTCTATATAAGGTCCCACAGTTGACAGTGCATGTCAGAGCAAAATTGCATCATTGAAGGTCCCCAAGAACACAGTGGCCTCCATCATTCTTAAATGGAAGAACTTTGGAACCACCAAGACTCTTCCTAGAGCTGGCCGTGCAGCCAAAATGAGCAATAGTGGGAGAACGGCCTTGGTCAGGGAGGTGACCAAGAACCCAATGGTCACTCTGACAGAGCTCCAGAGTTCCTCTGTGGAGATGGGAGAACCTTCCAGAAGGACAACCATCTCCGCAGAACTCCACCAATCAGGCCTTATGGTAGAGTGGCCATACGGAAGCCACTCCTCAGTGAAATGCACATGACAGCCCGCTTGGAATTTGCCAAAAAACACTACTCCCTGGTCTGATGAAATCAAGATTTAACCCTTTGGCCTCAATGCCAAGCGTCATGTCTGGAGGAAACCTGGCACCATCCCTACGGTGAAGCATGGCGGTGACAGCATCATGCTGTGGGAATGTTTTTCAGCGGCAGAGACTGGGAGACTAGCCAGGATCAAGGGAAAGATTAACGGAGCAAAGTACAGAGAGATCCTTGATGAAAACCTGCTCTAGAGGGCTCACGACCTCAGACTGGGGCGAAGGTTCACCTTCCAAAAGAGCAACGACCCTAAGCACAAAGCCAAGACAACGCAGGAGTGATTTTGGGACAAGTCTCTGAAAGTCCTTGAATGGCCCAGCCAGAGCCTGGACTCAAGAGAGCAGTTCACACCAGACATCCCAAGAATATTGCTGAACTGAAACAACAGTTTCGTAAAGAGGAATGTTCCAAAATTCTTCTTGACAGTTGTGCAGGTCTGATCCGCAACTACAGAAAACATTTGGTTAAGGTTATTGCTGCCAAAGGAGGGTCAACCAGTTATTAAATCCAAGGGTCACATACTTTTTCCACCCTGCACTGTGAATGTTTACACAGTGTATTCAATAAAGACATGAACACGTATAATTGTATGTGTGTTATTAGTTTAAGCAGACTGTGGTTGTCTATTGTTGTGACCTAGATGAAGTCAGATCAAATTTTATGACCAATTTTTGCAGAAATCCAGGTATTTCCAAAGGGTTCACAAAGGGTTCACAAAGGGTTCGCAAAGGGTTCACAAAGGGTTCACTTGCCACTATATGTGTGTGGAAAACATTTCATCACAGATAAGACATTTAACTTTAGTATAGTTCATTTGTTACTCCACTCACTACTTGTAGCTGTATAGCACGTTTATTAGTGTTGTTGGGTCTGGGTAGCTTAATGTTCTTGTCAGTAGCTAGCTAGCACTCACGTTGCTGCTAGCACCGTCATGAAAAGGAGCATGAGGGAAGCCCTACAACATAAAACATTTCTAAGTAGTGAAAACACTCAGGAGCAGGCAATGTTGAAAAGTAATCTTTAGACATGTTGTACTTTTCTCAAGATTAAGTTTTGTAATGAACTAAAACAAGCAGACAACAAGAAAATTGGGTTTGAAAAATGTTAGCTTTTTGCTGTGAGACAACGGGGTAACCTCAGTAACCACAGGTTGTTTTCTCGACAGGCGGGTGGGGCCGCAATGTTCTATCTAATATCAACTGGGACTATAGCCTAGGTAGAAGATTACAAGGTTAAGGCAACAGGGTTCTAATTTCCCGTAACTCTTCGCAATTCATGGGACCAGCATTGCTAGTTAGCAGCGGCTCTAGTAGTTATCAATGATGCTAGTCCCATGAATTTGTTTATATTTCTAATGCTTCCGCGTGGAATTATTACATTGTCTTAACCTTGTTATTTTTTACCTAGGCTATAGCCAGCCATGCAGACCCAGGTGCATCATTTGAAAATAAAAACAAGGGGGTCTAAATGAAATAGCCTAAATATATTACAACAGCAAAGAAGCAAATGAAAGAGAAGACGCAGAGAGACAACTCAGAGACGCTTTTGATTGACTTCAGTGGACCTGAAGAGAGGAGAGTGATACGCAACCTGCTCTTCTTCACCCCACACCCTACAGCCTGGAACTCTGCCGTCACTGCTGCACTACCCTACCCTATACCAGGAAGGGTGGCATCTGCAAAGGCAGACATATCCCTGTGGAGGGAGAACAGGAAGAGAAAGGACTGAAGTTAACATTTATAACAATGAAGCAAAAATGGTCCTGAGAGCAGCGTGGCGGAGTTCGAAAAGAGGTTCACAACACTTAAAACGTCCACAGAGCACTTTAACAGGAGGAGCAGTGAAGGCTCCCCGTGAAGATGTGTCAACATAAGAAACAACAACAGAGTACCAGTCCCCACCTCCTCATTCCCGCCGGTCCCCCAGAGTGAACGCTCTGAAAAACAGCCTGACTGAACAACAGAGAGTCTACACCATCTTCAATGAAAAGTCCATCTCCAGCAACTCCAGCAACCAGACCTGACCTACAGACCTGCAACCAGCTAACAACACAGATACATCAGATGTGCTATGCTGTAAGGCAGGTTGAAGAGACAAACCAGGATCTGCGGATGGAGCTGAACCGCACGATGGAGGAACTCATCAGGAGGGAGGAGAACAGACAATCCCTGGAGAGACAGCTGAAAGAGACGAGGACCATCCTGCTCTCCACCCTGGTGACAGACACACAAACACACACAGACCCACAACCTCTCCAAAACCCACACACACCACACCTGGCAATCACACATACATCACACCGACCACTGACACTCATGCAACACCCTGCATTGACAGCCACACATCCAACATCCCCTCCACTAACACACATTCTCAACCCCTGCCCCATGGAGAACATCAATCCAGACACCACCCACAACAGCAGCATTACATTTACATTACATTTAAGTCATTTAGCAGACGCTCTTATCCAGAGCGACTTACAAAACACAGCCAGAACAACAGACAGAGGACAAACATTGTCATCCTGTGTGACTACAACGGAAAATACCTTGATGGAAGACGGCTGTTCCCAAGGAGACGAGTGAGGAAGAGCTGGTGCCCAGCTACGCAGTCTGTACTTAGATTCCTGGCAGAGCAGAGACGGAGCACCGACCCACATAATTCTCCACACAGGGACAAATAATCTCAGCACAGGCAGGGTGGATGTAGCCAAGGTTTTGACCCGGATGGCTTTAACAGCCACACAGGCCTACGCCAGAGCCAAAATCATTGTCTCCACTCAGTCATAACTGTGCTCTGATTCAGAATGTGCACATAGCCCATCACAAGGACATTCTTCGAGACCACATTCACATTACCAGAGAAGGAAAGAGAGCCTTTGCAAAGGTTCTGAAGGACACAGCTTTGGAAAGAAGGTTACACAATCATAGTGACATCAGATGACCAACCAACCACGAACAACCTCAAAAGGGACTCTAAGCCAAGGCAACACAACACCCAAACCCCTTGAAAACACAAGCAGTCTGAGAAAAGGATGATCAAACCCAAGCCATCTACCAAAAAGGGAGAGTATTGCTACAGTAGCATCCAGGAGAGCACCCACAGGTCCCATCTAACAGAACTCCAGAACAGAGCTGAGCAAATCCCAGGAGCTCAGCTAGAGAGCTATTTTTAGAGAGCACGAAGGCCTGCAAGCCCTGCAGCATCTGAACTTAATCAGATAAGACACCTCCCGAACATCATCTGCTGTCAAGTGATGCATTCATTTTGTTGAATTAAACGTGTTATTATTTACTCACGTCTAGTTCAGATAGACTAACAGAGTACTAAAGGCTTGGAAATTATACATGCAAACATTCGTAGCCTGGTACCCAAAATATACATGCTCAGAGCATGGGTAGAAACTCATAATCCTCACATATTTATAATTACAGAGATATGGTTAAAAATCCAGGTCTACGTGTTATATAGAATTGATAGGTGCACTTGAGGTGGGGGAGTAGCAACCTATGTCCTCGATAAATGACTGTTTATGAAGATTTCACCTGAGATGTCCCTTTAGATTTTCAAGGTTTATTTGTTAAAATAACTCTATGTGAGAACAACTCATTGATGATTGGTCACATTTACAGACCACTCAATTCCCCAATGGACTCCTTTAACATTATCACTACTGTTAATTCAATGCATTGGTCAAATGAATAGTTTATTTTAGGGGACTTTACTAAGATTTGGCTCGATACATCTTCTGGTTAAGGATAGAACAACCATTGGAACTATGTATTTTACTGAACCAACGAGAGTCAATCCACATAATGGGACATTGCTGAATTGGCTCTTGGTGACACGTCCTGACAGGATTACAAATTCAGGTGTTCTTCCAGACTGTTTCAGTGATCATTCCATCATCTACGTTGTTTGGAACATTAAGATACCTAAAACACCACTCAAATGTATTCATTGAAGACAATGTAAAAATGTTACATTGATACACTGTAAGTACCGAAGAACAGAAGATCCAACTGATTGGGAGACTTATAGAAAATTAAGAAATGCAAAAAGCCTCCTTCTATATGGATAGTCTTACAAATAATTGAAAAGATCCACATCAGTTCTGAAAATACACACATTTTAAATAGGTCAAATAATCAACATATTCAGTAAATAATCCTAAATGACTGTGTAATTCAAGAGACAGCAGATATAGCTGATGTGTTTAATCAACTCTTCTATATTCGCGTGTCTGTTACCTCAAATAATAATTTCACCGACAATTCCATCATTGCTAGGAATACATGGAAACAGGAGAGCAACATCCCAAATCAGACATTTAACTTTAGAAAGATAAAAATCAACTGATATACTGCCTCTCCTCGATGAAATACATATTAATAAATGAGCTGGCCTCGATGGACTGGAACCCAAATGTATAAAGTGGTCTGCTAATTTTATAATGTATCCTCCAGCAAATCTATTCAACATGTCTTTAACGGCTGGTGAAATACCTTCTGTATGTGCCTGAGTGTCACGTTCCTGACCTGTTTTCCTTGTTTTTGTATGTGTTTAGTTGGTCAGGGCGTGAGTTGGGGTGGGCATTCTATGTTATGTGTTTCTATGTTGGGTTAAATGTGTTGCCTGATATGGTTCTCAATTAGAGGCAGGTGTTTGACGTTTCCTCTGATTGAGAACCATATTAAGGTAGGCTGTTCTCACTGTTTGTTTGTGGGTGATTGTTCCTGTGTCTGTTGCACCACACGGAACTGTTTCGTTTGTTCGTTCGTTTGGCTAGTCTTTCCTGTTCGTGCGTTCTTCGTGTCTATGTAAGTTCTCAAGTTCAGGTCTGTCTACGTCGTTTATTGTTTTGTAGTTTGTTTAAGAGTTTTTCGTGTTCGTCTTGTCCTTAATAAATATCAGTTATGTCTGCATACAACGCTGCGTTTTGGTCCGACCCTTACTCCTTCTCCTCATCCGAGGAGGAGGAATTAGACAGCCGTTACACCGAGTGACCCCTCTTCGTAAAGGTGGAAACTCCTTAGACAAAAACATTTGAGAAATTTCACCCTTTCAATCTGGATTTAGACCCAACTTTTCTACCACTACAGCATTAGTGAAACTTAGTGATATAAATTCTTCATCTGACCAAGGCAAACTAATGATTGATTAATTAATCAAAAGCATTTTCTATAGTTGATCATTCTATCTTACTGGGGAAAATTCAAAACATTGGTTTTACTACAGATCATTAAACTGGATCCATGCATATCTTAGCAATAGAAAACAATGGGTTTTCAAGGAAGGGCACAAATCACAACTTCTTGGACTTAGTAGAGGTGTACCTCAAGGTTCAATATTGGCCCCCTTCTTTTCTCTATGTTCATTAATGAATTGCTTTGAATGTCAGAATAGAAATGGCCACTTATTCACTGATGATACAGTACTCTATACACCAGGTTCAAATATTTTGTAGATACAAGCAACTCTCCAATGTGATTTTAACTTCTACTGCCTCAGAAACCCGGATCCGGGAGCACCCCCCACCCCCCACACACTGTTTAGCATAGCTAGCATAGCTTCACAAGTAGATAGTAGCATCTAAATATCATTAAATCACAAGTCCAAGACACCAGATGAAAGATACAGATCTTGTGAATAAAGCCACCATTTCCGATTTTTAAAATGTTTTACAGGGAAGACACAATATGTAAAGATGTACATCTATTACCTAAAAACACATTAGCATAATCCACCATCTTTTATTTGTCCACCAACACCAGTAGCCATCACCAATTCGGCTAAACTAAGATATTTATAGCCCCTAACCAACAAAAAAACTCATTAGATGACAGTCTGATAACATATTTATGGTATGGGATAGGTTTTGTTAGAAAAATGTGCATATTTCAGGTAGCTGCCATAGGTTACAATTGCACCCACCGTCACAAATGGACTAGAATAATTACAATGAGCAACGTGTTTACCTAACTACTAATCATCAAACATTTCGTAAAAATACACAGCATACACTAATCGAAAGACACAGATCCTGTGAATACAGACAATATTTCAGATTTTCTAAGTGTCTTACAGCGAAAACACAATAAATCGTTATATTAGCGTAGCACATAGCACATAGCAGCCCAGCATTGATTCTAGCCAAAGTGAGCGATAAAAGTCAACATCGCCAAAAGATATTAATTTTTTCACTAACCTTCTCAGAATTCTTCCGATGACACTCCTGTAACATCATTTTACAATATACATATACAGTTTGTTCGAAAAGGTGCATATTTAGCCATACAAAACCGTGGTTACACAATGAAAATAGTAGCAAAACAAGCCTGAAAATGTCGGTCGCCATCTTTCAGAGTGATCTGGTTTAATTAATAGCTAATCATATACTTGACTAAAAAATACAGGGTTTACAGGAATCGAAAGACAAATTAGTTCTTAATGCAACCGCTGATTTACATTTTTAAAATTATCCTTACTTTTCAATACAGGGTTCGCCAAGTGAAGCTATACCAAACAAAATGGCGAAATATGCGTTTAAAATATTTCGACAGAAACACGATTTATCATATTAAATATTGCTTACTTTGAGGTGTTCTTCCATCAGATTCTTGGGCAATGTATCCTTTCTATGTTATAAACGTCTTTTGGTCGATAGATGTCCTCTGTCCTTCGAAATGTCCACCACCAACGACCGACACCCCAAAACGTGTCCAAAGTTTCAGAGTGCACAACAAATAAATTCCTCTAAAATCGCACTAAACGGATATAAATTGCTATAAAACTGTTCAAATTAACTACATTATGATGTTTTTAACACCTAAAACGAGTAAAAACATGACCGGAGAAATATTGCTGGTTAGAAAACGATTTGGAACGAGGCAGGTCCGATGCCCTTCACGCTTCAGGCGCACGACGAGAAAGGGCGGTCTCTATACATTTTGGTCTTTTATACTGGCTGTGAATATCCCATCGATTCCATTGAAAGCGTGATGACGTACAGACACCCAGAGGAAGACGTAGGCAGTGTCGGTTTCTTCATAGCATTCACTGTCGCCTTAAAAACAGACCCCAGATCAGAGGTAAAAAAAATTGAAATCTGAACCCTGTCATGAAAAGTGCTGTAGAAATTGTTCTGTACAACTCAGAGACAAAATTTCAACTTCTATAGAAACTAGAAGGTGTTTTCTATCCAATAATAACAATAATATGCATATTGTACGATCAAGAATTTAGCACGAGGCAGTTTAATTTGGAGACACAAATATGCTAATGCGGAACAGCACCCCCTATAGTTCCAAGAGGTTAATGTTTTACAACAACAAAAAATTATAGCTAATAATTTGGTTTTAAATCAAACTAAATCCTATATCATGATGCTTGGTACACTGCAGTGAATAAACTCCAGTCGGCAATTCAAAAATTCATGCAAGGGATCAATGTTTGAAAGTGTTGATTGTTTGAAATATCTGGGTTTGATTCAGAATTATCTTTTGGAAAGCATATTGATTATATTAGAAAAACAATTAACTGTAAGCTTAGGTGTAACGCCTGTCCTCGGAAGGAGTGGACCAAAGCGCAGCGTGAAAAGTGTTCATGATTTCCTTTATTATCAAAAAACACTCGAGCAAAGTAACAAAACGAAAGCGAACAGTTCTGTCAGAAATCGGAAACATAGAATACCCACCCTAATCACACCCTGAGCTAACCAAATAGAGAAATAAAACAGCTCTCTAAGGTCGGGGCGTGACATTAGGTTACTATACACATCTAAACATGATTTTACTGTATCCCAACTGCTGCTTCCTATCCTAGACTATGGTGACATCATCTATCAAAACACAACCAAGACCTTACTTTACGAATTACAACAATCTTTGCAGGTTCATTATTGAATGCCGTTATAAAAAACATATCAATGCACAATGTCTGAAACACTAAATTGGCTCCCAAACAGCAGACAAGTGCATTGGTACCAATTTATTTCAAGTGTATCAACTTAACTTTCCCTGTATATTTTAAGGAACACCTAACTTTACAAGACTCACACTGCTCCTTTCAACAACAGAAGTAATTGCAAAGTCCAAGGGTACATCATAAGGTTGGAGTAAGATCTTTAGGATACAAAGACCCAACTGACTGGAATAGTTTGCCTATAGAAATCAGGGCACTAAAATCACAGTGAATTTATGAAAGCCCTTGTTCATATCTTTAGAATAAACGGTTTGTGTTTTAACTAATGGAAACATCGCCATGTGAAGATATTTGTAAATATTTATCTAAGTACTGTATGTATGTATATATTATACGTAATTTGTTTTATTAGCCGTAGGCCTATTAGTAGTTGTACAACTTTTGTATGCTGTTAATGTACTTTTATTATCATTATTATTTTATTGTATATTTTATTAGACAGTAGTTGCCATATTATTTTTGTTACTAAGTACATTTTTTAATTTGGACACTCTTGAAAACGAGATGGTGCATCTCAAGAGATTTACTAATGGAAAATGACAAATAAATAAAATACTTTTAGTGTGATTCACTCATTCACAGGCATCTGTCTCTTCCAATTCCAACAGGAAGTTACACAATACTACAGGTTATTATGGTCTGTTTGTATTATTTGTTCACGTAACAGTAGAATAGTGGACAATGTTTAACACCCTTAAAATCTAGGGCAACTTGGTTTAGATCACGCTCTCAGGGTAGCAGCAAACCAATCTCAAACGCACCATCTGCAGCCCTGTTTAAATATGTTGGCAGGCATTCTGTCTTTCTTTCAAAGCCTAATTAAGAACTTGCTGATGCTTCCCGCCATTCCTTGCTTCACGTTACCCCATGATCACACACTTGGGCATTCAGCTGGTACACTCTCAGTGCAGTGAGTCAGAAAAGAGGGAAATGTTTCACACAGAAACAAGGACGAGCAAGATAACAGGGAGCTCGTGTGTGTGTGTGTGTGTGTGTGTGTGTGTGTGTGTGTGTGTGTGTGTGTGTGTGTGTGTGTGTGTGTGTGTGTGTGTGTGTGTGTGTGTGTGTGTGTGTGTGTGTGTGTGTGTGTGTGTGTGTGTGTGTGTGTGTGTGTGTGTGTGTGTGTGTGTGTGTGTGTGTGTTGCAGCGGTAACAGTGATGTTGGGGGCGGCTGTTTTTTGTGTTCGAGTGCAGAAGTATGTTTGGGAAAATAATAGAGAGACTACAGTGACTTTGAGGGGGCGTCTGCATGTGTGCATGTGCATATGTGTATTTGTGTGTGTGTGCAGAATAATTCCCCTACTTGCAGAAAGGACAGAGGTCTTTCTTTATTTGTTTATGCCCTGCGACCACGGCCCACTCATGCCCCCCCCCCAACCAAACAATCCTTCTGGTAGTTTCACATGTGAAGCAAGCTTATTTTATGTCACCATAACCGTCTTTTATTTATGCCAGACCAGAGGCGACTGAGCCCAGCCAGCCGTGCTGTGTTCCTCTTCTCCTCTCCATCTGCTGTACCCCGCCTCCCTATTACCAATACATACTGTATACAGTTCTATTTAAGTTTCCTCCCTTTCCCTCCATCTAGGGACCAAGGAGAGGACTGCTGTGCTGTGTGGGAGCGGAGGAGCGCCGAGAGCAACACAACTCTACCGTTTGTTCCCCTGTTGTTTTGACCCTGGTGCGGTGGCTTGATTAATGACGACGAGATGTGCTTTGTTCACCGACGACACCCAATGATGAACGGAGGGGTTAATATGATGAGAGAATTAACGAGGATGTTCACACTGCTGTACACTGCCAAGCCGCAACACATCCCAACACAGCAAGCTTTTGTTCACACCATTGTTTTGTGTTGGATCAACATATATGTCTAGCACCAACTACAGTAAATAGCAGGTGCTATCGTAATGAGGCAACACTAAGCTGATGTATATTTGGGGTTAGACTGATGATCAGTGTATTTAGAGTCTCTGTAGTGTAGAGGAGCGGAGTTGGAGATGCAGCTTCTGCTCTCTTTTCTGATGGTTTGTCCCTCTGTTTGGTTGGTTGATTGGTTTTAGAATAGACTAGATTAGAATAGAGTTGGAAGTGGTATAGAATAGAGAGTTGGAAGTGGTATAGAATAGAGAGTTGGAAGTGGAATAGAATAGAGAGTTGAAAGTGGTATAGAATAGAGAGTTGGAAGTGGTATAGAATAGAGAGTTGGAAGTGGAATAGAATAGAGAGCTGGAAGTGGAATAGAATAGAGAGTTGGAAGTGGTATAGAATAGATACCTAGAAGTGGTATAGAATAGAGAGTTGGAAGTGGAATAGAATAGAGAGTTGGAAGTGGTATAGAATAGAGAGCTGGAAGTGGAATAGAATAGAGAGTTGGAAGTGGTATAGAATAGATACCTAGAAGTGGTATAGAATAGAGAGTTGGAAGTGGAATAGAATAGAGAGTTGGAAGTGGTATAGAATAGAGAGCTGGAAGTGGAATAGAATAGAGAGTTGGAAGTGGAATAGAATAGATAGCTAGAAGTGGTATAGAATAGAGAGTTGGAAGTGGAATAGAATAGAGAGTTGGAAGTGGTATAGAATAGATAGCTAGAAGTGGTATAGAATAGAGAGTTGGAAGTGGTATAGAATAGATAGCTAGAAGTGGAATAGAATAGAGAGTTGGAAGTGGAATAGAATAGATAGCTAGAAGTGGTATAGAATAGAGAGTTGGAAGTGGTATAGAATAGATAGCTAGAAGTGGTATAGAATAGAGAGTTGGAAGTGGTATAGAATAGAGAGCTGGAAGTGGAATAGAATAGAGAGTTGGAAGTGGAATAGAATAGATAGCTAGAAGTGGTATAGAATAGAGAGCTGGAAGTGGTATAGAATAGATAGCTAGAAGTGGAATAGAATAGAGAGTTGGAAGTGGTGAACAGGCCAAGATACAGTTGAAAGTTTTCACACCTGCCTTGCAATATTTCTCGACAATAAGTAAGAAAGAAAATAATTGCATCACCATTGCATCACCCAGTCTTTCTTTCTAGCCAACAGGGATGATTTGTAACCTTGCTACCTATGTTACAGGTTTCTTCCTCCTAACACGCTTCGATTCACCCACGGATCTGGAAATTATGTGATGTTTTGCGAGGATCGACAAATAATAGCCATCTCATAAAAATGTGTCACAGTGAAGTTTATTGACATTTAAAGACAATCAACTCCCACCACTTTAAGGAGTCCAATCACTCAAACAGTTACAGGCCTGTAGACAAGAGGGAGAACCATATAGCTCATAGGAAGGACTGTGTTCATCTGATACAGAGGCACCCATAGGTTGTGTCCAACAGGGCACACTAATCCCTTTATAGTGCACTAATTTTGACCACAGGAAGCCATTTGGGACAGCCGATAGTGCAGTGCAATTCTGCGCAATGCAAGTGTGACCTGACCAGGAAATATCCCTTTAAATTCTTATCCAAAGCCCAATTTAATTTGACTGCCTCCAACCCCTTTTAACCCAAACTCTTGCAGGCACTTTCAAATGATCAGTTGATGTGAGCAGCAAAAACTCAGGCTTTCTACACCATCTTCAAATAGTTGAATCAGAGCAATGACCAGACAGGCCTTTTAGAATACATTGAACATGGTGTCCACAGAAAATCAATTCCCTTTCATATTAGTTCATATACAAAGCACAGAGGCATCACAAACAATGAGTTGAATGGTTCTATTTACCTCAGCCATTAGAAAAACCCAAATATTGAAACTGACAGCTCTACCTAAACAAAACCTAGCACGGTGAATGTGCTGATGTATACAGGCAAGGCCTGTGGAAACTGAAGGCGCTTCAATTCAACCTGCTCTCATCTGAGGCCCCGTGTCTCCTTCGAGGACAAGCAGAGTGCATGAGAGGTAGCCTCCCCACCGCTAACAACCAGAGAGGAGCTCTTCTTCAACTTGTTTGAATGGTCGTCTTACAGGCCAACTGCCTCCCTCCCTCTTCCAATGAGAGCACTTTGTTGTCAGTTTGCCGTCACATAGCATTAAACATTGCAGATTGGGGGCTGCAGTGTGGAAAGATATTTGGGGGGAGTGTGTATATGTGTAGGTACAAACTATAGTTTTGGCAAGTTGGTTAGGACATCTACTTTGTGCAAGACACAAGTGATTTTTCCAACAATTGTTTCCAGACATATTATTTCACTTAAAATTCACTGCATCACAATTCCAGTGGGTCAGAAGTTTACATACACTAAGTTGACTGTGCCTTTTTAACAGCTTGGAAAATTCCAGGAAATTATGTCATGGCTTTAGAAGCTTCTGATAGGCTAATTGACATCATTTGAGTCAATTGGAGGTGTACCTGTGGATGTATTTCAAGGCCTACCTTCAAACTCAGTGCCTATTTGCTTGACATCATGGGAAAATCAAAATAAATCAGCCAAGACCTCAGAAATAAAATTGTAGACTGGTTCATCCTTGGGAGCATTTCCAAACCCCTGAAGGTACCACGTTCATCTGTACAAACAATAGTACGCAAGTATAAACACAATGGGATCACGCAACCATCATTCTGTCTCTTAGAGATGAACGTACTTTGGTGCGAAAAGTGCAAATCAATCCCAGAACAACAGCAAAGGACCTTGTGTAGATGCTGGAGGAAACAGGTACAAAAGTATCTATATCCACAGTAAAACAAGTCCTATATCGACATATCCTGAAAGGCCACTCAGCAAGGAAGAAGCCACTGCTCCAAAATCGCCATAAAAAAAGCCCGACTACGGTTTGCAACTGCACATGGGGACAAAGATCGTGGTTTTTGGAGAAATGTCCTCTGGTCTGATGAAACAAAAATAGAACTGTTTGCCATAATGACCATCGTTATGTTTGGAGGAAAAAGGGGGAGGCTTGCAAGCCGAAGAACACCATCCCAACCGTGAAGGACGGGGGTGGCAGCATCATGTTGTGGGGGTGCTTTGCTGCAGGAGGGACTGGTGCACTTCACAAAATAGATGGCATCATGAGGCAGGAAAATTATGTGGATATATTGAAGCAACATCTCAAGACATCAGTCAGGAAGTTAAAGCTTGGTCGCAAATGGGTCTTGGTCGCAATTTGGCTAAGGTGTATGTAAAGTTCCGACTTCAAATGTATGTGTTGGCATGCTTGTTTTTGTCCTTGAGTTGACGTGTGTGTGTGTGTGTGTGTGTGTGTGTGTGTGTGTGTGTGTGTGTGTGTGTGTGTGTGTGTGTGTGTGTGTGTGTGTGTGTGTGTGTGTGTGTGTGTGTGTGTATGTGTGTGTGTGTGTGTGTGTGTGTGTACCTATACATTACCGTGCTGATGTGTCTGCAGCAGGGGAGAAAGGAGGCAAACAACATTATGTGGCGGGATGTGATTTCATCAGCACTCAGATGCACACACACTCGTCAGCACACACACACACTCGTCAGCAAACACACACACTCGTCCGCACGCACACACACACTTAGAGGATTGTGTGGCAGAGTGAGAGCACTCTCACACACAGAGGACGCTGAGTTGAATGATGTTGGTGGTCATATGGCCCCTCATGTAAAACACCAAGGATACTTCATCTGCCTCAGACACAAAACAGAGGATTAATTCGATTTAAATAAGTCAAAGTCTATGGGACATTTCTAGGAGGCTTGAATAACAATGGTTGGCAACACAGTAGTGGCTTGGGGTGAGTCACTCCTACCCAAGCCCTCATGATGTCCTTCATTGTGGCAATTATGCAAATGATTGTCAATAAATCATTCTGTAAATAGGGAATAGGATCAGCTAGCCTTCATTGATTGATTGATTATTTGATTGATTGAGTGATCAACTTTATTTCACATTTTTGCTGACGCATTCGGAGGTAAATACATGTGCCTGACTATGTGGCCATTGTAGCTTACAAGTAGTTAAAACTTCCTTTATAATGCTACGTATATACTGCAGGTCATCTTTAATACCTTATACGCATCATGTATTCTAGCTATACTCGCAGGCCATCAAGTTTGGTTGGGTAGATGACAACTCAATCAAATATCACAATTGGTTGCTTCTCTGGCATCTTTGCCTCGTGATGCCATTTCTCCATAATACACAAGATGCTAAAAGATTCAATGGAGAGTTTGTAGTCATGATTGAATGTATCTATTTTCGTGCAGCAGACAAAGCCCCCCCCCCCCCCCCCCCCCCCCCACTGGGGCCAACTAGCGAGCAGAGGAGAATGGTCTGTTCGGTGAACCAAAACAACAAAATGACTTGTTGTTCTGGCGGTTCACATCAAAACCAGGTGCACTTACTCCGAAATGGACAGTGCAGAACCAAGCTCCCAGCTTGTTATCATCGGCCTGAAACTGCACCCGACAAAATAACAGAAAGCAAAAAGCAATGTGTGGACCCCACTTCAAGTTGATGCATCAAAGAACAGCAATTTGGAAAAAGGGCCTGGTCAAATGATGAAAATAATATTTTTCATTTGTGACCCTCATCGTTTATGACCAAAGTCAGAGAGAGAGTGGCGGTAGACACGGATATATTTATGTGAGTCCCAAATGGCACTCTATTACCTTAGTGCACTACTTTTGACTAGGGACCTTAGGGCTCTGGTCAAAAGTAGTTCTATATACAAGGAATAGGGTAGCGTTTGGGATGCAGACACTTGACTCTGTTTAAAAACATTCAGTAACTGAGGGGGTATTGAATTTCTGCCATACAGTATAATACATAGAAGCCAAAAGCGCTCAGAAGATTGAGTTGGAGCGGCTTTAAAGGGAAAAACCACTAAAAAACTATACTTTAGTATTTTTTGTCCACTGTTGATACAGTCCCACAATGTTTTGCATGTCAGCAGTGGATTTTTCTAGATATTGGACTTTCAAGAAGCAACGTGTCACCGGCCACATCGTGATAATGCAAAATACAAAACAACAACAAAATATAGACTGTGTGTACTTTCCCTTTAACCTCTCTCCCCTGCTTCTCTGCTGCTTGTGAAGTCAATTGTTCCCCACAGCGTTGATAATGGAATAATTATGAATTTCGTGTATATTGTTGATTTACACAAATGTAATCTTATTTGAGAAGGATTAAGATTACTACTTGGAAACCGAAGCGCACAGACTTTTCTAATTGATTTAGCAAAATTGATCTTTGAGATGGAGCTTGCTAATGGAGTTGCTCCACTCGACCCGGATTTGAGCTTCAATTGGCAAACTACCGTTCCACAGAAGCCCTTCTCTCGGCCCATCCAAAAGAACATTCATGATGTCCTACAAGGGAAAATCGTTTTTTTTTTGCCGTTTTTCCATGACAAATTAAGAACATATGCATGCATTCGTGGAATTGTCCGTGACTAAGTGGATATGTAGACTATTTTCTGTAAATAAATGTACAGAAAACAGACTAATTTCAAGCTAAACATATTGTAGCTCGCTTCTGACATGTCCTGATGTCCACAACCAGACGGACATTGTTAGTATTATAATCTAAATAGCACATAATATAGAGGTATGATACACAAATGAACAAGTAACTTGGTCAAGACAACAGATTTACCAGTGCTGTGGATTTCAGACAACCAGCCAGACTGCTTTCCCTTCTGCAAAGCCCATTATTACAGCTAGCCTGACAGACGTGCCATGGATGAGGCTCGGCAAATGAGAACAAATATCTGGAAACAGTGATAAAGTTATCACTTCCCTTATCACTAAGTAGATAAAAAATCAATGATGGACCTGCATAGCTTCCGTTTTGGTAGCCCAGGGTAAAGAAATCTTTCACTACATCCTGTCATATTCAGTTCCATTTTCAAACGTCTTTTAAAGATCGTATTTTTTTGATGAGGTCCTTTTGGGAGTAATACTTCTAGCCCATTTGTAACTACTGTTCACCAAGTCCTGTGTGTTCTCAGTTAATCACCTGCTTGAATACATATTTTGGACATTTCAGAGCTGAATTTGTAGTGCTGCCAAACTCCCAAGCTTTGAGAAGATTTAAGTGAATGTGTTATCTCAAGGTGTGGCATAAGGAGAAAAAGAGGTGCTTGACTTGGCCAGAAGCTCACTGGAGCTGAGTACCGGCACCTAGAATGTTCTACTGCTTGCCGGTATTTATCTATTTATATTGCCAGGGAGGTAGGGGCATGTACACATGGCTTTATGGTTGGGTTTTTTCAATCGAAGAAAAACTAAACAGAACTTCTTGGTGCATGGTCGGTTGCTAATGGAGGCTGAGGTGACAGATGACACGGAGACGCAGGGTGACTGGTGTGAAAGGTAACGGATGTTTCCCTCAGGAAGAACGCCCGAGTGTTCTATCTGTCATCATCAGAGGCACAAGGCATGCTGGGAGCCATGGCAATAAGGGAGAGAGGAAAGGCTACGTCCCATCTCTCTCTAGTGGCTCCCTATAGGTACAATATATCCTGATCTTCCTGTAAGGCCTCTGATCTGAAAGGAGTGGGGGTAACTAAAGCCTAATGTTGTCTCCTGTCTTTCTGGATGAGTCACTATGAACAGACAGCGACAACGGAAGGAGTAATTGTATTTGAGTTGGGCTACAGATGAATACTTCCTTCAGTACAGCACATGTACTGTATAGAGATTCCATACCTGACACATGTGAGTGATTCATGTATACATTTCCCAGATGCTTCATGAAACCCCATACTTGTCTTGTGGCCCTTATTATTCTACAGACATAGGGGATTCCCTGCTGATATTACTTAAATGCATCTGGGTATTCGTTCATTACTGTCTTGATGACCAGACTTGTTTGAAAAACATCATGACACCAAATTGTTCCCAGGCATTTAAAGGAAAACTCCACTCAAAAACAATATTTTGGTTTTGTTTCTTTAGTCCGCTGTTACAGTCCCAAAACTTTTCGCATGTCAGCAGTCAAGTTTTCAAGATATAGGATTTTCAAGCAAATTTGTCACTTTCTACCATCATGATAATGATACAAAATGAATCATATGATGCAAAACACATCATCATGACAATGTGGCAAGTAACACTTCGCTTCTTGAAAATCCTATATCTTGAAAACTTGACTGCTGACATGCGAAACATTTTGGAACAATATAAACGGTGGACTAATGAAAAAATAACAAGACGTAGTTCAACTGGATTTTTCCTTTAACACGATCATTCACCAAAGAGCAATTTCCCCTTATTCACAACGTGCAACCTTTTTCAAACACACATTAACACCATCTCAAATGACATTTCGATGAAGGATTCACCTTTTCACTGTCACAGCAGAACGTACAAGCAATTTTTCACCATTTCCTTTAGACTCCTATTCCGCTAGCTTTATCTGTCAGGTGTCATTCAGGCATCATTTTAGATGCCCGAAACAAAAGGAGGGATAATGGCTGCCAGCGCTTCAACGGAACATCTGTGCCCCCCTCTCTGAGAGCCTTGATGTGCCTCTCCCAGTCTATGCCTTTATCCACGCCCCAGTCAATGAAAGGTGACAAGAGGAAGATAGGGATCACCCCCCGTTGTGAGGTTGGCAGCACCAGGTGTCACTCAAAAGCTTGCTGTTCGCATGGCACTCACAGGGCCCGGGAAGCTTCACAGCAAGACCAAGCAACATAAGACAGAGATTAGGGGAAGAGAGACTAACACAAATATGAAAGGAAAGACAAAAAGACAATAATTACAGTTCGGATAGCAGCAAAGACAGGCCTAGTTAGGTGGTCTTATCAGTGGAGTGAAAATGAATAACCTCTTGCTTGAGGCCAGTCAACCTCTAGGCCCGGCCCTGCAGAACGTAAACGCTTTGGAACGTCACTCAGCCAAGCACGGCATAGCATAATGAAAGTGCACCGCCACCACCCACTTCTGTTTATATACACGGCTTTGACAGACGCAGTGATTGTGTTGTTGTTATTGTTTAGCTTTATGTGCTGGCGGGCATCAAGGCAGCTGAAAGGAAAAACTTGGAACCCAACATGCATATTTGACACCGTTATTTTAGAGGTGGCAAGAAGTATGTGAGGATGGGGGGGGGGGGGAGAGTGTGCCCCCTCTGCAAAATACAGATCTCTTTTTATAAATAATGATGATAAAATGATAAAATGTGGGCTTAAAAATGAAGTGTGTTAATTAATTTAACATCTGGCAATGTTTAAAATAGGACAAATCTGAGGGGGCACGTGCCTTTGTGCCCCTTATGGGCATGGCGCCTCTGTTTGAGACCCTCCATAGAGATGAATGGCTGTAATCAGAAGGTTCTTTCTGGGGTCTTTCTATCACTTTGAATGGCAAATGTAAGTAGGTTTTCTGAGAGCAGCCTCCCAACAGGAAGCAGACCACAGGAAGCAGAACTTGTAACAGCGAGTGGCTGGTATATATAGTATAAAGAGGGAAAAGTGAACGTAAGTGTAGTTCAATTATTTTAATGGCACCCAGTAGCAGTGATGTAAGTGTAGTTCAATTATTTTAATGGCACCCAGTAGCAGTGATGTAAGCGTTCACAATGTTCTGAGTCACACAGCCAAATAGCATGGTGACATGAACTTGGTGACACTAATACCCTCACCAATACCCTCACTAATAATATTACGGCTTGAAAGATCTGATTATTTGGATTGCATGTTCATTAGAGTTGTGCCAGAACATAATGTCATTATTTTTATGAAAATCAATTGACATGTCATTCTAAACCCCTTTTAAATGTCTTTCATTTTGAATCCATGGTAGTGTCACTGTGACCTCACCTAGTGTTTATTTTGATCTATATTTTTTTACACATTTTGTTGAAAATGGCCACATGCTCTGCATTTGGTTTCCAGCCTATTCTTCGTGATGATTCTGATGTATAAATAAGTATGAAATCCCTCTCCCAAACACCTGAGCTTCAAGTAAACACAGGAACTGTCTCGATTAACCTTGTTATTTCAGGCAGTCAATTGAAATAGGTCACTGGGAAAAGTCAAGTAACTAATGCCTTTATGGGATTCCAATGATAACACATTGGGTGGCAGGAATACTACGATGAGATTCGATAGCAGGGAAATGGGAAGTTTAGTTAGGTGAAAATTTGGCACTGACAGTAGAATTTTTACAAGGTCATGTGTGATATAACCAGGAGGTACCACACATGGCACACAGAGACAAAGGAATGGGTTTGAAATATTTTTCCTAAATGGGGAGGTTTCTCATGGCCATGTTTTCAGTCATGCACAGTGCTGATGTTGCTGAGATAAACCCTTTTTTGATCTGATAAAGAGGGCAAATCATGTATTATCAGATTAAAATATTATCAAAGATTAGATTACTAAAAGATTACCAAAGATTATATTACTGAAAGATTATCAAAGATTATATGACAATATTTTCTAATAATTTGTCATATGAAGAAACTACACTGGGAGTTATTGTAAAATAGAAATCAACATTATTGGAAAATGGAAAATCAACATTATTGGAAAATGGAAAATCATCATGTATTCTCTTACCAGAAAATTCTTCTCTCATTCCAAAAATAAAAGTATTTTCCCTTTGAATAGACATCCGAAGGTAAAGGAAATGCGGGTCAGAGAAGCTAGAATGAGACATGAAATTGAGTTTCTGAGTAGACTGTTCTGGAGTGTTTTGACCCAGACGTTGCTGAGCATAGAGAGGAACAGCCTGTTCTTTCTGTGGAAACCCATCACTGACGTTGTGTGTAATAAATAATTCCATGGACACTTTAACTCCACTTTATTCATCCTCTACCTGCAATTGTAGCACTGACTATACCAGTATACACCGTGCGAACACAATCTACATTTGATGCAGCGTTAGATTGCTCAATAAGAAGAAATCCAGCACACTGGTAATCTGGATGAGTTGAACAATTTAACGGATCTTATCAACCATTGGTAGATTGCTACCTGAGTCTACCATCAGATGCCAAGACCTGGCTTGTGTCTACTACACTGGTAGCAAAGAAAGAGCCGAGTCATTCTGAGTGGTGGGATAATTTTGGTGCAACCAGGTAAGGTGGAAACAGATTATGTCTCCACACCACCACATACCACCACTGTGAACACACAGCCACCATTGATTTCCAGTCATTCATTCAACACACAGTGTGAGGCTCAGGTCCCACGGGAGTCCCCAGTGTGATGGATTTGTTAAGCAGTAGTTGGCCTGGCGTATGGAATTTGTCCTATTATCTTTCCTTCCTCACTTGTCAGATAATCTTTGAACCGGTTGTTGTGGGAACCGGAGACACAAGTCACTTTGGCCTAATAGGGGCGATGAGACATGGTCATTTGGTGTGTTTAACAGAGCATAGTTGTGTGTTTTCTGGCTGTGAGTGGGAGAGTTCTGGACATATCAAGGTCCTGGTCACTTTGACAGTGGTTCAATCAGCCAAGCTAGGATCTGAGATTCACATTGATAACCATGGTTTGCTACAACATGTAAAAATAAAGGAGAGGCGCACACTCTAGGAGCTCAGATGCAAAAAAACTGTAATTACCAACGTTTCGACAGCCAAGCTGCCTTCATCAGGATATATTGCTACAACATGTGACATGGAGGAGTGTGACCACGTGCATGCCTGCGTCCATCCGTGGGTGGATTTTTACATTTACATACAGTATGTTTTCACTATTCATTGCACTGTATATGCCCACAAACACACACAGCGTGTACAGTGACAGAAGCCTTGATGAAAAAATATCATTATACAGTACATAACCTCCACTGAGCTTTTCTTTTCTTTATATTCGGCTAGGTTGATTGGTCTGTAGAAGCCAGAGTACTGCATCCTTCATAAATGACAACCACAGCATTCTATTGAATCAAATAGTGCATTGTCTGCAGCCAAATCATTGGAAAGCTGCAAACATTTTGTCACTTTGCAAGAGTCAGACAGCTACTGATTATCTTCAATATGTTGCTTATTTTTGTATGGTTCTGTGCCCTGTGTAGCTCAGTTGGTAGAGCATGGTGCTGGGAACGCCAGGGTTGTGGGTTCCATTCCCACAGAGAACCGGTATGAAAAAGGTATTCAAATGTATGTACTCACTACTGTAAGTTGCTCTGAATAAGAGTGCCTGCTATATGACGAAAATGAATAATTGCCTTTTCTGAATGGGTCAATGGAGTATTTGAATCAAACAACACGTGTGTTTGGATTC
Organism: Salvelinus fontinalis; assembly: GCF_029448725.1. NCBI lineage: Eukaryota > Metazoa > Chordata > Actinopteri > Salmoniformes > Salmonidae > Salvelinus > Salvelinus fontinalis. Next base: position 12,343,465 of record NC_074705.1, read on the forward strand.
ATCGATGTCTACAGAGAATGGGGGTCCAAGTACTGTTGAACTAACGATTGCTTCGTTAAAATAGGTTTTCTGCAGAAATAATGCATTGATCTCATGCACTCTTGTTGACATACAGTCAAACTAAATGTCATTTCTGGTTAGTCCTTAGTTGCATCAAAAACAACAAAAAGATTTGGAAGAGTACAACATCCACCCTTCTCTCTCCGGAGTGTGTTTTTCCAAGCGATTAACGCCAGGGCAGATCTATGAAATCCCTGACATGCATGCCTCCTCCCAATGCCCTAAATGTTCCCCCAAAACCCCCGAACACACTCAGTAACTAATGCTCTTTGGCCCCTCTTCATCGTATCTACAAGCTGGAAGTTTGACAGTAATGGAGTGGGTGATGACATGGGCTGCGTCCCGTATGGCAACCTATTGCCTATAGTGTACTACTTCTGACCAGAACCCTATACGCCTGGGTCAAAAGTAGTGCTATACATAGCAAATAGGGTGCCATTTGAGACCCACCCAGGGTCTGATGGAGCCGGTGCTAGAGCCCCATTTAGAGTGACCCCGATCCTCTATCTCCTCAGGTAACTCCAGTAACCCCCCCCACATAGCCCACAATCAGAGCCGATCTAGATACTTGACTCCCCGCAGAACGATAGTGAATTCTGTATTAATTAGTCGTTCCCTTCTCTCTGTCAGCAGTAAGCGTGGAAGGTGTCAAACACTGGCGCGATAACACTTCCTCCCGCTTTGATCAGACCGAGTGGAGCGATCAGCGTCTGCTGCTGCTGTGTGGTGCAGGGGGAAAAATACTCCCCTCTCGGAGTGTCCCAAAAATCCCTGGCTTCCTCATTTTGAATTATAAATGGTGGAGAGATAGATGAAAATCAAGAGGAAGGGGTTGGATGGTAGCACGGTTCAACTGCCACACACACACACACATGCATACACACACATACAAACGGTGTTGTCAACAGGTCGTGTTAAAACCCTCATCCTCAGAGCAGCAACTGTGTTCCTGTGATGAATAAGGATTGACTGGGCCCAGCCAGAACTGCGTCAGCCGGAGCTGCAGCTTTTGAACTGTGCTGCAGGCAATTACTTTGTTTTATACAAGAGAGAAAAAAGAGGGTGTTAAACAGGCGCTGCGAGTTAACACTGCCATCTGGTGGTAGGAAGAAGTGTGTCAAGTCTGTCAAGTGAAGGGGGGAATAGATAAATAAATAACCTCAAACCTCATGTATCTAGATTTTGAGGGGGGGGGGGGGGGGGGTCAGAAAAGTGTCAGAGGTAGAGCGGGAAGGGGGAATGTGGGATGTTACCTCTTCACCTTGCACTGATACTTACCGGGTAAGTCCTCTATGAAACCAGATGGCACCACAGAGGCTGTTTGGTGCGTGTTTGACAGAGGTATTCTATCACCCTGAGCGTTGCCTGTCACACAGCGACAGAGCATAAACAATCGCACAGCTGCCTCTCCAAAGGTTAACGAGGAGAATGCTGCGTGTATGTTTTTGTCTAAACAGGCACGTTTGTAGTGTACTGTATATGTTACCAGACGAGCCCTTTACATCACACACTGTCGGGTTTAAGAGTGGCCTGTATGTAAGAGCTGGGATTGTGTATGATTTTGTTCTATTTAATAAGAAAAGAAATGACAGCATAACAGTATAACCACAGGCAAAAGTGCTGTAGAATTTGAGAGCGATTCAATGTGAAGCTAGTGTCAAAGCCATTCCAAATGCCTAAGTAGTCTGCAATTGAAATGAATCCTTCCTGGATTTAAGAGGAAATATGTGAATTGATGGAAAAGAAAAAGTGGCATCATAGATGTGGAATCATATGAATTCTCACCTCCTTGTTGCAAAGAGCCAGGGATTTGCAGAAGCTGAAATATATACGGGATTTGCAGCTGACAATACAACCTATTGAAATCGACTTTGCACTGCGATCAATAGGTAAGCAGCATTTCCTGTGTAGTTGAAAAAGCATCATTCTCCAGTCATCCAGTACCTTTCAGAAAGATTCAAGTTCATTTCCCCCATATATTTGTGAGGCCCAGTTTCTAATTTCACAATGGTTTGGTTCATGGATTAAATATTCCATTATGGAGCTTTTTTTTCTTCCTAATCGGACAGCTCAAGGAGAAAAAAAGAAATTGCTGCTTCAAAAAGGTTTGAAAAATGCAATTCATTCCTTTAAATGCAGGGCTTATTTATTTCCCATCAGGCCATCCCGTCAGGTTCTCACCTGCCCTTAGTGGGGATGGAGGGATAAAAGGGAAGTAGGAGGAGGCAAGATAGAGGGTGGGGAAGAAGAAGACAGCAGAGGGCTCCTGAATTTGAAGGTCTTATCGTTGAACCGCACACACGGCTATGGTCCGAAGCTCCCGGCCCCCTGCCCCCGTCCCAGCTCAGATTAAGGCTTTCTGGGCCGAGCTGTGCAGGAGTCAGCGCACACCTGAAGTGGCGCTCATCACTGATGTCACAATGGGACGTCGAGAACCCACTCTGGCACCAGCGGCTGCAAGAAGTGACTGACACCACAGTCTGACAAAAGACGAGTGAAAGTAAGGAGAGAGCAACGGAACCAGACCCAGGGCTGACGGCACGTCGTAGTAAAGGTGTTGCCAAAGGAAGAGGATTTTATGTCCAAAGACACTTCCAGATTACACAGAGTAGGATTTGTGCGTAGGAGGATGTGTGTTTGAAATAATGAGCAGATGATGACAGAATATGAAAACAGAATATAAACATACAGAATATATAAATATACAGAATATAAAAAACACTAAACATGTCTAGAAGCTAGACAAGTGGATCTTACGCCCGCAGGCGCTAAACCTTAAGTTCTTGCTTAACTACGTTTTATGGATAAATGATTTTGACAGATGTTCAATACACATAGGAACTTTTATGTTCATATTAGGAAATCAGGCAATTTAAATAAATTCATTAGGTCCTAATCTATGGATTTCACATGACTGGGAATACAGATATGCATCCGTTGGTCACAGATACCTTAAAAAAGGTAGGGGCGTGGATCAGAAAACCAGTCCGTATCTGGTGTGACCACCATTTGCCTCATACAGCACGACTCATCTCCTTTGCATAGAGTTGATCAGGCTGTTGATTGCGGCCTGTGGAACGTTGTCCCACTCCCAATGCCCCTAAATGGAACACGCTGTCGTACATTCCAAATGTGCTCAATGGGCGACATGTCTGGTGAGTATGCAGGCCATTGAAGAACTAGGACATTTTCAACTTCCAGGAATTGTGTACAGATGCTTGTGACATGGGGCTGTGCATTATCATGCTGAAACATGAAGTGATGGCGGTGGATGAATGGCACGACAATGGGCCTCAGGATCTCGTCACGGTATCTCCGTACATTCAAATTGCCATCGATAAATGCAATTGCGTTCGTGGCAACAGCTCTGGTGGACATTCCTGCAGTCAGCATGTCAATTGTACACTCCATCAAAACTTGGTGACATTTTAGAGTGGCCTTTTATTGTCCCCAGCACAAGTTGCACCTGTGTAATGATTGTGCTGTTTAATCAGCTTCTTGATATGCCACACCAGTCAGATTGATGGATTATCTTGGCAAAGGAGAAATGCTCACTAACAGGGATGTAAACAAATTTGTTTGTGTGTATTTATGGGATCTTTTATTTCAGCTCATGAAACATGGGACCAACCCTTTACATGTTGCATGTATATTTTAGTTCAGTATATAAGAAATATTGAGAGGTTTCAGAAGTAAGAACTGGACATACATTGCTTATACTAATGTCTGGCTGTAGGCCTATCTCCCATAGACCTGCTTTTCCGACCTGCCTATGAATTGCCAATTTCCCATGGTAGACCAACTCTCATTGAGTGCTGAACGTGATTCCTGCGGTCCCTCATCACAAAGAGAGAACCATCACAATGACTCGGCAGCTCTTTAGAACCCAGCTCTCTTTATAACACATAACCACCACATGTGCATATTTCAGCAGGCCCCTGACTCCCTCTGACGCATCTGTGGAGATGATTAAATCCAAGGAAAATAGGAAGGAGACAAATGGCGGCTCGAGTGTGTAAAATATTAATGCTTAATATGTCCGACGCCCTCCCTCCAATCCCGCTCTGTTTCCACTTCTCTTTCTCCTCCTCGTTGTTGAGAGGAGCGATTGCACGAGCTGCGAAATCCCCCCAGGCACTTCGATACCTGTTAGGTGGGAAATTAGTCACCAAAGTGCATCAGACTTTTATAATTGCTTTTCTTCAGGGGCAAACTAAAGGGGCATGGGGTAATTCCATTGCAAGGTTCCAGTTATCACATAAAGGTTCCCTTGACCATTCTCCCATTGTCCCCAATGATCAGTGTGTACAGTACAGTAGGTGGCAATGTGCAGTGTGAATGTATAACACTTTGTGTAAGCTCTATGGGGACCTCCAAAGTTTTCTCTCATAGCAGTTCCCAATGTATTTAATCCCGCTGAGAATCATAGTTATTTATATAGTATAGACAATTATAGTTCTGAAACGCACGTCTATGCTGCGGGCAGGAGTTAGCACAGCGGTTAAGAGCATTGTGCCAGTAACCGAAAGGTTAAAGGTTTCAATCAAAGAGCCGGCAAGGTGGAAAAAATCTGCTGTTCTGCCCTTAAACACGGCAGTTAACCCCCAACAACAACTGCTCCCGGGGCGCCGATGACGTCGATTAATGCAGTCCCCCGCCCCACTCTGATTCAGAGGGGTTGGTTAAATGCAGAAGACACATTTCGGGTTGAATGCATTCAGTTGTGGAACTGACTAGGTATCTCTTTTCCCTGTATGTCTCATCATCCCAGAGGCATTTTCATTTGTCCTACGGAAGCACAAATGGAAGACTGGATCATACCAATAAACGATGACATTGAGACAAAATGATTTGCACAATTGTTTATGCCGTCTGAATTCTGACATTGAGAAAGCCTGGCATATTCAACACAACCAATCGACAACCAGCGAAACCAACTAACTCAAATCATCAGACTACCAAATCAACAACACATCACACAAAACGAGTAGTAGCGCAGATACAATGTAGGCCCAGAAAATCAATGTGAGGTTCTCCAGTGTAGGCGAGATGTACTGGAGATGTTGAGCGTGAGCTAAGGAGACCGTGGCCTTGTATAGATGGAATCAGCCCTGAAGGGACAAACCGTGCATACGACTGGGATTACATCCCCCTCACCATGTCTGACACTCAGACATCTCCCATCAGATCGCTGGCCCATGGGACCCGTCTTTCCCTACCGCCAGCCAGCCTCCATGGGAGACTCCATTAACTGCCACCCAGTCCTGTCCCTCTGAATATCATCTGAATGACTGATGTTCATCTTTTCAATTCAACTGTGCCGATATGATAATGGGTAAGGTTGGGGGGAGTTATGTGTGTGAGTGAGAGGGAGGGTTGTGTGTGTGTGTTGGCTCTCAGATATCACTGTTGCTTGCCTCACGGTGCAACATATGTAAACTGTCATTATATAGTAATGAATCACTAACACCTTCACTACTCAGGCAGGCGATCTGAAGAAACATAATTTAATATACTGTATAATATGAGTTAGAGGTTATTCTATAGTATGGAATTGTGTAGGAGATGCTCCTTCACTAGACATCGGACTCTTAAATGCATATGCAAGTTATTCATTGAGAGCAAGATGTATTTGTTGGGTGCTATTAATTCATCCCCAAACGCCTTCTATCAGCATCACCTCATGCGGTTAATTGTTTTGTTAAGTGTCTTTATTGTCATAGGTCATTTTTTGCATGGCAGGTCAAACTCCAGGTGTACCTGGATTCTCTGTTTCAAACCCTGTTACAGGGGCTGAGTCACTGGCTTACTGGTGCTCTTCCATGCCGTCCCTAGGAGGGGTGCGTCACTTGAGTGGGTTGAGTCACTGATGTGATCTTCCTATCCAGGTTGGCGCCCCCCTAGGGTTCGTGCCGTGGGGGAGATCTCCGTGGGCTATACTAGGCCTTGTCTCATGATGGCAAGTTGGTGATTGAAGATATCCCTCTAGTAGTGTGGGGGCTGTGCTTTCAGTCTGTAATATGTGGAGTATTTCTCCTGTCTTATCCGGTGTCCTGTGTGAATTTAAGTATGCTCTCTCTAATTCTCTCTCTTTTTTCTCTCTCTCTCTCTCTCTCTCTCTCTCTCTCTTTATTTATTTCTTTCTCTCAGAGGACCTGAGCCCTAGGACCATGCCTCAGGACTACCTGGCCTGATGACTCCTTGCTGTCCTCAGTCCACCTGGTCGTGCTGCTGCTCCAGTTTCAACTGTTCTGCCTGCGGCTATGGAACCCTGACCTGTGTACCGGACGTGCTACCTGTCCCAGACCTGCTGTTTTCAACTCTCTAGAGACAGCAAGAGCGGTAGAGATACTCTGAATGATCGGCTATGAAAAGCCAACTGACATTTACTCCTGAGGTGCTGACCTGTTGCACCCTCTACTGTACAACTACTGTGATTATTATTATTTCACGCTGCTGGTCATTTATGAACATTTGAACATCTTGGCCATGTTCTGTTATTCTCTCCACCCGGCACAGCCAGAAGAGGACTGGCCACGCCTCATAGCCTGGTTCCTCTCTAGGTTTCTTCCTAGGTTCCAGCCTTTCTAGGGAGTTTTTCCTAGCCACCATGCTTCTACACCTGCATTGCTTGCTATTTGTGGTTTTAAGCTGTGTTTCTGTACAGCACTTTGTGACATTAGCTGATGTAAGAAGGGCTTTATAAATACATTTGATTGATTGATAATTAGTTTATTGCTTAAACTGGATTATTAAAAAGATGTGTTCAGTGTGTTCTAGAGAGTTAATGTCTGAAAGGTGAGCTGTTGTTTTAGCACCTGATAATACCAATCCGTTTTATGGTTTTATTTTTTATACATTTTTTTCCTTTTTAAGCCATTAACTACACAAGGCGACTTGTCTTATTACAGGAAGATATTTCTATTTTCTCTCGAATTTGAGGCAAGGGGAATGTTGACTGTTTCATTCAACCACTCAAAGGACAGCAATTAGAGACATTTTCCAGCATGCCATGAAAACAATCTAACTGTATTTACTGAGTTTAGTTTGTCTCACTCTATTCTGTTTTGAAATGAGTGCAATACAAATCTGAACTTTGTTTCAGAAAAGTTTATCAAGATGCCTTGTCAAATGCGGTAGCTATAAAACTCAACCACAGTATTGAATTCCCCAAACTACACTGAACAAAAATATAAACAAAACATGTCAAGTGTAGGGCCCACGTTTCATGAGCTGAAAGAAAAGACCGCAGAAATGTTCCACACGCACAAAAAATGTACTTCTCTCAAATTTTGTGCACAACTGAGCATTTCTCCTTTGCCAAGATAATCCATCCACCTGACTGTAACGATTCTCGTCCTCTTCGTCTGAGGAGTATGAAGGATCGGACCAATATGCAGCGTGGTAAGTGTTCGTCATATTTTAATAATAAACTGAACACTACAAAATACAAAAATAACAAAGTGAATGAAACCGAAAACCACCAAAACTGAATGGTGACACAAACACAAAAACAGGAAACAATCACCCACAACACACAATGGAAAACAGGCTACCTAAGTATAGCTCCCAATCAGAGACAACGATAGACAGCTGCCTCTGATTGGGAACCACACCAGGCCAAACACAGAAATAGACAACCTAGACATACAACATAGAATGCCCACCCACATCACACCCTGACCAAACAAAACATAGAAATATACAAAGCAATCTATGGTCAGGGCGTGACACTGACAGGTGTAGCATATCAAGAAGCTGATTAAACGTCATGATTGCAGGAATGTCCAGCAGAGCCTTCTCCAACGTTGTTTTAGAGAATTTGGCAGTACGTCCAACTGGCCTCACAACCCCAGACCACGTGTATGGTGTTGTGTGGGCGAGCGGTTTGCTGATGTCAATGTTGTGAACAGAGAGCCCCATGGTGGCGGTTATAGTATGGGCAAGCATAAGCTACGGACAATGAACACAATTGCTTTTTATCAATGGCAATTTGAATAGCAATTATCGTGCCATTCATCCGTTGACATCACCTCATGTTTCAGCATGATAATGCACGACCCCATGTCTGTACACAATTCCTGGAAGCTGAACATGTCCCAGTTCTTCCATGGACTGCATACTCACAAGACATGTCATCCATTGAGCATGTTTGGGATGCTCTGGATTGACGTGTACGACATGTTCCAGTTCCCGCCAATATCCAGCAACTTCGCACAGCCATTGAAGAGGAGTTGGACAACATTCCACAGGCCACAATCAACAGCCTGATCAGTTCTATGTGAACAAGATGTTTCGCGCTGTATGAAGCAAATGGTGGTCACATCAGATACTGACTGGTTTTCTGATCCACACCCCTACTTAATTTTTTAAGGTATCTTTGACCAACAGATTCATATCTGTATTCCCAGTCATGTGAAATCCATAGATTAGGGCCTAATTTATTTATTTCAATTGACTGATTTCCATATATGAACTGTAACTCAGTCAAATCTTTGAAATTGTTGCAAGTTGCGTTTCTATTTTTGTTCAGTGTAGTATGTATAAGGAAGAGCTGGTTTCTATGACAATGGCCTATGTTGCATTGTTTTGACTAACATCCATGTTATATGGGATAGGCTAAATTGCACATACACATTATGTCAGCAGTGGCAGGTAGACATCCAGTTAAAAAAACATGGATGCCATTATCACCAAGTTAGAGCGACATACAGCTAGCAAAATTATTGTGGCTGATTAGAAAGTGAAAAAGGAACGGACAAATAAACGAACTGAGAACTAATACGGAATATAAAGCTAATTTCCAATCTCAAAACCCCTCTTGGGCTGAGAATTACACATCCAGATAGTTGTGATTACAACACTATTGCCTTGAGAACTGGGATAACTATGTGAGAGAAGGAGTTGACAGAAAGTTCTGGTCTTCTGCACACTATTCCCTGCTGATCAATGGCCTGGAGTTGGCTCAGTATGGAGCTAATGAGGAGAGGAAGGGAGTAGTTGAAAAGAACAGAGCTGTCATGTGACACACAGAAAGAGCCACAGTTGAACTTCACATGACTTTACAATGGATAGGAGGCTGACTGCTACCATCAGTCAGACCGGTAGTACAAGCAATAGATGCAAAGGTAGTTTTATTAACATTGTTTGCTTTTGATATAGACGCATGCTGTTACGTTATTTGTATTTGTAGTTTTTAGGGATCCTCATTAGCTGTTGCCAAGGCAGCAGCTACTCTTCCTGAGGTCCAAACACATTAAGGCACTTACATTGCATATAAAATAAAAGATTAAACAGTACATGATATAACATTATTTCGGACTAACTTGCCACCCATTCTGAAACTGTCTGGAACGTTTTGTTAAGTGTTGCAGTCATTTCAGTCGCTGTAGTAGCTGATGTGCATAGTGTGGAGTCACCCGCAAAAATAGACACAATGGCTTTTATCAAAGCCAGTGGCATTTCGTTGTTAAATATTGAAAAAAGTAAGGTGCCTAGACAGGTGCCCTGGGGAATTTCTGATTCTACCTGGATTATGTTGGAGAGGCTTCCATTAAAGAACACCCTCTGTGTTCTTTTAGATAGGTAACTATTTAGCACAACAATTGTGTTATGAAACTAGTTAGCCATACTAAACTGAAAAGCCTACGCTCACTTGCTTATTTCTAGGGTCCTAGGCCTGAATAATGGGCCGATAACCTGATAAGCATATGTGTAAAGGATTTGTAACATATTTCTTTCTTTGTGTACCCCAAGGCAAGCAGCTTACCTTCCCCATCTCTGACCGGAAGCGTAGACCATATTGGTCAGCCATCTTGGTTTGGTTGTTCAGTTGTTGAGGTAATAGCAACTAGGCTATACCGGTTAAATAAAGGTAAGATACTGGTTAAATATAAGGCTCATTGGTGACATTAAAAAGATCCAATGAAGCCATTTTTCAACTCAATATCAAATAATTTCTGGTTAATAGTTAAGTAGTTTACTGTGATTGATTTCAATTAAAATGGTCAAAAAGAAACCAAAATATTTTATTTGCATAGAGCAATATCCCAAGCAAGAATTTTGCTGGGAGTGGTTTGAGTGAGGAGGAGAGATCTGAAAAGTAACTGTTATTGGCAGAGATATTTGGAACTCTTTCTTATTGGTCTAACTAATAACCGACTGATGATGTCACCAGGTAGGCTAAACTCCATCCAACCAAAACAGGTTGAAACTTCAGGCAGTCTTTTCAAACAGCTCTTACACTAAAAGAGCATTATCATAATTTTCTCAATTTCACAGTATTATTCCAACCTCATGGTGTGGAAATATGTATAAAACGCAGGAAATCTAGTTTTGACTGCACTCGGCCTTTAATAATGTCCATCACACAGGCAGTAAAAGCATTAGACGCTAAGACCGTTTCAATCACAGAGTTTCTAAACCCAGAGGCCCAACATCGCCATAAATCCGGGAATGCTTCGCAAAACACACGAACGACCATTAGACCCGATGACCCATTTCCGCGCATGAGTTTAGCTAGCTAACATTGCCATGACATTGCCTACAAGCGGATTTATTTATTTATTTTGGAGAAGCAGTTTCTAGGCATCTTCAGACTAAACCATCTTTGAGGGATTTTGTGTTGTTACAAATCCAGTTAGCAAGAATACTGAAAAGCCTACGTCTAGGCTCCTAGGCCCGCCTAATGGATTATTAACCCAATATATATTTGTAGGAGTTGTAGGTAAGAATAAGCACAGATGTGTCTTTGTGTACCCTATTATAGCCAGCTAACCTTCTCCAGTTTTTTCAACCATCTTGGTCTTCCATTTCCAGGTTGGTTCGTGGTGCATTCAAGACAACTTGGCATTAGGAAAAAAAATTGCTCCGACTGGGATTTTTTTTTAACCAGTCATCCAACTCGGAAACTCGGGCATCATCCTAGAGCTCCGCCTTATCCGACCTGAAGATCACTGATGTCACAATTTTTCCCAGTCAGAACTGGTTTTCCCAGTTGTCTTGAACACACCATAAATCATTCAGGGGTGTAATCATTAGTCCAACCCATTGCAAAAAGCTGTTTTTTGCAACAAATAAAATAAAATCCATACTGCCAAAGTTTGATGAATTGTGTTCTATGAAGTAACATAACAGCACTGAATATCTGGATTTTGAGGAAAATGTATGACACTACTTGGAAACCAATCCAGTTTACCTGGTTTGTTTTTCAAAAGGAACCAGTACAATAGTAGGTTTTATGTCGCAATTCTTCAAATATATTAGGTCACAGGATAACGTGGCATTATCCGTCTCATCTTATAGTGGGTGATTTAGGTGGAAGCATGGTCTGGGATTTAGCTATAACACTAACATTTATACCTCTGCAGTTTAAAAATAAAAAGTAAATTCAATAATGGTGAGGCCAGCATGCATTTAAGTATATCCTTTGCTATTGTGAGCCTTTTAAAGGAGTATGTTGGTTTGAAGTTGTGCCTACATTACTGTGTTATGTAGTCTTCCATCAAACCCATTTTATTTCCTGTGTGAAAGTATGCCCGTGTCACAGTTGCTATGATACTCCATCCTTTTCAAATGGCTGTGCAATCAAAGCACAAGGTGCCAGTGACCGAGGAAGACTTTGGCTCGGAGTCGTCTGGCTGGCGATCGAATCAAAAGCTCCATTGAACAAGTGGCTCCGCCGCTGCTCTTAACTTCCCCTCATCGTCAGTCACAGAGCTGAACGCCAAGGCTCCCGCATGATCTCTAACGTCCCTCACACTAGAAGAAGATAGGAAGACACATGCAGTCACGCACACTCACACGAGTTGTGGAAGACTTCACACTGCAGTAGCAGGCAGAAAACTGGGTCAATACTCAGAGAACAAAACAAAAAAAACAAGGCTGACACGTTGCTATTTTTAAGAAGAATGACATAGGAAGTGGCAAAAGGGCATTTGTGTTTTTTGTTTGTTTGTGTTTGTCCTCCAGGTTTGAGAATGGAGACTATATAAAGTAATGTTCCCTACACATCATAACACACCATTCCCCAGGTTTAAAGCGGCAATCCTTAGTTGAAACAATAACAAAGCAATAACAAAGCGCCCCTGTTTTGGTAAAAAGCTCAGGGTTGAGGCTGGAGAAACGTAACCACTCAAATGAATAGACTGAGCTATGGATGCAAGGACAGACCATCCATGATATCAAGATTATAGTTTAAACCATGTTTTAAGGCTATGTAGTGTTTGTTAATTAACATTTGCTTGTTTTACAATATTGGAGTAAAACAAGCTCATATATTTTGGGTTCTGATGGTGTTCGACAGATGAACTAAGCTCATGAGGCATTTAGAAGTTATATTCTTCAAAAATGAGTGGGTACATATCATTCATTTTTAAGTCCCCCAAAAAAGGATGTAGCAATTTAAAATGTAAAGTGGGAAAGTCGTTTAATGAAGTAAAGTCTGTGTTTGGAAGTTGTTCTCTAAATAGTAATGTCTCCCCCTGCAGGGGGAAATTTGATGGGAAATTGACCCAAAGCCTGACCAGCTAATCTGTGGAGCGTTGATGCCCTTTTCTCACCGTCTTGCCGACCTAAACTGTATCATGCTAGTTCAGGTGTTTTCATTTCACATTGTCCTTTCCAGCACGGTTCCAACTTTCATGACAATTGTATTAATTGTACAGCTTCCTGTATGATAACCTTCGTACATAATTCACTAACATTACAATGGAAAAAATAATCGCTTCAGTGTCTGTCCCAATTTTAATACACTGAGACTCGAAACATCTTGCAACAAATGATTGAGAGGCCAGAGCGTGTCAACAGCATCATTGATAAGGGTTACCTCTCATTGTGGCCTGGGTCAATTTCCTGTTGTTTTTCCCTCAATTACCCTGTAATTATTTTACAGCCTTCACACACTGAGGGCTAAGGGGCATTTATTCCATTACCATGAGAACTGTCAGGCTCTACTGGTGTCGTCTTCTGGGCCTGTAAAAGCAGGCCCTCTTTGTGCTGAAGTGGACTATTGTCACCCCCGCCTCCACTTATTGGCCCTATTTAACCATTTGCTTGGACAAGGAAGGGGTCGTCCAGGGTTCAAATGGTCTGAACTTTACCTTCAACCCACGCAACAATATGCCTTTATCAGCAAGTAGCTGGTGTGAGGAGTGTACGTGCAGGCCAGGGGGGGGAAAAATATCCTCTCTTTTTCCTTCCCTTTCCTCCCCCGTCTCTCTCTCATTTCACTCTCCCTTTCAAATGTTTTTCTCTCTCCTTCGCTTCCTCTCCCCTTCATATTTATGTAGACCTAAGCTCTTACTCATATTCTTACAGATGGTGGATAATCTTCCTCCACCCGGAAGCGTCTGATGTTTCTCTCCAAGTTTTCTGTGCATTCAATTCATTCAGTGTCAAACATTCACAAAGATATACTCTTCATTGGTTCAGATAGGGATGAAAGTTCAGACAAGACGCAAGTAAAGAAAACGAAGACTCCCAGCTTGTCGGAATACAATCTGAGATTAAAGAAATATCCATCCTTCAACTCTCATTAAAATAAAAACATGTAGGGTTGAATGGGTAATCCACCACTGAGTGTTCTATTGATAAGTCCCACCTTTGAAACCCTCTCACTTAACATGAAGAGAACAAAGCACAAAAACCATGGTGAGAATGGCGTGAGAATCTAGTTGTTCCTCACCAAGGACGGGTGTGGGGGGGTTCTTCCCAGCAGCCTCCTGGTAGGCACCACACCATGGGACAGCTCGGGTGAAAAGTGGACTAGATATTCAACCACCTTCGCTCCAGTATCTTCAGTCACAAAGGAGGAGCGGGTGGATTAGGGGAGGAAGTGGGGGAGTTTAGCATGGTTCCCTTTCAACAGGAGACCATTAGGGAACACTTCACAGGGTCAAGGGGGGACAATGGCCCCACACCTCATCCTGGGCTTAGCCAGGCCACACTCCCATGACCTTTGACCTCATCTTGCTGCACCTGTGAGACAGATGGAGAGAGACCCTGTGATGGCTTCCCCATTGAACTGTGGGTATTGTGACATGTTTCGGGCTCAGCTGACCCAGGCACTGTCTGTCAAAGCTGCGTGCAGTTATCATTGAGAGTCTCTCTATGGCCGGAACTGATTAACACAAGTAGGTATACATTGATCCGCTGAATGATGTCAGTGAAAAAAAGGACTAGGGCCAAGATAAGCTGAAAGGTGTGTTCAGGACTGTTTCTGCCACCATGGTGCGTTCCTCAGAATGCGAATCAGGAATCCAGATTCATGGGTATTTATTACACACACGAACAGAGGCACATGGGGGAGGGTTTGGAACAGAGGTTTTGGTAGGGCTTTTAAGGCCAGAAGCAAGGATGTGCTTTAGGATATGGCTTGTAAGGACTTGGAGATAGGATGTGAATAACACAGGACGTGGTGTTCTGGATGGAAGCTACAATAGGAACACCCCCCCCCCCCCTTTTGCCCTCAGAACAGCCTCAATTCATCAGGGCATGGACTCAACAAGGTGCTGAAAGCGTTCCACAGGGATTCTGGCCCATGTTGACGCCAATGCTTCCCACAGTTAATTCAAGTTGGCTGGATGTCCTTTGGACGGTGGAACATTTTTGATACACACAGGAAAATGTTGACTGGGAAGAACTCAGCAGTGTTGCAGTTCTTGACACAAACTGGTGTGCCTGGCACCTACTACCATACCCCATTCAAAGGCACTTAAATATTATGTCTTGCCCATTCATCCTCTGAATGGCACACGTACACAATCCATGTCTAAATTGTCGCAAGGCTTAAAAATCCTTCTTTAACCTGGCTCCTCCCCTCCATCTACACTGAGTGGGTTTAACAAGTGACATCAATAAGGGATCCTAGCTTTCACCTGGATTCACCTGGTCAGTCTATGTCATGGAAATAGCAGGTGTTATTAATGTTTTGTATACTCAGTGTATAGCATCTATAAAGTAAGGAGACCGCCAGGAAAAAAATAAAAGAGCAATGTCATTAGCATAATGAGAACATGGACATCAACAGGATAACAGGCAGAATAATATACAGAATTGATTAACATCTCCAACATCATAGTGAAAAGGAATTTAGTTTCTCATATCACACACAAAGGTAGGAAAGGAGCCGCCCTGGGGCATCAACAAGCATGATCCATTACCAGCGCAGGCTGCTTATATGGGAAAACAGAGGCGTGAAAAGGTAGAGGAGAGGTGATTAGGGAGTGGAAACAGGTGTGGAGAGAAGGAGTGTGGCCTAGGGTATTTGGAAGCAATTGGAGTCCTGTATGAGTGCCATGACCCTTCACTTAAGTCCGAATGCCACAATCTGTATGTTTTCCTTTCATGCTCCCTTCCGTTCATGTGTTGAGTCACCTGTAAACTCAGGGAAGGCTGGCGTTGTGTTACAATGTTCGGGTGGATATTTTTCCTAAACACGTGCTCGATTGTGTGGAAGTGTATTCTAGAGTGCAATTATACTTCCTGAGCAGAGGTGATCATGCCAATTGATAATATTGTATACTGCATGTACACATAGCCATGTTTTTCTTTGATACTACGCTATATTTTTTTGTGCCTCATTACATTACGTTCCATTTCCTTCTATAACTTGATAAGAATCCAGAAAATAATTCCAGAATCTAATGATCTAATAAATTGTGTTCGAAATTCCATTTGATATGACTATGAGATGATTTTCATCAGCTTTGTTGTGCAACTGTTCAATCAACTTCCCAGTGTGCCGGTAATGAGACTGGCTGCAATTGATATCTAGGAGCACGGTTGCAGCTAGGAGACTACTGCCATGATTACTTGGCAAATTAGTGTTAATGTGCATTTTTATCTACGAAATAAGACACAAATAATTAAGTAATAAAACAGATTAACTGCATTAGAGGGCTCTGAACAAAGGAGGTTAGAAACTTAACATACATTTGTATTTACGTTTTATAAAGAGTGGGTCTACATTGCAAGATTACACTATCTTGTTTTTGCATGGTCAGCTGCCAAAAGTTTTGTTTTTTGGCTATTCTGCAACCTGACTTCCTTTCTCTACCAAAAGCTTCACAGCCTACTGCCACAAACTGGGTCGGTGACTAATTAAAATGACTCTAATCAACTAGAGCAAATGTTATGCTGACAGGCCAAACTGAATTGATAGTGATAAACCTTGTCCAAACTTGATATTGATAAGGAGTCCTTATAAAGACATTTTAAACATTAAAAAGTATTTAGGCAGTTATAGGACATAGCATTTGTCTCTTTGGCTTCTTTTGGAATTATTTATTCAGTGTCTCGACCGCAATCCTCCACACTTCCTGTCTTTCCAGCTGTCTGTATTAATGCTCATCCCTCAGGGAGGAAGTTCGCCTTCTCTTCAGAGGCCATTCTACAAATCTTATTTCCAAGGACATCCTGTCAGTGAACTTATCGTGAGTGCATACAACACTGGGCCAAACAAGAGCGGCCAAGAATGTTTCATGGTCTGAAAAGGGTTGCCAAAAGGGCCAGTTGTTTTATCCATTGGCCAGATGAGTAAGTAGAAGATGATTCTTTCCCACTCACAAAGCCAGAAGGATACAGAATAAATAATTATCCATTTACGATACACAAGTTGTGATGTGATTGGAGGATGATCAACCATCATGCTCAACCTCATTTCTTCCCTTTTCTAATCTAGAAATTCCATATCTGCATTTGATCTTGAAGGGGCTGTAGGCTTTTCTCAATAAGTTCCACCCCAAGGAAAGTGTTACCGCTCCGTATTGGACCTATTTCGTCAACGAAAGGGGGAGGGTTCCTGTGCATTATACAGCCACCCTCTTGCCGTCAATTGCCCCTTTCTGTGTGACCTTAGACGCCAGATTTTTGCTGTGGCCTGCGGCTGTTGTTCTGGGCCTTACCCAGTCAGCCGAGGGACAGGTAGTGATATTGGGGGGAGAGGACTGGAGCCTGGGAAAAGGTCTTGTCTCTGAGTGCTCGCGGTGTTTTTTAGCAATTGGTTTTGCTATCTGGATCGATAAGCCGATAGGTGGTAAGAGGTGGAAATGGAACTGCAGACAAATAGCGCTTTTGTGGTGGTGGAAATGTAGCAAGGGTAAAGAATTGCAGGTTTTGGAATTGGAATTGAGGAATATCTTAAGCTTTGAGCGGAGTTGAACTGACACCATTGTATTAAGCCAAACTACACAAAACTATAGCAAGTACTCGAAAGTCCTCTAACATTGTGTTTTGACAGTGCGAAGTCTGCCAGATATGGTCCTTTATTTGATCATAGGACCCTTATAACCTCCTGGGATTTCATCAGTATGGCCTCAACATCAGCAGCTTCCTTTCCTCCGACCAAGCTAAATGAAGCCTAAGCAGCCTCCAGCAGCCCCTCTTTGCCTTATGAACAGTCTCCGTGTCTGAGTGCCAGAAGGAGGAGAAAGTGGGAGGTACAGTACCTTCAGAAAGTATTCATGCCCCTTGACTTTTTCCATATTTTGTTGTGTTACGAAGTGGGATTTGAATGGATTTAATGGTCATTTTTTTATCAATGATCTACACAAAATATTTTTTTTTATGTATTAATAAAACACTAATGTATAATGATTAGAAAAGTATTCAACCCCCGAGTCAATACATCTTAGAATCACCTTTGGCAGCGATTTCAGCTGTGAGTCTTTCTGGGTAAATCTCAAAAAGCTTCGCACACCTGGATTGTACAATATTTACCCATTATTCTTAAAAAGATTCTTGAAGCTCTGTCAAGTTGGTTGTTGATCATTTCTAGATAGACATTTTCAAGTCTTGCCATAGATTTTCAAGACGATTTAGGTCAAAACTGTAACTCGGCCACCCAGGAACATTCAATGCCGTCTTGGTAAGCAACTCCACTGTGGATTTGGCCATGTGTTTAAGGTAATTGTCCTGCTAAAAGATGAATTTGTCTCCCACAAACACTCTTTGTGAATGTTTGTCATTTGGAAAGCAGACTGAACCAGGTTTTCCACTAGGATTTTGCCTGTTCTTAGCTCTATTCCGTTTATTTTTATTTGTAAAAACTCCCTAGTCCTTGCCGATGACAAGCATACCCATACCACGATGCAGCCACCACCATGCTTGAAAATATGAAGAGTGGTATTCAGTGATTTGCCCCAAATACAACACTATGGATTCAGGACAAAAAGTGAATTTCTTAGCCAAATGTTATGCTGTATTACTTTAGTGCCATATTGCAAACAGGATGCATGTTTTGGAATATTTTTTTTCTGTACAGGCTTCCTTCTTTCATTTCACTCTGTCATCTATGTTAGTATTGTGGAGTAACTACAATGTTGTAGTTCATCATGTTATCTCCTATCACAGCCATTAAACTCTGCAACTGTTTTAATCACCATTGGCCTCATGTTGAAATCTCTGAGCGGTTTCCTTCCTCTCCGGCAACCAAGTTATGAAGGGCGCCTGTATCTTTGTAGTGACTGGGTGTATTGATACACCATCCAAAGTGTAATTAATAACTTCACCATGCTCAACGAGATATTCAATGTCTGCTTTTTTAGACCAATCTACCAAATTTACTGATAATTGTATGTGTGGGGTACAAAGGATTGGTATTTTTATGTATTTTATTTAACCCTTAAGTTGACTGAGAACACATTCTAATTTACAGCAACATCCTGGGGAATAGTTACAGTGGAGAGGAAGGGGGATGATTAGGTGGAAATTATGGTATGTGGGCCAGATTGGGAATTTAGCCAGGACACCGAGGTTAACAACCCTACTCTTACGATAAGTGCCATGGGATCTTTAGTGACCGCGGAGATTCAGGACACCCGTTTAACGTCCCACCCAAAAGACAGCACCCTACACAGGGCAATGTCCCAAATCACTGCCCTGGTAGTCATTTCAAAATCATGTTAAACATTTTTATTGCACACAGAGTGAGTACATACAACTTATTATGTGACTTGTTAAACACATTTCTACTCCTGAACGTATTTAGGCTTGCCATAACAAAAGGGTTTAAAACTTATTGACTGAAGACATTTCCGCTTTTCATTTGTAATTCATTTGTAAACATTTCTAAAAACATAATTCCATTTTGACATGATGGGGTATTGTGTGTAGGCCAGTGACACAAAATCAAAAATTTTAACTCAGGCTGTAACGCAACAAAATGTGGAAAAAGTAAAGGGGTGTGAATACCTTCAAAAGGCATTGTAGGTAGGAGTTGTGGGAGGGAGAGATGGTCCGGAGTTGATGGTTAATGCTCAGGAACAGTGCAATCTCCCAAAGGAGGGCAGAGTAGATTTCAAGATGGCCGTTGTCTATAGGACTGCCAGGGAGAGGGGTAAGACAAGGTTTTAGTTGCTATGAAAATGTATGATGAAGAAAAGCCTGATGAAGGCAACAGGCCAAGACACATTGTTTTTAACTATAAAGAAGCATTTGTATAAACTTCCACTCCAAGAGTTGCTGAATTTACACTTCCCTGTCATCGACGAAGGACTTTGAAATGATTTTGTAGAGCCCATACACAACAATGAAGACGTTAAGATTCTCATCTGTTTTGCTAAGGACAGATAAAACTACTATTCAAACTAATGGAATGGAAGCCTGCTTTCCTTTATCTTTCCCCAATGAGCTCAGCCATCAATATAGTCTCATTACAGGTGCAGCAACAGTGAATATGGTCAATTATCTCAGTTAAACCATAGCCCAGACACCGTGGGCCATGTCTGAACTTTTTCTACCTCTCCAAAATAAATCGATATTTCCGGCGCCACAGCAATTTCCATGGAGTCCTAGAGGGTGAAACTACTTTTTACACAATTGCAACTGGAAGGTAATAAAGAAGTTCTGGTCAGGGTAATTGTCCAACATGAAACGTGACTGATAAAGACACAGTATTGGTCATTTTCTTTGGCAAGCTTGTGGCAAGACGTGTGTGTGTGTGTGTGGTGTGTGTGTGTGTGTGTGTGTGTGTGTGTGTGTGTGTGTGTGTGTGTGTGTGTGTGTGTGTGTGTGTGTGTGTGTGTGTGTGTGTGTGTGTGTGTGTGTGTGTGTGTGTGTGTGTGTGTGTGTGTGTGTGTGTGTGTGTGTGTGTGTGCTGTTAATGAGGCAGGAATGGTAAGTATAGTGAGGGACACACTAATGAAGGGCTCTGTTAGATTAATTTGAACCTTGATCTGCGCCCACTAACAATGTGTGCTCCGGCACTTTGGCGACTAATAAGTATTTTTTAAACCTCCTGTTTTGGACTGGATGTGTCAATGTGTAGTTCATACATGCATAATATATGAGCAGAATTACTGTCTCACCTCAATTAGCCAAGAAATCCCTAGTTTGAAATAAATAGTTTTCTGGAAGCTATGCGGTGACATTTTCCCTACATTTAGACCCAAGTGGACCAGCCCTGTAGCAATTTGAGTTTCAGCCAATGAGCTTCAGGCCCCTCGCCATTTGGTTGACAGCTTGCAAGACCCACACACAGTAAAGCGAGAGAGAGCAATGACGTGGTGCACGTATCTGCACATTTGTGACGTATTACGCAATACTCGAGAACAACTTTTGGCTCGTGGGTGCTACTAAAAAGTATACAAAAGTACCAGAGAATATCTTTAATGGGGTTCGGGCATTATCATAAAATTGTAGTGGCAAATATGCAGCTCTAATGTGAAAATAGCACTTTTTCCTATCACATTTGCATTTTGTAATATCACTGAAATATCCAAAGGAAGGCACTATCAATATGCTTGACAGTAGCCGTTTTGTTCTGCAACAGAGCTCACAATGCTGGGGAATAACTTATCGTAACGTAATGTGTAAACCAACAGCACCTTTTATTGTTCTGTGTTTTTATATTGTGTTATTGATTTTAATCAGAATTTCAGGCTTTAAGAGAGAAATATACAAATGACCATTACTCAAGGTCAAATGCGCCATAATATGTACGTAATATGCATCATTGCATTGAATGTGTTGAAAAGGCCAAGAAACAGGCATGATAAATATCGAGGTGAAATGTTTTTAGTTGTGTGAAAAACCTCTATCTCTAAACAGTATGCCAATGGATGAAAAATAATGACTTCGTAAGATTCCTTTCTTGGACCAGAAAAATATCGTTTAAAAGCACCTATCAGACATAAAATCATTCTTATTCTCCACCCCAAGGAAGAAAAACAAGACTAGGAGAAAACAAGTCTTTCGGATTTGAAACACTGTTCAAAGCACAGGCATCCAGACCAACGCAACTACTGCCAAGAGTCCGGGATATGTGATATGTCCTCCTGACTTACAAAGATCTATTGAAAGCGAAGGGGGCTCCGATTGTAATTTATTTTTATTTTTTTTAAGTCTGTGACAGGCATCCGGATAGAGGATCATTCCGATTCTCATTATGTCTTCCACAACATTCCCTGGTTGCTTGGCACTCGTCCAAATGGCTCAGGAAGCCATGGAGGTGTCTGTGGCCATGCCTGAGGGGAAGTAGATATTATCCACTGCCTTGTTTTTTCTCCCCAGCACAGGACTAAGTGCCCAATGGTTTGGGTCTTTCACCTCTGCGCTGATAAAGGTTATCAGAGCAATTTAGTGCCAGGTATATCACATTATGGCAGACTTATGAGGTGGAAATCTAATTTTGCTTCTGGTAAGGGAACTCTGGAGGGGGAGGAGAGCTGGAGGTGTGACTGCACAGTGGTGGTGATGTGTGTGTGTGTGTGTGTGTGTGTGTGTGTGTGTGTGTGTGTGTGTGTGTGTGTGTGTGTGTGTGTGTGTGTGTGTGTGTGTGTGTGTGTGTGTGTGCGTGCGTGCGTGCGTGCGTGCGTGCGTGCGTGCGTGCGTGCGTGCGTGCGTGCGTGCGTGCGTGCGTGTGTGTGTGTGCGTGCGTGCGTAAGTGTGTGCGTAAGTGCGTAAGTACGTGCGTCACATCTCTCTCTGAGAGCAAGAATATGATGGTGCATAACACACTTGGAGGAGTTGTCATGGCAACAAAAACATTTTGTTGCCATGAGCAGGGGCTGAAGGTTTACGCTCATATACTGTAGACATGTTGGAATGTTGGAGTGGCAAATAGATGTGCATACCATTATACACATTACATTAGGTCTAACCTATTACAGTTGCTGTGCTTTCCCCTTAAAAGGAATATTTGAATGATTATCTTTATTATATGTATAATTATGCCATCTCCCAGAATAACAAATAAAGCAAAACAATCTAAGATGGACACTGCTGAAACAGCACCACATGTAGCAGCGATATCTGCAAATAATGATTTACTGTGCTTGGTAACTATAGTGACAAATGTCCATTCGTATTCAGTCGAATACGCTGCAATTGAAATAACGATGTGATCAACTTTACATAGAGATGAAAAGATACCATAACTTTTCATAACCTCACATTCTCATATGATAAAGCATGAACATTGTGAAATGAATTGCAGTCAAAATGCAGAGAGATCATTGCAAGGATCACGTGATTGATTTGGGTATTTATTTTTACTCAGAGGTTACCTGCTCACGCATTCAGCATATTCTATATATTACATATTCTAGCTGTCACAGACACCATGAGTAGAAGTTACATTAATAGCTATCAGTGTACAGATGTAGGATCTTTATTTAGTCACTCTTTTGTTGCTGGGAATTTTCCTACACAGCAGAAAATGGGAACCCGTGGTGTATTCGAGTTTTAAAAAGGCTTCTAAAGTTTGTCATTTCCACTTTGAAATGTCCGACTTGATTTGCCCTGATGAAAAATGTATCAACCTCTACAAAAATGTTAATTAATTATAATCCACATAATAATTAACATTTCCTGTTGCTGCAGGATTATTTTCCTGCTGTAGCAAACTGGCTCAAATTAAATATGTAGGTGTATTTGCTCTATTTAACTCTGATTAAAGAGAAGGAAGAGAGAGAATGTCATCACCTCCACTTGTCTCCTCTGTAGTCACACGCATTGCTAGTAATCATCAATAGCAACGCATGTTGATGGATAAAGTTGATGAGCAAATCCATTTCGGGAGGTTATATACTCTCGGGTACGGTTAATAAACCTTCAAAGTACAGTCGTGGTTTGCCCTATCCTTTGAATCCAGCATTTCCACACCTGACCAACATAAAATTCCCCACAATACTTCCTCGCAAAATGTGTGGGAAAGATAAAGTGATGCAATTAGACGGTGTCTTTCTTTCCCATTCATTTGGGATTGAGGCATACGGCTTGAACTGTCACAAGAGATGATGTGGGACTTGGGCTCATCTCGATTCTCGACATAAGGCCACTTTTGATGTCTGAAATTGTCTGGCTAACTTTAATTTCGAGGTGAATGATCCCTTTAAACTTTCTCAAACGGCTGTGAGCTAGGTAACAAGAAGGTGCACATAACAGAACTGAAAATCTCATGGATGCGCCTGTGTAAAGAAAAATTTAAAGTGCAACAATCTTACCTACAGATGTAGAATCTTAATATGACCCATTTCGTCACAGGAGGGAAATAATCCTGCAGCAGGAGTATTTGAATGAATTATTATATTTAGAATTGCCGCCAGGGGTAGCTGGACGCGGTGTTTTGTAAGCTATGCAATGCAGTACCGTACCTAGAGGGTTTGGGGAAGTCTCTACAAATCAACCAAGGTCATACCATCAAGTATCATCAAGTATTCTCATGCCTTACTAGAGCATTGGACACAACACAAACGCTGGCATGTGATGAAAGGATAACATATACAGTAACAGTCAAAAGTTTGGACACAACTACTCATTCAATTCTTTATAGAATAATATTGAAGACGTCAAAACTATGAAGTAACACCTATGGAATCATGTAGTAACCAAAAAAGTGTTAACAGTGAAAAGAAGGTGTTTACATCAAACAGTTTGCAATGACTTCTCTCCCCATAGGAATACATTGCCTGTTCCCATAAATTCAACCTGAAGCCTATGTGGGTTATGAATGCCTAATGAACCTGTCTTCGATGGCAATTCATCAGGCCACTATGAGGTCTACTTGTGTTGATCCTAAGCTTCCTGGAGCAACCGGAAGTGATTAAATTCACCCTAAAGGTGTTTTGATATACCAAACCTGCAGTTTGTGAAAATCACTGCATTCAACTCTATGTAGATCAGTCAATTCTCAAAGTAAAACTTGAAACTCAGGATTCTGTAAGAGCATACCCCAATCAGGATATGTGTTTACTTTTAGCTTCCTGTGCCAACTAGAAGTGCCTTAAATTGGGGTCATAGGGGCTGTTTCGAAGGGTTAAAAAGGTCAGATATTTCCAAAACTTCATATGTGTGATTAGGCAA
Organism: Salvelinus fontinalis; assembly: GCF_029448725.1. NCBI lineage: Eukaryota > Metazoa > Chordata > Actinopteri > Salmoniformes > Salmonidae > Salvelinus > Salvelinus fontinalis. The sequence continues at coordinate 12,367,828 of NC_074705.1, forward strand.
CCCTCATGAACTGTAAATCAGTCATTTCTCCCAACAGATGTCAAAGAAAAATCTCTCTCACACACACACACACACACACAGCAAGGATGGAGTGACACAGTGGGGGGCTTAAAGACACACAGAGCCGGCAATGGTATTGCCATAATCTCTAGGCTGTGCCGAGGTCAACGAGATGCCCCACTTGACCGTAGCTCGCTCGGTCTGAGCGCAGCGACCGTTCAAAAATGTAGGCCCATAATGAAGCCTGGAGGCCCATAATGTAGGCCCATAATGAAGCCCCTAAATTTCAGGGGCTTATAGGGGACAGCGGCGGAACCATTAGGGTTAGAAGGACAATTCAACCATTGTAACGTTCCTGAGGTCCTCCCGATCTGTGCAAGCCTAACCTTGACCGTGTGGCATTAACCCTTAAACAAATCAAAATAGATTTTAGATTTTTCAAAGTAACCAACCTTTGCCTTGAAGACAGATTTGTACACTCTTGGCAGTCTATCAACCAGCTTCACATGGAATGCTTTTCCAACATTCTTGAAAGAGTTCCCACATATGCTGAGCACTTGTTGGCTGCTTTTCCTTCACTCTGCGGTCCAACTCATCCCAAACCATCTCAATTGGGTCGAGGTCGGGTGATTGTGGAGGGCAGGTCATCTGATGCAGCACCATCACTCAACTTCTTGGTCAAATAGCCCTTACACAGTCTGGAAGTGTGTTTTGGGTCATTGTCCTGTTGAAAAACAAATGATAGTCCCACTAAGCAAAAACCAGATGGGAAGGCGTATCGCTGCAGAATGCTGTGGTAGCCATGCTGGTTAAGTGTGCCTTGAATTCTAAATAAATCACTGACAATGTCACCAGCAAAGCACCCCCACATCATCACACCTCCTTATCCATGCTTCACGGTGGGAGTCACACATGCGGATATCATCCGTTCACTTACAGTACTCTGCGTCTCACAAAGACACGGTGGTTGGAACCAAAAATCTCAAATTTGGACTCATCAGACCAAAGGACAGATTTGTACTAGTCAATTGTCCATTGCTCTTGTTTCTTGGCCCAAGCAAGTGTCTTCTTATTGGTGTCATTTAGTAGTGGTTTCTTTGCAGCAATTCGACCATGAAGGCCTGATTTACGCAGTCTTCTCTGAAAAGGTGATGTTGAAATGTGTCTGTTACCTGAACTCTGTGAAGCATTTATTTGGGCTGCAATCTGAGAAGCAGTTAATTTATCCTCTGCAGCAGAGGTAACTCTGGGTCTTCCTTTCCTGTGGCGGTCCTCATGAGAGCCAGTTTCATCATAGCGCTTGATGGTTTTTGCGACTGCACTCTCAAAGGTCTTGACATTTTCCGGATTGACTGACCTTCATGTCTAAAAGTAATGAGGGACTGTTGTTTCTCTTTGCTTATGTGAGCTGTTCTTGCCATAATATGGACTTTGTCTTTTACAAAATAGGGCTATCTTCTGTATACCACTCCTACCTGGTCACAACACAACTGATTGGCTAAAACGTATTAAGAAGGAAATAAATTCCACAAATTAACTTTTAACAAGGCTCACCTGTTAATTAAAATGCATTCCAGGTGACTACCTCATGAATCTGGTTGAGAGAATGCCAAGAGTGTGCAAAGCTGTCATCAAGGCAAAGGGTGGCTACTTTGAATAATCTCAAATTATCAGGAATCAAAGTAAGACTCAAGTGCAGACTGTGTGAAGTAACAATGTTTATTGTAACCACAGGGGCAAGCAAACGACAGGTCAAGGTAGGCAGGGATCAAATATCCTGAGCAGAGGCCCAGGTGAAGGACGGCAGGCAGGCTCAGGGTCAGGTCAGGCAGAGGTCGGTAATCCAGAGGTGGAGCAAAGGTACAGGACAGCAGGCAGGCTCAGGGTCAGAGACAGGCAGTGGTCAGGCGGGCGGGTACAGGGTCAGGACAGGCAAAGGACAAAAACTAAGAGGATGAGAAAAAGGGAGACTAGGGAAAACTAGGAACTGAGACAAAACACTGGTAGGCTTGAACAAACAAGAAAACACAGGTATAAATACACAGGGGATAATGGGGAAGATGGGCGACACCTGGAGGGGGGTGGAGACAAGCACAGGTGAACTTTTTACTGGTACTGTGTATATACCAATATAATTATATATAAATGCATATCAAACATGAATATATGTATATTCAATTAAATTCATACAGTATTGTAACATTATTGATGCCTTTAACTATCCTTGCAGGGGATTAGACATATGAACTGAAGTCACCAGATGGCCAAGCCTCAAAACCAGAAACATTACGAGACATCAACACTTGTAATTTTGAAAAAATGTAAAACGTGTTGGTTTTCCTGTATCAGTCCTTATAACACAGTCCATTATACAAAATAATTCATTCCCAAGTGAGGTACATCAAGGAGATTAACCCCAGCATTCATAAATTTGATAACTACGAGGGCACATTTTGTCATGATATCCACAGTTGAACAGGACAAGAGTTTACAGGTTTTTGTTCCAGCTCTTCACTAACACCTAATGTAACTAATTGTGGTCTAAATTGAAGACGGGCACAGAGTTCAATCTCCAGGGTCAGAAATCACATCTGTGTTATAGAATGAGCTTCATAAATTACAATGCCCTGACAAATATCCATGACAATAAAACAGCTGAATCTATTTCTCTCTAACATTGCTGTTGCACACTCCTGAATAATATCCTGGGGATACATTTTAACAGGGACCTAGGTATCTAATCCAAATGTTCCCTGCATAATAATAATATATATATACATGTGTGTATATATATGTGTGTATATATATAATAATACACTGCTCAAAAAAATAAATGGAACACTTAAACAACACAATGTAACTCCAAGTCAATCACACTTCTATGAAATCAAACTGTCCACTTAGGAAGCAACACTGATTGACAATAAATTTCACATGCTGTGCAAATGGAATAGACAAAAGGTGGAAATTATAGGCAATTAGCAAGACACCCCCAAAAAAGGAGTGATTCTGCAGGTGGTGACCACAGACCACTTCTCAGTTCCTATGCTTCCTGGCCGATGTTTTGGTCACTTTTGAATGCTGGCGGTGCTCTCACTCTAGTGGTAGCATGAGACGGAGTCTACAACCCACACAAGTGGCTCAGGTAGTGCAGTTCATCCAGGATGGCACATCAATGAGAGCTGTGGCAAAAAGGTTTGCTGTGTCTGTCAGCGTAGTGTCCAGAGCATGGAGGCACTACCAGGAGACAGGCCAGTACATCAGGAGACGTGGATGAGGCCGTAGGAGGGCAACAACCCAGCAGCAGGACCGCTACCTCCGCCTTTGTGCAAGGAGGTGCACTGCCAGAGCCCTGCAAAATGACCTCCAGCAGGCCACAAATGTGCATTTGTTCATTTCTCCAAAAACTACGATCTTTGTCCCCATGTGCAGTTACAAACCATAATCTGGCTTTTTTAATGGCAGTTTTGGAGCAGTGGCTTCTTCCTTGCTGAGCGGCCTTTCAGGTTATGTCGATATAGGACTCGTTTTATTGTGGACATAGATACTTTAGTACCTGTTTCCTCCAGCATCTTCACAAGGTCCTTTGCTGTTGTGCTGGGATTGATTTGCACTTTTCGCACCAAAGTACGTTCATCTCTAGGAGACAGAACGCGTCACCTTCCTGAGTGGTATGACGGCTGAGTGGTCCCATGGTGTTTATACTTGCGTACTATTGTTTGCACAGATGAACGTGGTACCTTCAGGCGTTTGGAAATTGCTCTCAAGGATGAACCAGACTTGTGGAGGTCTAAAATGTTATTTCTGAGGTCTTGGCTGATTTCTTTGGATTTTCCCATGATGTCAAGGAAATAGACACTGAGTTTGAAGTTAGGCCTTGAAATATATCCACAGGTACACCTCCAATTGACTCAAATTATGTCAATTAGCCTATCAGAAGCTTCTAAAGCATGACATAATTTCCTGGAATTTTCCAAGTTGTTTAAAGGCACAGTCAACTTAGTGTATGTAAACTTCTGACCCACTGGAATTGTGATACAATGAATTGTAAGGTAAATAATCTGTCTGTAAACAATTGTTGGAGAAATTACTTGTGTCATGCACAAAGTAGATGTACTAACCGACTTGTCAAAACTATAGTTTGTTAATTAACACGAAATTTGTGGAGTGGTTGAAAATGAGCTTCAATGACTCCAACCTAACCTGTATGTAAACTTCTGAATTCAACTGTGTGTGTGTGTGTGTGTGTGTGTGTGTGTGTGTGTGTGTGTGTGTGTGTGTGTGTGTGTGTGTGTGTGTGTGTGTGTGTGTGTGTGTGTGTGTGTGTGTGTATATATATATATATATATATATATATATATATATACACACTACATGACCAAAAGTATAAGAACACTTGCTCCACTCTTCTGGGAAGGCTTTCCGCTAGATGTTGGAACATTGCTGCAGGGATTTGCTTCCATTCAGCCACAAGAGCTTTAGTGAGGTCGGGCACTGATGTTGGGCGATTAGACCTGGCTCCCAGTTGGCATTGCAATACATCCCAAAGATGTTCAATGGGGTTGAGGTGAGGGCTCTGTGCAGGCCAGTCAAGTTCTTCCACATCAATCTCGACAAGCCATGGACCTCACTTGGCGCACGGGGGCATTGTCATGCTGAAACAGGAAAGGACTTTCCCCAAACTGTTGCCATAAAGTTGGAAGCACAGAATCATCTAGAATGTCATTGTACAGTATGCTGTAGCATTAATATTTCCCTTCGCTGGAACTAAGGGGCCTAGCCCGAACCATGAAAAACAGCCCGCGACCATTATTCCCCCTCCACCAAACTTTACAGTTGGCACTATGCATTGGGGCAGGCAGCGTTCTCCTAGCATCCGCCAAACCCAGATTCGTCCGTCGGACTGCCAGATGGTGAAGCGTGATTCATCACTCCAGAGAACGCATTTCCACTGCTCCACAGTCCAATGGCGGCAAGCTTCACACCACTCCAGCCGACGCTTGGCATTGCTCATCGTGATCTTAGGCTTGTGTGCGGCTGCTCGGGTGTGTCATGAAATGCACTGATGTTGGTATAGTGCCAACATCAGTGCACACATACTAAGTTGACTGTGCCCTTAAACAGCTTGGAAAATTCCAGGAAATTATGTCATGCTTTAGAAGCTTTTGATAGGCTAATTGACATAACAGTTCTTGTGCTGGCGTTGCTTCCAGAGGCAGTTTGGAACTCGGTAGTGAGTGTTGCAACTAAGGACAGACGATTTGTATGCGCTAGTCGGCGGTCCCATTCTGTGAGCATGTGTGGCCTACCATTTCGAGGCTGAGCCATTGTTGCTCCTAGACGTTTCCACCTCACAATAACAGCACTTACAGTTGATTCAATTTCACTGACGGTTCAAGGTGCTGAAGCCACAACTACCTTTAATAATGTGCAATCGTTTTGTTAAAAGTTTTGCATATTCTTAGGCTTGGTCACGTTGTTTTCAGTAAGAGTAGAATAACTTAGCAACACAATAGGCGAGCAAAAGGGAATGTGGCAAGATACATTTTGCTAACGTTAGCTAGCATGCAGCTAGCTAGCAAAACAGAATCTTCAACAGAATGCACAAATAATGTGGCTGGCTAGTAAGCCTAGATTTAACAGAACACAGCTAGCTGCCTTTCCAACGTTTTTCATCAGATAATGTTAAAATGTCTTACCTCCAAACGTGTCAGGCAGGACTGTTTTCTCCTGCCAAGCCAATGCAACCTTTCGGTTACTAGTCCAATGCTCTAACCACTAGGCCACCTGCCTCCCCATATAAAACAATGGTTGTGGATGTGTATAGCTGCATTCCAGATACATTTTTGCACAATTCAAGTCATAGGACCTCGGCCTAGCTTTTGAGCGAGTGAGAGAGAAGATTATTTTGATAGCAAGCCCTGATCCCAATGACTCTACTGCCCCCGCATGGACTGAACGAGAACTGCTCATTTACAGCCACACGAGGCTCATTTGAATTTCCTGATGCATCAGGAAAATGATCCGCAACAAAAAAATTATAAAGTTAAGAGATCCAACATCTGTACATCTTACTTTTGGGCCACTTTTTTTCCTCACAAATACATGTGCAGGTACCTCTGAGTAGAGGAGAAGGGTTCAGCAAAATACCCTGTCTGTAACCCTGTCTTTACAACACAAACACATAAGGTGACATTTAAATCAAGGAAAACAGCACTGAACTGTGCCTCAACTCCCACACGTCTTACCGTTACTTTCAGAAGGATCCCAAAGAGTTCAATTCAATCACTACAGATTTCATAAGGTCAACCAGCAACAAATTTGGACAAATCACAATGTAAAGAATAAAAATATGGCGAACAGAAAACAGTGTGTCATCCCACTTCCTGTGCATACTAGTTATCAGCCTTTTCACAGTTAAATTTGATCAACTCCTGCGTCCCCTCTCCTCCGTCTTCTCTCGCCTCAATTTGAAAAAGGTCAATGGTAATTGAGGAGAGGTGGCGATGAGAATGAATGTGGACAAAAATGCACTTGTATGAAATGAGAAGCTCCTTCTCCACTCACGCGTCGTCCTCAGGCAAATTACATTTACAGGGGTGGATCGCAAAATAAATGCGTAAAGTAATAAAATCAAATGAAATTACATTTCATAGACATTTTATGTACATTTTATAGCATATAGTTTTTAAATGTGTGCATTATTTTCTCCTCCGACAATAAAACAGCTGATTCAAAGGGGTTGTGACAGATATCAAAACTCTTCTAAGGTAGGATACACTTGTGCTTCCTCACCAAAAGGAGGCTATTGAGGAGGAGAGGATTGCCAACTAACTAAATTGACACACTCCTCGACCACGAAACCACCCACTTATCGATTTCCGGGTCACAAAGGAGAAAGGATGGCGGAGAGGACGGAGGACGGACATTTGCCCAAATTAGAAAAACCCCATTGGCATTCTGTCTGTTCAGTGAGATGGATCTTTTGGCTCCCCTCACCTAAATCAGACGTACATTTGGCTCCCAAACGGCTTTTCGTTCAGTACTGCTTTAAAATGGATGAAAAACCATGTCAAACATCACATTTCTAATGTAAAGCAATTATGTCAGATCTTGAAATCTGAGTTCAAATACATTTTACCTGACAAAATTAAATGTAAAAAATGTGCATGGACGAGAATGAGGCTCTCTCCTCCCTACCTATTGTTCCTGCAGTGAGGATTCACCATCTTCAGAGTATGATGGTGTAACTGATCGACAGATAATCGTTGTTTGAAACTCAACAAGCAGTAGTAGCAGTGTGCAAATCAGGGAGCCAAATGAACGGCTCTCTCACGGATGCGATTGTGATCCCCATGTCCACCAAGAAATCTGTTCAAAATGAGCCGTTCTTTCGCAAATTACCCATCATTGGTGCAAACAGGAAACAACAGACAACAAAAGAGCCACACTAATTATAAGTCTACACATCATGTGATTATACCTTCTCGACACGTACATGGTGTCACCAGCAGAAGAGTAGCAATTTCCCCTGCATCAAATCCTGGCACTATTAGAGACAGATTTGCCTTCAGAAAGTATTCACAACCCTTAACTTTTTCCACATTTTGTCGCGTTACAACCTGAATTTAAAATTGAGATGTTTATTCACTGGCCTACACACAATACCCAATTGTGTTTTTAAAAATGTTTACAAGTTAATTAAAAAGGAAAAGCTGTAATGTCTTGAGCCAGTAAGTATTCAACCCCTTTGTTATGGCAAGCCTAGATAAGTTCAGGAGTAAAAAGGTGCTTTAAAGGTCACATACACTGTGTGTGGGAGAGCAAAGCAAGAGCAAAGACTTAGGCTTCGCCACTAAAGCAGAGAGAATACATTACGCATTCATACACTTCTACTAAAATGGTGTTGAGTGACTCAAGGCTACTGCTTGGGGATTTCATCCAAAGTAAGAACTTGTCAGTCTTCTAGCAATGTTGTTTTCCATAGACTTGTGTACATATCTAATTAGTGATGGTCCTGTAGAAGCACTGTGGGGAGTGTTTTCCCCATTGTCCCCAATCATGTCATCGATGGCATGCTTCTGAACAACGTCTCGTGCTGTTGAGACTTTCCTGGACAGCCTTGTGTGCCAGAAACTTGACAAAAAAAGAGATATGTGGTTAATTAAAATCCATAGAGTATGATCTCTGTAGTCCTGGTGCAGGATTGGGGCACCTTATTGAATTATGAGACAAAATATTTCATTCAAATGCCATCCATTGGAACAAACAGAAGAGGGGTTCTAAATGAATATAGCAAACTAATTGGCTTCGTGTGAGGTAAAAACAGAAAACGCATATGGTAGTATGCTACAAATAGCCAAACATTGGCCAATTATGTGATTATGTTTTGATTATTGTATGGTGTCCTAAGAGGCTCTGAGGACTAAAGAGATAATTTCCAGCAAATACTAAACTAATTCATTAATACATGCAACTTTAGCCCTAAAAAGAAGATATGTGGGTGGATGTATTGTAAGATTTAGTCATTGGATACACTTTATAACAGAAAAGATGATCTGTGTGGTATGTATTGTTAGATTTAGTCATTGGGGACACTTTATAACACAATGTACAAATTGAGAGTTTGACTGCTATTCTGGTGTCCTATTCTTACCATAAACATGTTGTCCAAGTTTAGCTAATAGCAACTCATCTAAAAGAAACAACAATAACAAAAAAACACCCTCACAGTCGAAAAGGAGGTATTATTTCTAACAGTGGAGCCAACTTTTCACTTCTACCTCAGCACATTTGTTTTCTCTGACTATTTCAATATGATCATAGTCACATTGTAACCATGCCCAACTGCCAAGAAATTGTGTACTGCTGCACTTTTCTCCTTTCAGATACAAAGAGTGGATAAACAGAGAGTGCCCAGGGAGACAGTTTTTGGCTCCGGTCTTTAGGGAGGTATCCATAAATCAGCCAAAACATAGACACACACAGCGGTCTAACAGTGAGCACAGAGAGTGAATGGGCACAGAGGCCCTTAATAGTGTAGGGTTGCTGCAGCAGACCAAGTTCTTTCCTTGAATCCATTTTCATGAGAGACTTTTTGCATTCCAGAGAACCAAACAGTCCAAACTGTGTCTCTAGAAGACTGGCCTGCCACTTTTTCTCCAAAGTAATGCTTACACCATTAAATTAGGTACTTAAAGGGAGATTAGGCATGTTTATTTAATGAATAAACACACTGATTTGTTATTTGTTTTATGGATATGGGCGCACTCAGGAATCATTGTGCTATTAAGGATCCAAATCTATTAACGTGATGGATATGATTGCATGGTATACTCTGAGTGAAAAAAAGAAATGAGTGATTTCTGTCAACTTGGGAGGTACATTTTAATGAATAAAAGCACACAGTCAAGTTCATATAGCCCAGGTGTGTGCAAGGGTGGAGAATAATCAGTTTGTATCTTGTAAACATATTTCCTTCTGGATTTTACCTCCCTTTGTTACACAATGTTCCAGGGTAATAGTTTGGCCTGTTAATTTGTGATACCTATCCTGCTTTAGTGTACATTATACTGTCATTAAAACTTTGTCATGTTGCTCTGGTTGTGTTCTTATGTGCAAAACTTCTATTAAGATAAATAGGCTGAGGATATTATAATAGTTATTTATGTTGGTCTGGATTCCTAGATTCGGGAGTGTGGACAAGGTTGCCAAGTATCAATTTCCCTATGCCAGCATTCTTCCAGAGAAGTGAATATAAAAAACAGTGTAAAGGCTCTGATCTGAAACTGAAATGCTCCCAAAGTCCAATACTTATCATACTTTAGGCTTGAGGATAGATAGTTTATACTACCATTGTAAGCAATGGTGCAACCCATATAGCAACAACAAATGTTTCACTCCTTTAAAAGCAACTAAGCTCCTAATTTGTGTCACTCTGAGTGTCTTCTAGTTGGACCCACTCCTTACGTCACCTCATTGATTCCCAATGAGTGGTTAGTGGTTTGTCTAGTCTCCCCCTCCTACCTAAGCATCAGCCAATGCACCAGATTCAGTCTAGTGTGCAAAAGCAGCAGCAAACGTATTCCTCTCATGTACACCAACGCTCCGTTTTATGGGTCAAGAATGTGTATAATAGGGGTCTGACATCTGTGAAGATATTCATTGTAAGTACTCTAACCTGTGCATGACTTGTAAATACTCTACCTCATCTGACACTGAGATAAAGGGATTTTGAGAATTTGTTATGGAATTTTGAGGGACAAATGGGAAAAGGTTGAACCTTAATTTGAGCTAACCTAGATGGAAGTCAAATAAACTGACGGGCATATATGAAAAACACATTTATAAGTAGCCCTAACAAATAGACATTGAGTTTAATCTGATGTAGCCTAGCCTAGTACACTTTCCTGCACAATACGCAACATGGCATATATATTTTACAACACAACCAGTTATAAAAAAGGTATGAACAGCTTAGAAGCTAAACGTAGCTGTCAGAAGTAATCACACAACCAATATGACCTGAGATATGGGGTTTATTACACTGTGTCCTAATCTTATGTAACTGACCTCGCCAGTCCATTTAAGTGCCAAGACTTTCTCATTAATCCAGACCTGGCATTCCTCAGTGACTCAATTTCTGGCTTCGTTACTATGACAGTGGCGAGGGAGAATGCCCTAGCTGGTTCAAAATCAGTCAGGATTTAAAATAAGAGGCTATACTTCCTGCACTCTCAGTCTAACCTGGTGTAATGGCTGTTCATAACCCGATCTTAATTGGACCAACAGTCTTCGGCGTCAACAGTTGTGGTTAGAGCGAGAAGGCTAACCCACTTGTGTTATCAATATGTGATGCGCTTTAATTACAGATCACACACCACATACCACTTCCTCCTTCTACTCAGGGCTCGATAGGCTTTTCTCATTAATAATAGTAATGTCTCTTTGTTTCGCTATCTCTTATTTTTACATCATGAGAAAAACTAAACAAACTGTGTCTTAAACCAGGTAAATTAACAGTGAAAATAACAGTGAAAATAAAGACAGACAAGATAGCTGTGGAATTAATTGATAAACATGCTATTTTGTTCCATTAGCGAACTTCCATTCATTTCAACCCCATACAGTGTAAGTATAGAGGAGATTGTCTCAGATGTTGGTGGGGGGTGACTTTGTAAAGCCAAACTCCAGTCATGTCATGTTTATCTTTTGCCTGAAATCCCCAAACTCTGCATGCACCATTTCCGTTGCATCCCCATTTCATCTTTTGTGTAGAGATGGGAAAGGGGTTGAGAGAGAGGGGGGGTTGAGAGTGAGAGAGAATTAGAGAGAGAGAGAATTAGAGAGAGACAGGGAGAGAGAAAGACAGCTGTTCCTTGTATGGTTCAGGAAGCAGGATTTAAAGTATGTCTTTAGAGTTATTTTGGGATGGATGGGAAACAGCAGTGAAGACAGGAAACACAGCTGAAGCCAAGGGAGCTGGGGGGGCACAGTCCTTGTTATTCCCCTGGAAGGGGGGTCTAAGGGGAGGGGGTCGGTGTAAGAGACAGGATATTGTTGTTATTGACAGATTTTTTTTAAGTTAACTTCCTGAATGTCCCTCTCTCCTCGTCACTCCACTCCCCCTCCTTCCTTCTCGCCCGGGGGGCTTGGCATTGACAACATGTGACAAGGGGAATCTAGGACCTATCGAGCAGCGGGAGTTCCAGACAGACAATAGGGCTGTCACTTACCTTTTCCCCTCTGCAGCTGAAAGGGAGGCCCCGAACAATGGCTTCCCCTCAGCTGGAGGTCGCAGTGTCTCCGGCTTTTTGGGAACACTCCCAGCCAACAAGAGGCATTCATCACTATAGAAACCCTACCTTGACCCCTCACCACTCGCCTTTCTCTTTCACTGCATTCTAGAGAGGTATATGCATGTTCCCCCTTTCTCTCTATCTCCCTCTCTTTCTTTGATGATAATTAAAAAAATTATGTTGTTGCCATGTTTAGGCTTCCATTCCTTTAAAGTTCAACTCCTACCACAAACAGTGAAGCAAACCAAGTTGTGGTGGACCGAACTTGTACTCTCTGTAAGTGGCTAAGGGTACACTTTATGTCAATCAAATGGTTATAAGGATATTTCTATACGGAGGTCTGAACTACTATGTATGAACATCCCAGCTTTACATGGGCCCTGCTAGGGAGAGGGGGATGGGAGGACTGCCTTTGAATATTGGATGAAGTATGCAGGGAAGGAAACGAGTCAGGACAGAATGATAGTGTGTGGGCTGTATTGAAGGAGGGAATGGTCGTATTTGCAGACGATCCATATCAATGAATCAATCTCTGTGTAGGTTCGATGTAGTTGAACAAGAAAATTATAATCTGAAGGTTGTTCCTGCGGAAACAAGTAGAGTCCTGTTCATCTGTAATTCCACAAGAGGGCACTACTTTTCACATAATCACAAATTGAGGTGAATAATATAAAATGCAGCCTAAAGTTAATGTCCGTTGTAAATTTAAAACACCCAGAAATGGAGGTAAATAAGGTCTTAACACAGTCAAAGAGATGCAATCAACACAAACGTTGTGTACAGTACCATTTTCTTAATTCCAGTAAAGCATTAACATAACAAACTAGAATGTAGGGAAACAAGTACCGCATCATGAGTAGGAATGATCATCCCATTCCCAGAGATACTCTGACTGCCACTTCCCATGCTTTTCCCTCTCTGACGTGGATTTGCTTCCTGTATCTCCAATGCTGTGATACAGCTGAAACATTTACAAGGCAGTTGAGAGTTCAAGAGAGTGCCTTTGGAAATGCACGATGCCCCTCCATGTTGCCTCATTCAGAAATGGCCTACTCACACCATCGAATTCCACCCTGCATGCATAATCACAATTGCTGTCCAATTACAACTTCTGCAAATGGCCCAAGTGAAAACCGGGGCATTTCTTACAACCTATATGGTCCTCTCCTCTGACAATAGCACAGTAATAAGCATATTAAAATAGATTGACAATAGCCTACCCTACACCTTCTCTATTATCAATAGTTTCAATGGCAATAACCATTGGAAACAGAAAAATATAGTATAGTGTTTTGCAAGAAAGTATACTTTTAGAACTGGATTCAGTGCTACTACACACGATCTGAACAAATGCTGCCTATCAAGCTGCAGACCTGATATTCCTTCAATTAACGTAGCCTAGGCTATGTTAGAACGTTTTGCAATGCCTGAAGTTTTGTCACTGGGAATGTGGCCTGTCCCTTTGCAGTTGGGAACAGTTTGATAGCACAGGGTGTGAATGCGAGCCCTGTAGCTCCAGCCAATGAGCTGGGACCGGATACGAGATATCCTCTGAAACAGCAACTGCTTTGTCCTCCCTCACTTCCATATGACGCCATTTACAGCATAAACCCGACCTCTTCTCCGGAAAGAGGAAAAAACAAGACGAGAAAAACTTGAAAGCACCTCGGCGTGTAAGGCAGACAAACATTCAACAATTACAGCGAGTATTTTTTCGAAATCCAGGCTACGCCGGAGTGCAACAAACTCAACGGATTCAAACGTATCGCGTGCGCATTTTCACTTTTCTAATTCACAAAAAAGTGGAGAGCCAGTGATTGATTCGTTTTTGGCAGTATTTCGCCTCGGGTACTCTCGCAGTGGCTATGTTTTTGATTTCGTAAAATTGGAATCTGGAAATATTGTTTGTAGCTACTTTATCGTTGCACTGTATCGTGTGGATGGGTTTACCGATTAATTTAAGTAGGAATACACTTTCAGAATTTGGAATTTAATACAACAAACGGGGCTGAAGTGGTGCGAACACGGTGAGTTCGTGAAATCAAGTTTGTACTATTTCAACAACAAAGTAGCCTAACTATGGCCGTTACAATGTTTAAAAGTTGTAACATAAGAGTAGCTTTAACAATTCAGCATTGTGCATGCTCTCGGACTCGGGAGTTCCAACTGCCGACCCGCATTGACTTTCCCCATCCTTCCCCCTGCAATCCCAGCATTTTCTCATCTGAATAGGCCTACAGCTTCTTGCTCTAAAAAGTAGGGTTTTAGTTTTCCCCCTTCTGAATAATGTTCTAGACATCACACTCTTATTCAAAAATGGATAGCCTGTCAGTAGATAATGCATTTTGACTAGATAAATTAAATACAAATCTGTGAACAGTAACTTACACATAAACACAGATTTAGCGCAGTTTTAAAGTAGTTTTTTTTTGTTTTATATTCAGAACAACAAAAATAGAGGGCTATCTTACATTATAGAAGAACGGTGGAATGATAAATGTCAATATTTTTCTATTGATGTTTGGTGGGGCTATTGGTGTTTGTTGGGCTATTTCATAATAGGAAAGTAGGGTTTTTACTCTTCTGACTCGCCTGACCATTTGCCTATCAAATGCCCATCTCAAATGTCATGGTCGTTGGGCTCATCCGCTGCCCTACACACACACACTCAAACAAACACGCGCGTCATGCACACCATGATTGATTAAGCTAATAATTGCCTCCAGAGTGAAAAAAAAAATCTTTAGAAATGTTCAATTATGAGTCCCACGAAACTAGCAATCATTTGTTTTTCACTCATTTGGAAATGGTGGCAACACGTCTAAAGTCTCTAACTTGTAGTTATGGGACACGTGAGGATGCAAGTTTTGATACACAGTATGTGCATGAAGAGATGTTTGAGTGCCTCAACTTTTGTTGAAGACTAGGCCTGTCTCAGCATTGCCTCGTGTTCTCTTCCTTGCGTGCTCTTTATTTCCCCTGTATGTATCTCATGTAATGGAAATAGTTGGTATGTACCTAAATCCTCCAATCAGAAGGGCCTAACATGCCTACTGTCAATTTCCCAACATACAGAAACATGATCAATCCACTGACTGTTTCATTATGTCAAATCTTTCTTTTTTTTCTCCTATCATGTGAAATGTTGCCTTAGAGGTACTGTTAGGTATATAATAGGTTGTTGATACCTATCACATCCTTTTAACACCAAACAGAAAGTGCCTAGGGTTAGGGGATATGCTTACACTTTTATATTGGAACAGTCATTCCTAATGTGAGGTGTTGATATATTTGTCAAGCAAAACATCTCCAGTTGTTAGCTAGACAACCCATGTTGCCAAACCCTTATCTCTTCAATGCAAATTTCAGTGGTGTGTGTGTAGAGTTGAGATTTGCATATTGTATGTATTTGCCCACACAGTTGTATCATCAGTTATGATTTACATAGGGTTGTTTCTACTCAAATGTCACCTTGTCATCTCATATATATTTGCCTGTCTTTCTCTCCAGGACTTCAGATGTGTTCAATGCCAGCCGGAGGGGTCCTTCAGAGCCAAGATGGAGACCAGTACTCAAAATGGCAGTGGTGGTGGCGGAGGGTCGGCCGGCTTGCTGCGTGCTCTGCGTGACAGCGGGAGGCTACACCGGCCTCAGCATGCCCAGGAAGGGCAGCCCGATCCTGGGGTAAACCCCGGCCAGCAGGCCCCTGTGCTCTCGCTGGACCAGATCAGAATCACCGGGAGCAGTAATGAGTACACAGAAGGACCAACGGTGGGACCCATTGTGGTCCCTAGGCCCCCTGGCTCGTTGCCCACCCAGCAGAAGAACGACCTGGTGGTGCCACTGGGCCTGGAGACCAACGAGCAACTGGAGCCCCAGGACCCCAGACCCAACCAGAGGAACTTACTCCCCCAACTTCAACAACTTCCTCAGCCCACACACTCCACAGTTCCCCCTAGGGATGCCCTATCTCTTTCTTCTAGCACAGAGGGCTCCAGAAACAGCCCGAGGACCAGTACAGGCAGCACGTCCTCCGTGCAGAGGCTCCTGGGTAGCCCGGAGGTTAGCGAACAGATAATCAGGACCCAGCCCAAAAGTGTGGAGCTTAAACAGGAGGAATTGAAGCCCCTGACGAGTACGGCCGGAGGGGCGGTGGTGGTCATGGTGCCCGGTGGCGGTGCCCCCGCCGCTAGGGAGGGGCTGCTGGGTAAACACGCCTACCGCTGTGAGGACTGTGGTCGGTGCAAGTGCCAGGAGTGCATGTGCCCGCGCGCCCTGCCTGCCTGCTGGATGTGCGGCCGACGGTGCATGTGCTCGGCGCAGAACGCGGTGGACTACGGGACTTGCGCGTGCTGCATCAAGGGCCTGTTCTATCACTGCTCCAGTGACGACGAGGATACATGCGCCGACAAGCCCTTCTCCTGCAGCCAGTCGCACTGCTGCGTGCGCTGGTCGGCTATGGGTCTCCTTTCCCTGTTCCTACCCTGTCTCCTGTGCTACCTCCCAGCTAAAGGGTGTCTCGCCGCATGCCAGAGCTGCTATGACCGCGTCAAGCGACCGGGGTGCCGGTGTAAGAACACTAACGTTGTCCACTGTAAGAGCGTTGACTGTAAGCCAACGTAAAGGGAAAGTACCTTGGGTGTTGTGGAGAATCGATGGGGGTTGACAACTTTGGGCGACTGAAACGATCACCTCATCACGTTTTGGCCCAGTAGTCAGAAGTTGATTGGGGGATTGGCTAAGCTGAGCTGTTTGATGTGGTTTGTGTCATTTGTTTTCAGCTATGGTTGTTAATCCTGGCTGCTTGATCACCAAGTGTCCTGATTTTGTACTGTTTTAATCGAAGTCCAGAATGTTAGCCCTTTTGACATTTAATACAACTGATATGCTATGGACAGACTCTCCTGACTAACTTGTTTGTGAATAGTAATTACAAAAGTATGTAAATTAGCAAATGACCTCCTCAGAGATGTTTTATTTTTGTATATATAATATTTCAACTGTGAAAAGCATTCTGCCAAACCAGAGGCACCTTGATGATAGATCCATATATATTATGTAATACAATGTTTAATGTTGTACATTCATGGGAATGTATATCAATCATTTTGTATGTTTGCCTTACAAGAGAAGGACATTTACACATCTTATCCCTTCAACTCTACTTGTAAATTGTACAGTGACCCTATAAGAAAATCTTTATTTTCTATTATCAACATTGTTTAGTGGTAAGAATATTTATTTGAAGTTTTATTATTTTATAAAGAAAATATTTATTTTGAGAAGCATCTTAAAAAACATCAACCTGTTCAAGTACTCTGTTGCAAGTTAGGGTGACTAGGGTGTCAAATTGGATGCAAATGTTCACTATGAAATAGAAAAATATATTAACGTTTGAAATTAAACCTTGCTGTTTTTGTCAGTTTTTGTGTGTGCATGCCCAGTATCCTCAAGCTCTTCTCAGGGTAATGTTTTATGATATCAGATTGGGACACTATCTTTTATTGTCTCTGCAGCAGGGACTGATATTTCAATGGACACTTTGCCAGCTTGACATTATGGCTTCACTGCCCAGAGCCAATCCTTTGGAATCTACGTAATAACCAAAATGCTACACTGTCAGAGAAACTGACACTTTACATTTCGACTTTTCCAATCTAGATGGATTAAAAAGCAGAACAATAAGGCTATATGGATTTGAATTAGAACTCATTTATGTATCTTCAGGTAGGAGAGGAGTAACTAAACTCGAGATCTCCCACCCCTCTACTCACTTTAGTTCAGGAGAATGTTTGAGAGAAGTCTGATAGCCTCCTCTTCTGAGGTATGCAGCTGGGGGGTTAGAGCAGAGCAGTAACTCACTAACCCATCTGTGTTTCCTGTGTGCCAGATGGTAGGGAGGAACATACAACCACATGGTCTTATCCCCCTAGCCCCACATGTTCCACAGCTTCAAACTCAAAACTTCAGAGACCAAGAATGAGGATTTCTCAATTAGTCTTACTCTTTACCAAGTTGCATCACTAGCTATGTTTCCATTAACTTGTCCAGTGATTAAAAAAAAAAAAAAGTCGACATTTACCGTTTTCAAAGCGCAGGCGTGTTTCCATTGAACTATCTTGAACTAGCTGGGCTTAATGACATATCACCTAAAAAACACTTTTTTTTTGGCCAAAACCTACAGTGTCGAATTAATAAGGTGGTTGAACTGTTTCCATTTAGGTAAATTGCGCATTAGGCCAAATAAATTGGCGACAGTCTAGCCCACAGGTGTCAAACTCATTCCACGGGGGCCGAGTGTCTGCGGGTTTTCGCTCCTCCCTTGTACTTGATTGATGAATTAACATCACTAATTAGTTAGGAACTCCCCACACCTGGTTGTCTAGGGCTTTATTGAAAGGAAAAAACAAAAACCTGCAGACACTAGGCCCTCCGTGGAATGAGTTTGACACCCCTGGTCTAGCCTATGCCCTCCCACCTATCGGTTTCATATCTCAGGTAGCCTGCGAAAGCCTTGATAGAACGCAATAATTGACTAATATTTGCCATATAATTGGATGGTGAAACTTGCATCCAGCCAACCAGAAAAGCAAGGCAAAGCAATGAATACGTTCTTGAAAGTCAGAACAATCCTGGTCCTGCAAAGAAACAAGATTTTTTTATCGTTGAAAACTGTATTTCGCCAGCAGTAAGCATTTAGAATTAAATGTGGAGTGGAGCTTTATAGTTACGTGATGACATTACGTACCTTCGAAATAAACATAATGTATTCTAAAAACAGTTTCCATCATTTGTCGCAATAAAGAATACTTATGTAAATTGTGATATTTCAGTTATTTTTTTATTTGCAAACATTTCTAAAAAAAAAATACTGTTTTTGCTTTGTCATTATATGGTATTGTGTGTAGATTAATGTGGGACAAAAACAAAATGTGGGAAAAGTGTAGATGTCTGAATACTTTCCGAATTAACTGTAACTTTAGTAACTGCATTAGCTTTAACCAAGAGAGATTGATGGAAATAATCTAGTTTACCATAACTAACAAAACGCAGACATTTTCACTTCTTAGTCAAACTCCAAACCCCTACACTGTTCTTGATTCCAACTTCCTATTTTGGACAGCCAGACTAGACTGGATCATTTTCCCAAACTGATTAGAGCTATGACATTAGGAAAGAGCCACACTGAACGAGTTCACCTCTAAAGGGAAACACCTGGCTTTCGTTGAATCATTTAACTGGGACTGTGAACTGTTGCTCTGCATTGGGAAGACCATCGTTTGTAGCTGTGGGAACACATTATTTGGTTGTCCTCTCATTCACACACTCAATGGTAACATCGTATCAGAAGTGCTCCCTCAGTCTAAAGCTGACAGGTATAACACTTCATTACTTGTTATAACTTATTATAAGGCTTATATTATGTTGTGTCTATCAGTGGCTGTTATTTAGTCAGGATAATTATGACGTCATAAGAAAACAAGGGGTTCATTCATGCTTACGATAAGTCTTACAACGTGAATATCTTAAATGTACCACTAATATGGGATTGACGTGTCGCATGTGAACACGCAGCAGATGGCCTTACCCATAGAGAAGAAAATGAACCAAGATAACATTTGCTCTGTTGTATTATCAATGGTTTTGCCAGGAATTCCTCTGGTACGGAGTGTTCCTCTAGGCTAGCTGTTTAAAACATAAGCCCTGTCACCGGTTGAAGAACACGCGGACATGTTTGGAACACGGTATGCATGACGAACGTTGATTGACAAGCCCAGTCTGACCTGCACGCACTTGTTTGTTATTCGTCTCGGAGCTTGAATGACAGTTCGTCTCACCTCCCCCTTTCATATAATTATCCCCTTTCCCCCATTTAATCAGCGGCGGGGGGAAAAAAACTCCCATCGGAGTGCATGGGGCTTTTAATGTCACAGTTTGGCAAGGCTTCCCCTTGCCGCTATTGTCTTAATGGTGAATAGAGGGAAAAGGCGGTTGGAGGTAGTTGGGAGGAAGGCCCGCAAAGGGTTAAAGACATCACTTTAAATGACAAAGGGCTAACAGTTTACCCCGCATTCAACCTCATGTATTCATCCTATTTTCTATGGCCTCTACTATTTTGGCTCTCTAAGCCCCTCTCAACTACCTGCCCCTACTTGGTATTCTCGGAGCAACATTTTTTTGAGTTTCATTCAGTATGTGTGTGTGTGTGTGTGTGTGTGTGTGTGTGTGTGTGTGTGTGTGTGTGTGTGTGTGTGTGTGTGTGTGTGTGTGTGTGTGTGTGTGTGTGTGTCTGAAAGCACACAAGCATTTCTGGTTGCAGGCAAGGGACACCAGTCGTCAACATGTTATGGGTTCACCAGCAACAAAAGCAGGACCGGGAGGGGAGCTGAAAACTGACACCCTTTTGAAAAGATGCCATTATGGGTGCATGAGGAGTTCACGATGGCGTGGAATATGGAACTTGCATATTGGAGATGATGAGTGGGTCAGATGAATAAGAGTTGGGTTAACCTGAATACAGGAGCCTACATCCTAGATGTGTCCCTTTCACTGTTACACGACTCTATTAAATATAGCAGACTACTTTTTTTCAGCGATGGACAATGATTAGAAGATGGGAAATGATATCCCACAATTTTTCATGGTCCTAGACTCTCAGGAATATTTCATATACTGTTTCTGGTGTGTCATCACTGCTCTGAACCGAATAGCCATGATGTCACGTTCTGATGATAAAAACCTGACAAACTACATTTTTTCCTAGGAAACCTACATTTACCACACTACCCCTCCACTCCCACCACTTCTTCCTTAACATGCACCGAAAAACACAGATCGGTTGCTCACTCATCCAAAAAAAGAAAGAGAGAGAGATATAAAGAGAGAGGGTTCGTGTGTGTGTCCCTCATTGCAGCCAGTGACTTGGCAGAGGCAGCGATTGGAGCGGGCCCCAGAATGGGTCTTTGTTGGTTGTAGCCAGGCCCCCGCGCTCCAGCGTTGCTGTGAAGCGGAGTGCTATTGAATCTGCTCACCAAGGCAGAACACTCAACAGGAAGGAAGGAAGGAAGCAGACATTCTTTATACCCCCATTGTCTGACCACTGGGCTTAAGCAATCAAACAGCTATGTGGGGAAAGAGCACAGAGAGCGAGAGGGTAAGGAGAGAGACAGAGAGAGTAGGGAGACACACTCACGCACACACACAAAGGAGAGAGAGAGAGCTCACCAAATAGGCAGGGTACTGTGGGAGTTAGGGAAGGGGTAGGTATCTAAGCCCTGTCTGTATTCATATATACTTTCTACCAGTCCTCACTTCAAATGTCCACTTCACATAAACATCCTGTATTTCGGAGCTGGGAGAAAAGGATCATATTCCAGAACTTAAATATGAACCATGTTAAGTGGGAGAGAGGGAATGAGACATTTTCAGAGTGGCCACGGGGGAGCTGTGGTTGAATGCGGCAAATTTAGTGAAACACTTCACTAGCCCCATCTGTAAGTCTTTACCGTGGCATCAGCAAGCTCTTTTCAATCGTATCTCAAGCTATTACCATGCACCGTTCCTGTCTGAGCGATCTTACAGCTCTACCCAAAGGCCCTACAGACAGGGTTTCAGAGTGAGAATGGGATAACATCCCAGAATTGCAGAGACTCTCTCTGCATAGAACATGTCAAAAGCTCTCTATAATATTGGCTAATTGGCACAGATTATAGTATTACGCAAATATGTAATACTATAATGAATACCTCTTTCTCCAAGAACTACAGTGCAACATAATAACCTCATTTTGAAATGATTCACTTTAGAAGACGCAATGCAGGAAATGGATGTACAGTATGTTCAGCAGTACAGGCCAACTACTATTCAAATCATCCAAACATCACAATCAAAAGTGCTTTTATTTTGTGTCTCTGACTTGCGGTTGTTCACATGCCCTTCCTGGAATAGATGAAAGCATGTCAATATGTGACAATGAGCGCTCACAATCTCTCAGAGACCTAGACAGGATACAGCCCTCAGACCTCAACCTGGTGTATAAACCTGAGCATCAGAACGCCAACACCACGACTCGTGGATTTCACAGAAGCAGAGTTCTTGTTTCCAGAAGTGCAGGCAGATGTTTGTGGGTGACAGAGGCTCAGTGTGTCGGGTTCTAGTCCCTACCTCACTTCTGTTTCCATTTCTATTATGTGTGTCTGCTTGTGGGACATCTAAAATGAACTTTCAATGTTTGTATTTAAATGTCTAATCACTGCAGGCTGCAAGGCCGTATAATAAAAATATACACTTTATAAGTTTTCACATTTATATAATTCACTATCAGTCTGAAATGTAAAGGATTTCCCTTCAAAAACATAATTTTACACACTACTGTTGATAATTGTTATCATGGCGTGTAACCCATACAATTATAGCACAGTTATATAGCTATAGGGTATCAGTTTGCCCCATTAGAATTAACTGCGACCAGCTCATGGGGAATTTAGGGGCAGCCGCGCTGTGAAATCAAAGAATGGGGCTCTTTAAACTTACGTAACCAGCGTCACCACGCATTATGTCTTGGTTACACCTCCAAATGAACAATCTGCCTTGAGCCGAATGATTCTGGGAGAGAGGTGGGCAGAGGGAGAAAAAGGGAGAGATAGAGGGAGGGGGGGCAGAGCCCTGCCTGCCTGCGTTAATAGATTAGCAGAGAGCTGAAGGGAAGTGCTCGTTAGCCGGAGCGCGTACTAATGAGTATGGAACAGGAGCAGACTCTCGAATCCAGTATGGAACGAACGGAGTACGCCGGGGCCCCCTCGATGTCCAGAGGGGGTGGAGGAACCTCCCGCACCTCAGACTCCTGGAGTGGGCCAGCCACCACCGGCCTGAGGAGAGACACATGGAACGAGGGGTTAATGCGGTAATCGGGGGGAAGCTGTAACCGACAGGGCAGGCGGAGGGGCAGGTTTCGGGTCGAGAGCCAGACCCTGTCCCCTGGTGCGAACACTTGGGCCTCACTACGCCAACTTTCTGGCGCAGTACGGTGCGCTGAAGGTGGACATGGGCGGCGTCCCATGTTTCTTCCGCGCGCCGGAACCAGTCGTCCACCGCAGGAGCCTCGGTCTGACTCTGATGCCAAGGAGCCAGAACCGGCTGATACCCCAATACACACTGAAAGGGAGAAAGGTTAGTGGAGGAGTGGCGCAGCGAGTTCTGGGCCATCTCTGCCCAGGGCACGAACGCCGCCCACTCCCCCGGCCGGTCCTGACAATAAGACCTCAGAAACCTACCCACATCCTGGTTAACTCTCTCCACCTGCCCGTTACTCTCGGGGTGAAAACCTGAGTTAAGGCTGACCGAGACCCCCAGACATTCCATGAACGCCTTCCAGACCCTTGAAGTAAACTGGGGACCCCGATCAGACACTATATCCTCAGGCACCCCGTAGTGCCGGAAGACGTGTGTAAACAGGGCCTCTGCAGTTTGTAGGGCCGTAAGGGGGACCGGGCAAAGGGAGGAGACGACAGGACTTAGAAAAACGATCCACAATGACCAGGATCGTGGTGTTACCCTGTGAAGGTGGAAGATCGGTTAGGAAATCCACAGACAGGTGCGACCACGGCTCTTGTGAAACGGGTAAGGGTTGTAACTTACCTCTCGGCAGGTGTCTAGGAGCCTTGCACTGGGCACACACCGAGCAGGAGGAAACATAAACCCTCACGTCCTTAGCGAAAGTGGGTCACCAGTACTTCCCACTAAGACAGCGCACCGTCCGACCGATCCCAGGATGACCAGAGGAGGGTGATGTGTGAGCCCAATAGATCAGCCGATCGCGGACAGCAGACGGAACATACAGACGCCCATCTGGACACTGAGGGGGAGCGGGCTCTGCACGTGACGCCCGCTCAATGTCCGCGTCCAGCTCCCACACTACCGGCGCCACCAAACAAGAGGGGGGTAGTACGGGAGTGGGATCCATGGGCCGCTCATCTGTGTCATACAGCCGGGACACTGCGTCTGCCCTAACGTTCTGGGAGCCTGGTCTGTAAGAAAGGGTAAACACAAAACAGGTGAAAAACATGGCCCACCTTGCCTGGCGAGGGTTCAGTCTCCTCGCCGCCCGGATGTACTCCAGATTGCGGTGGTCAGTCCAGATGAGAAAAGGGTGTTTAGCCACCTCAAGCCAATGTCTCCACGCCTTCAGGGCCTTTACGACAGCCAACAACTCCCGGTCCCCCACATCATAGTTTCGCTCCCCCCGGGCTGAGCTTCTTCGAGAAGAAGGCACAAGGGCGGAGCTTCGGTGGCATACCCGAGCGCTGAGAGAGCACAGCTCCTATCCCAGCCTTAGACGCGTCCATCTCCACTATAAACACCAAAGAGGGATCCGGATGGGCCAGCACGGGAGCCGAGTTAAACAAAGCCCTCAGGTGACTGAAAGCCCTGTCCGCCTCAGCTGTCCACTGCAAGCACACCGGACCCCCCCCTCTGCAGTGAAGTAATGGGAGCTGCTACCTGACGAAAACCCCGGAAAAACGTCCGGTAGTAGTTGGCAAACCCTAAGAATCGCTGCACCTACTTTACCGCGATGGGAGTCTGCCAATTACGCACGGCTGCAATGCAGTCACTCTCCATCTCCACACCTGACGTGGAAATGCGATACCCTAGGAAGGAGACGGACTGTTGGAAAAACAGGCATTTCTCAGCCTTGATTGTACAGGTCATGCTCCAAAAGGCAACCAAGCACTTTGCGTACCAGAGACACATGCTCGGCGCATGTAGCGGAGTATATCAAAATGTCATCAATATACACCACTACACCCTGCCCGTGCAGGTCCCTGAAAATCTCGTCTACAAAAGCTTGGAAGACTGATGGCGCATTCATCAACCCGTACGGCATGACGAGGTACTCATAGTGCCCTGAGGTGGTACTGAAAGCCGTCTTCCACTCGTCTCCCTCTCGGATACGCACCAGGTTGTAAGCGCTCCTAGATCTAGTTTGGTGAAGAAGCGTGCCCCGTGCATTGACTCTATCGCTGTGGCTATGAGTGGTAGCGGGTAACTATACCTCACCGTGATTTGATTTAGACCCCGGTAGTCAATACACGGGCGCAGACCTCCCTCATTCTTCACACGAAAAGAAACTCTAGGAGGCGGGTGAAGTGGAGGACCGAATGTACCCCTGACGCAGGGATTCAGAGACATATGTTTCCATAGCCTCCGTCTCCGCCTGTGAGAGGGAATACACGTGACTCCTGGGAAGTGCAGCGTCTACCAAGAGGTTTATCGCACAATCGCACCGGTCGATGAGGTGGTAATTGAGTCGCCTTCTTTTAAGAGAAGGCGAGAGCCAAATCGGCATATTCAGGGGGAATGCACACAGTGGAGACCTTGTCTGGACTCTCCACCATAGTAGCACCAACGGAAACCCCTAAACACCTACCTGGGCACTCTTGCGACCACCCCGTGAGAGTCCTCTGTGGCCAAGAAACAGTGGGATTATGACAAGCTAACCAGGGTAGGCCCAGCACCACGGGAAACGCAGGAGAGTCAATAAGGAAAATACACATTTTCTCCGTGTGACCCCCTTGTGTCACCATACCCAAAGGAGCGGTGACCTCCCTAATTAACCCTGACCCTAATGGTCGACTATCTAAGGCATGAACGGGGAAGGGCACATCCACGGGAACAATGGGGGCCTCGAAACTATGAGCTAACGTTCTATCACTGAAATTCCGAACTGCACCTGAATCTACGAGCGCCTTATGCTGGGAGTGCAGGGAAAACTCAGGAAAAGTGACATAAACAAACATATGTGCAACAGAGGACTCTGGGTGAGAATTGTGCCAGCTCAGCTGGGGTGACGCCAGAGTGCCCTGCCTGCTGCCTCGATTCCCAGAGGAACCAACCCGGCACCGACCAGCAGTGTGACCTCTGTAGCCACAGATGGTGTGACCTCTGCGGCCACGAGCGGAAACCTCCTCCGGTCTCCCTGCGCACCGCCCCTCCCAGCTCCATGGGTATCGGAGAGGGGATGTGGGAGGATGGAACCACCAGACCCCGATCTGGACGTCCGAGAGTAGCCAGCAGGTTGTCCAGCCGGATGGACAGGTCCACCAGCTGGTCGAAAGTGGGGGTGGTGTCTCTGCAGGCCAGCTCCCGACGGACGTCCTCGCGCAGACTGCAGCGGTAGTGGTCGATCAGGGCCCTGTTGTTCCATCCCACGCCGGCAGCCAGGGTCCTAAACTCCAGGGCAAACTCCTGTGAGCTCCTAGTCTCATGTCTCATGTTGGTATAGACACTCACCCGCTGCTCTACCCTCGGGTGGGTGGTCGAAGACTGCCCGGAAACGGAAGGTGAACTCCTCAAAATGGTCCAACGCAGCATCTCCCTCTCTCCACACGGCGTTGGCCCACTCCAGGGCTTTCCCGGTGAGGCACAAGACGAGGGCGGACACCTTCTCATGGTCCGATGGAGCTGGGTGGACCGTGGCCAGATAGAGGTTTAGTTCGAGGAGGAAATCCTGGCAGTACGCAGCACTCCCATCGTACTCCTGTGGCATGGAGAGACGGATCCCACTGGGTTCAGGTGGGAAAGGGGCACTCAAGAGAGACCGCGGTTGTGCTGGTAGAGGTGCTGGAAGAACTCCCTGTCTCTCCCAGCGGTCCATAGTCTGGACAACGCGATCCATGGCAGCGGCCAGATGGTAAAGCTTTACCGCATGATCCTGGACCTCCAAGGCTCCTCCACCTCCAAGGCTGGGGTACCTTCTCCTGCTGACTCCATAGGTGTTTGGAGATTCCGTAACAACGTGTGTGTAGGTGGCAGGGAAGTCAGGTGCAGGAGAATCGAACTTGGTATAAATGGAGTCGTTTAATAAACTTAACAAAACTTCAAAACCAAAATACAACATAAATAAAAGTGGGTACAAGAACCGGTCGCGCACCAATAAATAATACACAAATATACAAACAAACAATCACCGACAGGGGCATGATGGGAAACAGAGTGTTAAATACACAACATGTACTTGATGGGATTGGAACCAGGTGTGAAGGAAGACAAGACAAAACCAATGGAAAATTAAAAATGGATCAGTGATGGCTAGAAGATCGGTGACATCGACCGCCGAACACCGCCCGAACAAGGAGAGGAACCGACTTCGGCGGAAGTCGTGACAGTATGCCGCACGTCGGCACCGACCTCTGGGAACCGGAACCCAGCATCTCTCCTCCGGACCATACCCCTCCCAGTCCACGAGGTACTGAAGGCCCCTTGCCCGACGTCTCGAATCCAGTATGGAACGAACGGAGTATGCCGGGGCCCCCTCGATGTCCAGAAGGGGTGGAGGAACCTCCCGCACCTCAGACTCCTGGAGTGGGCCAGCCACCACCGGCCTGAGGAGAGACACATGGAACAAGGGGTTAATGCGGTAATCAGGGGGAAGCTGTAACATACTTCTTTCACTCTCCTCAAGACTTTAAAAGGCCCCACAAACCGCGGACCCAGCTTCCGACAGGGCAGGCGGAGGGAAGTCGGAAGTCGTGACACAGACAGACAGATGGAGACTGTGTGAATCTGTTGTGTGGGGTGTGAGGGGGATGTATGTCTGGGGACTGACTGGGATTCTAATGGTATAGGAATAAAAAGCCCTCCAAAACGACACCTTTGATCAATATGGACTGACTGGGATTCTAATGGTATAGGAATGAGAAGCCCTTCAAAACTACACCTTTGACCAATATATACAGTTGAAGTCGGAAGTTTACATAAACCTTACCCAAATACATTTAAACTCAGTTTTACAAAATTTCTGACATTTAATTAGGAAGAGTGGAGGCTGTTATATCAGCAAACGGGGGACCAACTCCATATTAATGCCCATGATTTTGAGATGTTGGACGAGCAGGTGTTCTTATACTGTTGGTCATGTAGTGTGTGTGTGTGTATATATATATACATACAGTTGAAGTTGGAAGTTTACATACACCTTAGCCAAATACTCTTAAACTCAGTTTGTCACAATTCCTGACATTTAATTTGAGTAAAAATTCCCTGTCTTAGGTCAGTTAGGATCACCACTTTAGTTTAAGGTTGTGAAATGTCCAAATAATAGTAGAGAGCATGATTTATTTCAGCTTTTATTTCTTTCATCACATTCTCAGTGGGTCAGAAGTTTACATTCACTCAAGTAGCATTTGGTAGCATTGCCTTTAAATCGTTTATCTTGGGTCAAACGTTTCGGGTAGCCTTCCACAAGCTTCCCACAATAAATTCGGTGTATTTTGGCCCGTTCCTCCTGACAGAGCTGGTGTAACTGAGTCAGGTTTGTAGGCCTCCTTGCTCGCACACGCTTTTTCAGTTCTGCCCACAAATGTTCTATGGGATTGAAGTCAGGGCTTCGTGATGGCCACTCCAATACCTTGACTCTGTTGTCCTTAAGCCATTTTGCCACAACTTTGGAAGAACGCTTAGGGTCATTGTACATTTGGAAGACCCATTTGCGACCAAGCTTTAACTTCCTGACTGATGTCTTGAGATGTTGTTCAATATATCCACATAACATTGCTTTCCTCATGATGCCATCTATTTTGTGAGCACTCTCGTCCCCACAACATGATGCTGCCACCCCCGTACTTCACGGTTGGGAAGGTGTTCTTCAGCTTGCAAGCATCCCCCTTTTTCCTCCAAACATAACAATGGTCATTATGGCCAAACAGTTCTATTTTTGTTTCATCAGACCAGAGGACATTTCTCCAAAAACTATGATCTTTGTCCCCATGTGCAGTTTCAAATCGTAGTCTGGCTTTATATGGCGGTTTTGGAGCAGTGGCTTCTTCCTTGCTGAGCGGCCTTTCAGGTTATGTTGATATAGGGCTCGTTTTATTGTGGATATAGATAATTTTGTACCTGTTTCCTCCAGCATCTTCACAAGGTCCTTTGCTGTTGCTCTGGGATTGATTTGCACTTTTTGCACCAAAGTACATTCATCTCTAGGAGACAGAACATGTCTCCTTCCTGAGCGGTATGACGGCTGAGTGGTCCCAAGGTGTTTATACTTGCCTGCTATTGTTTATACAGATGAACGTGGTACCTTCAGGCGTTTGGACATTTTCTGAGATGTTGGCTGATTTCTTTTGATTTTCCCATGATGTCAAGCAAAGAGGCACTGAGTTTGAAGGTAGGCCTTGAAATACATCCACAGGTACACTTCCAATTGACTCAAATGATTTCGCTTATCAGAAGCTTCTAAAGCCATGACATCATTTTCTGGAATTTTCCAAGCTGTTTAAAGGCACAGTCAACTTAGTGTATGTATTCTTCTGACCCACTGGAATTGTGATACAGTGAATTATAAGTGAAATACTCAAGAAACTAACTAACCAAGAAACTAACTAAGAAAGTGGTTAGGTGGATGTTTAAAAAAACCTATCAAGTCAATGGTTTGGAGCAGGATTTCAGAGGGCTAATGTGTCTGTATGTTAATGTCTCTGTATGTGATTTAAAGAACTAGACACACAGTAGATCTATACTGAACAAAAATATAAACGCAACAGGCAACAATTTCAAAAATGTTACTGAGTTACAGTTCATACAAGGAAATCAGTCAATTGAAATTCATTCATTAGTCCCTAATCGATGGATTTCACATGACTGGGAACACAGATATGCATCTGTTGGTCGCATATACCTTCCCCAAAAATAAATTGGCCGTGGATTAGAAAACCAGTCAGTATTTAGTATGACCACATTTTGCCTCATGCAGCGTGACATATCTCCTTTGCATCGAGTTGATCAGGCTGTTGATTGTGGCCTGTGAAATGTTGTCTCACTCCTCTTCAATGGCTGTGCGAAGTTGCTGGATATTGGTGGGAACCCGAATGCGCTTTCTTAAACGTCAATCCAGAGCATCCCAAACATGCTCAATGGGTGATATGTCTGGTGAGAATGCAGGCCATGGAAGAACTTGGAGCTTGCGACACTTTCAGCTTGCGACATGGGGCCATGCATTATCACGCTGAAACATGAGGTGATGGCGGCGGATGAATGGCACGACAATGGGCCTCAGGATCTCGTCACGGAAGGTCTGTGCATTCAAATTACCATCGATAAATTGCAATTGTGTTCGCTGTCCGTAGTTTTATGCATGCCCATACCATAAGCCCACCGCCACCATGGGGCACTCTGTTTACATCAGCAAACCGCTCGCCCACACAACGCCATACACGCTGTCTGCCATCTGCCCGGTGAGCATTTAAAGTTGAGCATTTGTCCACTGAAGTTGGTTACGACGCTGTCGGGTCAGGTCAAGACCCTTGGGAGGACGACAAGCATGCAGATGAGCTTCCCTGAAGTTCTTTGGTTGTGCAAACCCACAGTTTCATCAGCTGTCTGTGTGGCTGGTCTTAGATGATCCCGCAGGTGAAGAAGCCAGATGTGGAGGTCCTGGGCTGGCGTTGTTACACGTTGGTCTGTGGTTGTGAGGCCGGTTGGATGTACTGCCAAATTCTCTAAAACAACTTTGGAAGTGGCTTGTGGTAGAGAGATAAACATTAAATGATCTAGCAACAGCTCCGGTGGACACTCCTGCATTAAGCATACCAATTACATGTTCCCTCAAAACTTGAGACATCTGTGGCATTGTGTTGTGTGACAAAAGTGCACCTGTGCAATGATCAAATCAAATGGTATTTGTCACATGCGCCGAATACAACAGGTGTAGACCTTACCGTGAAATGCTTACTTACAGGCCCTTATTTAATTGTTTTATTATTTTATTTAACTAGGCAAGTCAGTTAAGAACAAATTCTTACTTTACAATGACGGCCTAACCCAGCCAAACTCTAACGGTGCTGGGCCAATTGTACGCCGCCCTTTGGGACTCCCAATCACGGCTGGTTGTGATAGAGCCCGGGATCAAACCAGGGTCTGTAGTGACGCCTCTAGCACTGAGATGCACTGCCTTAGAATGATGCACCACTCGGGAGTCCACCGATTCCCTTAACCAACAATGCAGTTGACGAAATAGAGTTAAGAAAATATTTACGAAATAAACTAAAGTAAAAAATAATATAGAAAGTAACACAATAAAATGACATAACAATAACGAGGTTATATACAGGGGGTACCGGTACCGAGTCAATGTGTAGGGCACAGTTCTTTAGAGGTAATTCATACAAGTAGGTAGTGGTGAGGTGACTATGCATAGATAATAAACAGCGAGTAGCAGCACTGCAAAAGCAATGTAAATAGTCCAGGTGGCGATTTGATTAATTGTTCAGCAGTCTTATAGCTTGGGGTAGAAGCTGTTAAGGAACCTTTTGGACCTAGACTTGGCGCTCCGGTACCAGCTTGCCGTGCAGTAGCAGAGAGAACAGTCTATGACTTGGGTGACTGGAGTCTTTGACAATTTTTTGGGCCTTCCACTGACTGTTTCATTAACTTCTTGATATGTCACACCTGTCAGGTGGATAGATTATCTTGGCAATGGAAAAATGCTCACTAACAGGGATGTAAGCAAATTTGTGCAAAAAAATTGAGAGAATAAGCTTTTTGTGCATATGGAACATTTCTGGGATCTTTTATTTCAGCTCATGTTGCATTTGTATTTTTGTTCAGTATACAGTATATCCCCTTTAATGGATTATCAGAATGTTGTCAAATGTGCACTCATTATTAAACTCTAAATATACCTTCAAGGACACTGACACTAAGACAAACAGCATGTCACAAGTCACAAGTCATCCCCTTCATCCTTCATACTTCATCCTTCATTCTTCATCCTTCCCACCCTCCAAATACACACAGCACATGAAGCACGCACTCTGATGAAACAGATGGACGATCAGTCAACCGCCACAACACAACCACTTCAGCGTCGCAATCAAAAAGAACACAGCTAACGGGTGGTGCATTTAGTTCATGTTCCGTGTAGCTGAGTCTATGATCAGCAAAATCTGAGAGAGCACTAGGTGAAAAAGGGGAGGGGTGAGTCAATCATTTACAGTTGTGTGTGCGTATGTGCGTGCGCGAGTTTGTGTGTGTGTGTGTGTGTGTGTGTGTGTGTGTGTGTGTGTGTGTGTGTGTGTGTGTGTGTGTGTGTGTGTGTGTGTGTGTTCAAAAGCACAGGCTCAGGGGGAGAGATTATATAAAGCAGTGTGGGGCTTGCTGGCCCGCCGTCCTGATTGACACGTTGTGTAATAAAAGGCTGACTGTAGCCTTTCAACCCCTCTCTGTCCCAGTTCACAGACAATGGGCGGCTGGAGAGGCAAGACTAATAACAGTCATTTAACATAAATCCACGGCAGGAAGCGAGGCGCTGTGCTGGCAAATAATTAACCAGTGCACGTTTGATGGCGACACCGAGGCGCTGGATGTGCTTTACAGCTTTAGGGGCAATTGTTATCGTGAAAGCAACAATGATCCTCCCGTCCTTGTTAGGGGTGAATATGAATTCTATATAAATACATATAGGACCTACTGCGGTAGGGGCTGAAATGCCAGACTGGGATTGGTGTGGGTTGGGTTGGTGTGTTTTGTGTGCTTGTGGTGAAATGAGGATAAGCTGAACTTTGTTTTGAAGTAATGAAGTCTCTACTGCTACAAGTACTCATTAAATTAGATCTCTGTACCCAGACAAGACACACCGTCCGTGTCTAGCTGGAACATTCTACGAACATGAATTAAAATGATGTCAATGATAAGGCATTTTAGTAAGTGTGAAATGTCGTGGCCAACCAAACTTTTTTGATTTGAAGCTGTTAAAAAAAAAAAATTAACAGCTGCATATCAAACACTTGGTGAATTTTACTGCCTTCCGCCTATGAGGCTAGGCGCCAACTTCGTCCTCAAAAGTTAACCAAACCCCTTCATCTCAAGGGAGGGATATTGCATTGAACCCTACTTCCCTTTAAAACACACATAAAAGCCCACTCTAATTACAAAGCATAGATCTTCCCTACTACAACACTTGTGCTCACAAACAATGGTTGGACTTGGAAGTTCCATCCAAGAAATACAGTGCATTCAGAAAGTTTTCAGACCCCTTGACATTTTCCACATTTTGTTACATTACAGCCTTATTCTAAAATGGATCAAATCGTTTTTTCCCGCTCATCAATCTACACACAATACCCCATAATGACAAAGCAAAACAGGTTCAGACATTTTTGCTGATTTATTAAAAATGAAAAACGTAAATATCACATTTACATAAGTATTCAGATCCTTTACTTTGTTGAAGCTCCTTTGGCAGTGATTACAGCCTTGAGTCTTCTTGCGTATGACGCTACAAGCTTGGCAGACCTGTATTATGTCTCCCAATCTTCTCTGCAGATCCTCTCAAGCTCTGTCAGGTTGTACAGGGAGTGTCGCTGCACAGCTATTTTCAGGTCTCTCCAGAGATGTTCGACTGGGTTCAAGTCCGGGCTCTGGCTGGGCCACTCAAGGACATTCAGAGACTTATCCCGAAGCCACTCCTGCGTTTTCTTGGCTGTGTGCTTAGGGTCGTTGTCCTGTTGGAAGGTGAACCGTCGCCTAAGTCTGAGGTCCCAGGTTTCCTCCAGACATGACGCTTGGCATTCATGCCAAAGAGTTCAATCTTGGTTTCATCAGACCAGAGAATCTTGTTTTTCATGGTGTGAGAGTGCCTTTAAGTGCCTTTTGGCAAACTCCAAGCGGGCTGTCATGAGCCTTTTACTGAGGAGTGGCTTCCGTCTGGCCACTCTACCATAAAGGCCTGATTGGTGCTGCAGCGATGGTTGTCCTTCTGGAAGGTTCTTCCATTCAAGAATGATGGAGGCCACTGTGTTCTTGAGGACCTTCACAACTGCTGACATTGTTTGATACCCTTCCCCAGATTTGTGCCTCGACACAATACTTTCTCGGGGCTCTACGGACAGTTCCTTCGATCTAATGGCTTGGTTTTTGCTCTGACATGCACTGTCAACTGTGGGACCTTATATTGACAGGTGTGTGCCTTTCCAAATAATCTCCAATAAATTGCATGTATCACAGGTGAACTCCAGTCAAGTTGTAGAAACATCTCAAGGATGGTCAATGGAAACAGGACGCACCTGAGCTCAATTTTGAGAATCATAGCAAAAGGTCTGAATACTTATGTAAATAAGTTATTTCTGTTCTTTATTTGTAATAATGTGCCAAAATTTCTACAAACCTGTTTTTGCTTTGTCATTATGGGGTATTGCGTGTAGATTGAAGAGGAAAAACATTTATTTCATACATTTTAGACTAAGGCTGTAACATAACAAAATGCGGAAAAAGTCAAGGGGTCTGAATACTTTCCAAATGCACTGTATAAATGTGACATTTGCTAATGGTCTAGATGCAGACTTTTGTGCACAGTAACATTTGCATGTGGTCAAAATATGAAAGAAATTGGAATTCAGAAAGGTGCAGTAATATCATTGTATTAGCTCTCGATCAGCATATCTTGTCCCAGGAACTAAAGTTGTGGGACCTGGTCGCAAAATGCGTTTTGCGGAACTTTTTCTAATCAATGTGTTTTTGTTCTTGCTTCCAAGGGGAACAAACAGACAGAGGTGCGACAGCTAATTCAAATATATGCAAAAAGTATTACAGTTATGAAAAGTCATTTTGGGTGTTCGTGATCATGCTAATAATTTGGGCTTGTGTTTCCTCGTCAAAAGAAAAGGGGGCTCATTCGCCTCAATGGTGTCATAAACCTCACGCTTCAATGGATCCTTTCAGACCCGGCTCACATATTCAAAATCCAGCAGTGAGATACATGAGGGAATTTGCAAGCCAAACACCCAGTGATGTAACTGGCACAAGCCCTTTCCATGATGTAGCCTAAGCACCAACCACCCAGAAAGGTGGCAACAGATATTTTGTGGAGATAGTGGAGAGACATGGATTGCTAGTAGTGCTTATTTCTACAGCTCTGAATGAAATAGCATTTTAGTCTAACTAATAAGATCAATAAGCCTAAGAAAGAGGTGAAGTTACACAGAAAGATGCAGCTGCTGATCATTCACACAGATGTCTCATTGATTCTCGCACTGCTGTTAGAAAACACTGACTACCCCATTCTGCAAAGTCTTCTGAAAATCCATAATGTACTTGCAACTGACGGGATTCACACTCGGGTCTTCACCATGCCAGAAGAGCACATCCTGTGTGTCTGACCTTGGGATTGGCTCAGGTAGCTAATGCAACTCTTCACTGAACTACCTCCAGTACATTATGCTATAAAATGAACAACCAAATCCACACGATGTCCAAGATACAGTCGCATGCTGTGTCCGTTTACCAGCTAGACCCATGATGCAAATGGACAAGAACCCACACAAGCACACCAAAAGATGGTGACATCTTGAGTGGTTTCCTGTCATGTTATTTTATCAAACCAGCAATTTCCCGAAAGGATTTGTGGCTGACTCTAGAGATTCCCCCAGTCACCGCGGAGGTCTGCCCTCAAGCTGGCCCGTATGGGGTTGAATTCAAGCTGGTCCCAATATCTCTGGAGCACATGAAAACGTTCATCTTTTGATTAATTGTAGTGCTGCTGGTTAGCAAGGACATAAAAGAAGTCTACTTACGTTGCTATGTGTGTTCTTCTCTGTGGCAGGTTGTGATATGTTTTAGCTTGACAAACTGGCCGTGTGTACAGCGTCCATTTTAGGACATCAATGCGGCCGACTATAGTCGACGGGCAGATGAGTTTTAATAGTACCTATATTCAGTGTTAGCATAGAATGTGGCTTGGGGAAGTTCATGTAGAGTTTGTTGTTGTTGCAGGGGTTAATTTCCTTGAATAAATGGTATTCTTTCCCCTCATCCCCTCTCAGTAATATGGTGTTTTTTGTTGGTGTGACGTGCTTGGTGAGACATAAAACTGAAACAGCTGTGCAGCACATTCTCCTCAGATGGACGCCCGGAGCTAACCAAGGGAGAAACCTGATGTGTGAACAGATGTGATGAAACCATGAGCAATTCTATCTCATTAGAAACAGCTTGC
The DNA here is from genome assembly GCF_029448725.1 of Salvelinus fontinalis. NCBI lineage: Eukaryota > Metazoa > Chordata > Actinopteri > Salmoniformes > Salmonidae > Salvelinus > Salvelinus fontinalis. The sequence continues at coordinate 12,403,609 of NC_074705.1, forward strand.
TCTTAGATAGCAGGCTCTGGCTTGTTCATGATGTTTGTCAGCAAATTTGCTGCTGCAAAGGAAAAAATGAAATACAATTTGATCAAACAAATATTGATGTTTATAAGAATTGGCTATTGTTACACTTAATATTGATACTTTGAAGAATTGGAAGAAAACTCCAATCAACTTAGACAGAATGCCTATTATTCCCTTGCATATGGTGAATCAATGTCAGTATCTGAAGCATTAAGTCATGAATCCATAAATGATCATGGTGGTAAATAACCATAAATGTCCTCTCTCACTGTTTTCCCTGATGCCTTCCTGATAGCCTGAAAGCCCCCTGAGTTCAGCCATGTTAGAACAGCCACCCGGACCATGAGTCTCTCCTGACGGGCGGAAATTGATCTCTGGAGCCTGTCACCCAACTATGAGGTGCTGCAAGGCATGGTGTCAGGTTTCCGTGGCGCAGGTGCAACGCTCCGACAAGCCGCTGACAGCAGCCAAGGTGAGGTTTGCTCACGCACGGCCCCGAAGAAAGACATTTGTCAATGGCAAGGAGAGATTGTCAGCGTGCCTGGGATTCCTCCCAACTCAAAATAAGCAGTGACAAGAGAGCGGGGAGAAAGGAAGCCCCCTTTCTGCCAAAGGTAGCGTCTGTGGAACAAACACAGGTGCAATATTTCACTTGAACAAAGAGCTTAATGTGAAGAAAGGCTATCGGAGAGGTGGATTTTTGCTGTTCATTTCCCCCCCCAAAAAAATATAGCCGTGCGGAGAACCACCAATCTTGAAATGTAACATTATCATTATATTAATGGGTTGTGCACTGTACCGATCTTTGTCGAATAAGCCGCACACTTAAAATGCAATTCCAATGAGAGGGCCAAGGAATGGCGCTGCTGGAGTGGAGCCAAGCCAAACTGAATTCCTTCAGCTTGGAATTTCTGCTTGATTAATACAGAACACACAGTCCAACACTAGGGTTGATTATGTGTAAGTATTCCCATTTACAACCAAATTAAGATACCATTCAAAATATGCAGGCAGGCCCGTCTCCTTGATTGCACATAGATTGCCTATAGATTCCGATAAAGTGGTGGAGCTATAGATTGGGCTCACATACTGGGAGACGTCTTGTATAGATTTTGTATACTTAAAACATTTATAAAGCTGGACTAATGTTACAATAATGGTTTGTATGTAAAAGGGAATTACAAAATCTCAGGATAATAATCCTTCAGAACATGCATTGCAATCATACTGTCCAGCATCCATGAAATTCAATAGCTTCTCATAGCTTCACCGACTTACATATCCACTTACAAAATGTATTTTTCACCTCGATTTTCTCTCCAGCTAATCCACGCTGACACGTATTCTTCTCTCACTAGAAGTTATACATAACATACAGGAGGCCTAGAGCTACTGCGGCTGTTGAAATGGACCCGTAAGCCCAAGGAGGAAGTTCCTGTGGTGAGACGGACCTGTGCGCCTAGGCTGGAAAACCTCTCAACAACTTCCTGTGGTCACCTGGGCTCTGTGACCCAGAAGAAAGGGTTCCTTAGAAACCTCCCCACCAGAAGCCCTGATCCTCTCTGTCCGCCCGCAAGCGAGCCCGCCGACATGTGATTTGGTAGACGGGGAGGAAAAGGGAAAAAGGGCCTCATAAATAATGTCTCGCGCCCGCCGAGCCGCAGCCCTGCTGGTTTTGGAGGGCGGCCCTCGTCGGCCTGAGTGAATCAGTAGCCCGGACCTTGGCTGTGACATCCAGGCAGAGCCACGATGAATAGGGGCTTAAGAGAAAATTACAGAGAGAGGAGGGAGGAAAGAGAGGGAGGGAAGGAGGGAGGGGAAAAAATCTCACAGGTACTATTGTGCTTAATTACTTCTTAAAGGATAAATATTTCTTCAGCTACTTGGGTGGAGAGACAAAGAATGAGAACCTGTTCTCGGGGAAGGTGATTATGCCATTTCAGGTGTATTTTAGGCCATATTGGGTAGTCTCATGTTTTGGGGAAATAGTTTCCAATGAACACTTCTGTCTACCATTGCAAATTGTAGTTTATAACAGATTGACACGGTAGGACACAAACAACACCTAAGCTTACCTTGATGGCATCTGTAACAAAACATTCATTTAAAAATACACATTACCGAAATCAACTTAAGTTCAATCACAAATGGTACCATCTTACTACCAGGTCTCATCAATTCTAGTCTGTTCCAGTTTTAGGCTGCTGTTTAGTGTACAGGCATTGAAAATCAGGGAACCCTTGCAGTCATATGAAAACTGTAACCAATTATCTACCGACGCCATTCACACTCGTGTGGAAACCTATGGCCCACTCCCTGCTGTTTTAACACTTCCCTTTCCTGTTGAGGCCAGTGATGTTTTCCCGGAAAGTCATTATAGGTGTCTGCTCTGTACAAAACTTCAGGTGAACGTCTCATTGTAATACAGAAAGGGGCCCCAGGAAGCCATGTTTTATTTCCCATGTCACACGTCCAAGTTCAAGTTGATATAGACTACTAGATTGGTTGCACAACTATATTTTTCCAAATACATTAGCTGATGGAGCTGTAGTCCCCATAGAATTGTAGTGAATGTGGTACTTAAAGTCCTGAACCCCACTGTGTAGCCTAGACAAGAACCAACAGATTGTTGAGTAACCATTGGCCATATAGTCCCAAGCCGGAGAAACAAAAACATAGTGTAGGTCCAAAACGAAGACCTTGTGTTTTTCTTACTGTCCCTCCATGCATTCTCTCATGTTCCAAGATGGCAGACTCAAAATGGGGACACACCAGATTCTAGAACAACCTAGACAGTGAGACTATACTAACAATGACATGGATTGTCAATGTGCTATGGAGAGAGAGAGAGAGAGAGAGAGAGAGAGAGAGAGAGAGAGAGAGAGAGAGAGAGAGAGAAAAAGAGAGAGAGCGAGAGAGAGAGAGCGAGAGAGAGAGAGAGAGAAAGGGAGAGCATGGGAGAGCAAGAGAGAGCGCGAGAAAGAGAGAGAGAAGCCTGGGTGCTGCCAAGCTGTATGCCTGCCAAGTGTTGGTCCGATGGGCTGGTGTAGGGCGGCGCTAGTCACGGTGGGGGTTGGGGTGACAGTTACAATACAGAGACTGACATTAGAGGCCAGTGCATTGGCCCGCCATGTGCTCAATACAATCCCAGTTAGATCTTCACTTAAGTTGGCTCAAGTGGGCATTGAAGATGTTCCATGGCATCTTTTGGCCCAATGACAACTGCCAACTGATAATTACTTCTAAGCCAATTATGAGCAAGAGAAAAATACAATGGACCTTTTTATATAGGGCTAGGAGCATAATATATGCACCTAGCTTAGCTATTATGGTATAGGCTACACCAGGGTTAGACAACTAGCTTCAGCCACAGGACGATTTTTGTCAGAGCGGATGGTAACAATGAAAATTGCCACAACTAATCCCAAAAAGAGATTGTATTTAAAAAAAGAACAATCATTTCAAACCTTCATTATATTGAGACACGATCATGTCTCTATTTTTTATTCGTGGGAATACTTGGGAACAGATTTCCTAAATGTTTTTTGCTGAATTCCTTGTGATTTTACACAATTATTGTTTTGTTGTATTCTTTACAAAACAAAACAAAAAAACACTTGCCGGGACGATTTTGTCCTGTGGCCCGCGTGTTGGCGACCCCTGGTCTACGCTCTCAACAAACTACCGTACCTGAATCTACCTGCAATACCCTCAAGCAACCTCTGTAACCATTTAGAGATGATGTTAGCAAAGCTTATTCTATAGTTCATCAGATAATGTTACACTGTGAAGTACTATCAGATTTACCTTTACTTTGGTAACTCGAAGCCTCTGCTCCCAGAATAGGAAGTTACTTATTAAGAATCATCTCCCCTGGTGCCAAGCTAAGCTTTTTGGTCCCACTTCTCCGATTCGAAAAGTCCAAGCCGTGTTTCTTGGAAAGGGTGCAAAGTAGGGGGCGATACTCATACATGCCTGGAATATTAGTTAGCTCTCTATTCACTTAAGGGGTGGGTATGGGGCAAAATCGTCGAATAGGCTTGCTGCTGATCACATTAATGCACTAGGGTTTGGGGTATAGAGGAGAGAGCAAATGATTGAAAGTGCTTCCAGAAAGTTTGCCGTTGCTATCGACAAAGCAGCCTCTGTTCTTCTTCTGCAACCCCCATCCCTTCTCTCCCCCCAAACCCCCAACCATGACCCCTTCCCCATTTCATGGTCCACCCACCTCTCTCTCGCTCCCCCCCCCCCCCCCACCCTCTCTCTTTCGGATGCAAGGAGCAGGAAGAGAAACCCAGCCAAACTCTGTCCGAGCAGAAGGGATCCTAACTAGGGCCCGGGGCCAGGGGTACTGTTTGGGATACGGAGGACGGGGGGAAATTAAGCATGGATGAGTCGGAAGAGGCACAGGGAGGGAGGATGGGGGGATGGAGAGGATGGAAGGCAGAAAAAAGAAGGAAAAGTGGAAAGAGTTGAGTTGGATGGGGAAAAAGGGATGAAGGAAGGATATTAGAGGATAAGAGATAAAGATCTAGAAGAGTTGGATGTGGCAGACAAGAGGATGGGGAGAAGAAGGCGCGGAGGGGAAGGGGGATTGCAGGTCAGGGCATGGAGTTGGAATACATTAACTTCTGCTGAGGTACAGAATGGCACATTGTTAACACGGACAGACAGTCAGAACAATCCAGGCTTTGTGTCCCATGCTGGCATCTCTCGCTCTCCCTCTCTATCTGTGTGTGTGTGTGTGTATGAGTGCGTATGTGCGAGCAGGCATGTGTGTTGGTATATTAGATTTGGGTTTTGAGGTCTAAAAGGAAAGTAGCATAATAATTAATAACAGCTAATGTCTCAATACTAACCTTGTTCTAACGTTTTGCATGAATGTCATCATCACCACTAACATCTTTGTATGCCTGGTGTTTGCATAATGCAAATTCAATTTTCCAGCGATTTTATCACTCTGTCCCCAATGATTTTCTTGTTATAGAAGATTTCATCTGAATCAATGGCTGTCAATGCCTAAGGCAAATGTATAGTCAGTTATTATAACCCAGAACTAGCCATGTGTTAATGAGTCCAGGTAGCCAATGTAGCCCACTTCTGATCAATGGTATGACATTCTGAAATAGGATGGGGAGCATATAGCATGCCTGTCCAAGTCCAACCACAAACATGTTATAAAGTTATTAAAGTAACCTCTGACCCTTCTCCAGGCACAGTGACATCACCCCTGTGATTCTGAGGAGACTAGCACACAACAAGCTTATCTCCTGCTCTGCTCTGGGCTGACTCGTTCGGTTCCTGTAGCGTGGTACTAATTACAATGGAGTTCAAATACCTGGGTTCAAATACTATTGGAAATCTTTTGAGAGTCTGCTCTTGCCTGCCTGGAGGGAAAGATGTGCTTAGGTTTACAGCTATGGGACTACTCTATCGGTCCATTAAGCCAGGCAAGCTCAATCAAGCACAGATAAAGTATATGAAATTATTTCAAATAGTATTTGAACACAAGTCTGGATGGAGCTTATTCCCTGCCATGGCTCGGAGAACAATACGCCCCTGATCCAGTTAGACTCAATCCACATGTCAGCATTGTGAAACTGTATTTCTGATAGTGTAAATCAAACCAGATACTCTCTGGTTGATCTGCCAATACACATGGGGGATGCTGTTTGGTTTTGAGAGAGTACTATCAAAATAGCATCAAAAACTGGACTGAAACTGGACTGAAGTGTAAAATGTTATTATTTGGAGGAAAATGTAGGCCGAGTTTCCTTTTTGAAGCACACTTGAGAGAAACATAGGGCTCTCTTCTTGCACTTCTTGTGTGTGACATTGTGATTGTATACTATATACAGTATGTATAAGGTTCAAAAGCAGATCGTTTGATGAAAGGAATGTTGAGAATGAAGCAAATATTGTACTTATTTTTTCTCAGAGAGTACACAAACGTGTGCATTATGTCCTCTGTTTTTTTTCAAACATGGCACTTGGTTTTGTTGGCAACACTCTCAGAACTATTGTCGGGGGTGCCAAGTTGTATTTTCCACCACTTTTCATGCCTGTGTTGCGTGAAGATGTTTTGAAGGGTCAACCCCTTTCAATATTTGCCCTTTTGTTTCCTGGCACGATTGGCCATTTTGCCATTTGGCTGGGATTCTCAGTGTGGATTTGACTTGTTGAAAACCCAGATTACAGGCCTATGATTTATCCTCAATTCCGCTCAGGAGTATTTGTCCTTGTTTGCATATCCCTTAGGATGTATGAAATTAATTTATTATCAGAAATAGTTGTCAAACTTCCCGAGTTTTGTGTTGTAATGTGTTTTGGTGTTGAAATGACAGATAAGAACCTGATGTTGAACACCTTTCTTAATAGTATTCGGAATGTATAGTAAAATAAATGCTTCTGTAGTTATGGTAAAATAGATTGTGCTATTCTTTTACCTGCTCTTATCATGTACCCAGGTACACAAGAGGTCAAAGGTTCAGTGAAGGGCCAACCAGGAGATCCTGTCTGTCTCCACTTCCTGTTTAATGACCTTGCCCCCTTGGTCTATTGTGAGCCAGACAACATGGCCCCACTTCATTGTTGTTCTGTTTTCATTTTCATAAACACATAAAATATGAAATGGGTCTCTTTCACACTGGGTTGGATAAATATTGCATTCAGAAAGTATTCATTCCCTTGACTTATTCCACATTTTGTTGTGTTACAGCCAGAATTCAAAATTGATAAAAAAATATACATTTCTTTCTCACCCTTATACACACAATACCCCATAATGACAAAGTGAAAACATTTTTGCAAATGTATTTAAAATTAAATACATTAAAATCGAATTCACATACATATTCACACCCCTGAGTCAATACATGTTAGAATCACCTTTGTCAGCGATTACAGCTGTGATTCTTTCTGTATAAATCTCTAGGAGCTTGCCACAGCTGGATTGTACAATATTTGCAAAATATTCAAGCTCTGTCAAATTGGTTGCTGATCATTGCTTGACAACAATTTCCAGATGTTGCTATAGATTTTCAAGTAGATTTAAGTCCAAACTGTCAGTCGGCCACTCAGGAACATTTACAGTCTTCTTGGTAAGCAACCATTTCTTTCGTATCCTGAAAAGCTCCCCAGTCCTTAACGATTACAAGCATACCCATAACATGATGCAGGCACCACTATCATTGAACATATGGAGAGTGGTACTCAGTAATATGTTGTATTGGATTTGCCCCAAACATAACACTTTGTATTCAGGTGAAAAAGTTAATTGCTTTGCAACATTTGTTTCAGTATTACTTCAGTGCCTTGTTACAAAAAGGATGCATGTTTTGGAGCATTTTCATTCTGTACAGGATTCCTTCTTTTCACTCTGACATTTAGTTTAGCATTGTGGAGTAACTAGAATGTTGTTGATCCATCCTCAGTTCTCCTATCACAGCCATTCAACTCTGTAACTGTTTTAAAAAGTCACCATCCTGAGCGGTTTACTTCCTCTCTGGCAACTGAGTTAGGAAGGACACCTGTATCTTTGTAGTGACTGAGTGTATCGATACACCATCCAAAGTGAAATTAATAACTTCACCACATTCAAAGGGATATTCAATGTCCGATTTTCTTTTTTACCCATCTACCAATAGGTGCACGTCTTTACGAGGCATTGGAAAACCTCCCTGGTCTTTGTGGTTGAATCGGTGTTTGAAATTCACTGCTCGACTGAGGGACCTTACAGATAATTGTACGTGTGGGTTACAGAGATGAGATAGTGTTTAGCTTGATTTTTGAATGACTATTATTGCACACAAATTGAGTCCATGCAACTTATGTGACTTAAGCACATTTTTCCTGAACTTATTTAGGCTTGCCAGAGCAAAGGGTTTGAATATTTATTGACTCAATACATTTCAGCTTTTCATTTTTAATAATTTGTAAACAATTTGAAAAACAAAATTTAGGCTAGTGACACATCTGAATTTAATCAATTTCAAACTCAGGCTGTAACACAACAAAATGTCCAAAAAGTCAAGGGGTGTGAATATTTTCTGAAGGCACTGTATCTCTTGGTGGGTGGGTGTGTTTGTGTGTGTGCATATGTGCCTGTGTGTGTACACGCATGCATGTATGTTTGTGTCTTGATGAGCGCTTGCATGCGCTTGCGTCCGTGTGTACATATGTGCATGTACATGCATGAAAGTGTGATTTCTTGATGCTAGCCATGCTAGTTAAGTGTGCCTTGAATTTGAAATAAATCACCGACAGTGTCACCAGCAAAGCACCCCCACACATCACACCTCCTCCTCCATGCTTCATAGTGGGAATCACACATGCAGAGATAATCCGTTCACCTACTCTGCTTCTCACAAAGACACAGCGGTTGGAACCAAAAATGTCACATTTGGACTCATCAGACCAAAAGACAGATTTCCATTGTCCTAATGTCCATTGCTCGTGTTTCTTGGCCCAAGCAAGTCTCTTTTTCTTATTGGTGCCCTTTAGTAGTGGTTTCTTTGCAGCAATTCGACCATGAAGGTCTGACTCATGCAGTCTCCTCTGAACAGTTGATGTTGAGATGTGTCTGTTACTTGAACTCTGTGAAGCATTTATTTGGGCTGCAATTTCTGAGGCTGCTAACTCAAACTTATCTTCTGCAGCAGGTGTAACTCTGGGTCTTCCTTTCCTGTGACGGTCCTCATGATAGCCAGTTTCATCGTAGCACTTGATAGTTTTTGCGACTGCACTTTCCGGATTGACTAACCTTCATGTCTTAAATTAGTGATGGACTGTCATTTCTCTTTGCTTATTTGAGCTGTTCTTTCCGTAATATGGACTTGGTCTTTTACCAAATAGGGCTATCTTCTATATACCACCCCTACCTGGTCACTACACAACTGATTGGCTCAAACGCATTAAGAAGGAAAGAAATTCCACATTCAAGGTGACCACCTCATGATTCTGGTTGAGAGAATGCCAAAAGTGTGCAAAGCTGTCATCAAGGCAAAGGGTGGCTACTTTGAAGAATCTCAAATATATTTTGATTTGTTTAACACTTTTTTGGTTACTACATGATTCCATATGGGCTCCCGAGTGGCACATCGGTTTAAGGCACTGCATCTGGGCAAGAGGCGTCACTACAGTCCTTGGTTCGAATCCAGGCTTTGTCACATCCAGCTTTGATTGGGAGTTCCATAGGGTGGCACACAATTGGCTCAGCATCGTCTGGGTTTGGCCGGGGTAGGCCGTCATTGTAAATAATAATTAGTTTTTAACTGCCTAGTTCATAGCCTAGTTAAATAAAGGTTACGTGTAAAAAAAAATATATATATATGTTATTTCATAGTTTGGATGTCTTCACTATTATTCTACAATGTAGAAATTAGTAAAAATAAAGAAAAACCCTAGAATGAGTAAGTGTGTCCAAACTTTTGACTGGTACTGTATATCAGTGCATACACAGTGCATACACAATATCTAGGTCAAATACGGGAGAGGCAATGTGCGGTGAGGTTTCGCTTTATCTGTTTATTTAAACCAAGTTTGCTGTTCACTTGAGCAATCTTTGATGGAGGGGAGTTCAATGCAATCATGGCTCTTTATATACCACCATATGTTTTCTTGAATTTGTTCTGGATTTGGTGACTGTGAGAAGACCCCTGGTGGCATAAGTGTGTGTGTCAGTGCTGTATGTAAGTTGAATATGAAAATAATTAGCAATTTTCAACACATTATTTTTATAAAAACAATAAGTGATGCAGTCAGTCTCTCCTCTACTTTTAGCCAAGAGAGATTACCCTGCATAGTATTAATATTAGCCCTCTGCTTACAGTGAAGAGCAAGACGTGCCGCTCTGTTCTGGGCCAGCTGCAGTTTTTCTAGGTCCTTCTTTGCAGCACCTGACCATATGACTGGACAATAATCAAGATAAGATAAAACTAGAGCCCCACAGGACTTTATGGAGTGTGATGTCAAAAAATCTGAGCATCTTTTTATCACAGACAACAGACCTCTCCCCCTCTTCACAACCACTGAATCAATATATTTTGACCATGACAGTTTACAATTCAAGGTAACACCAAGTAATTGAGTCTCCATAAACTTGCTCAACAGCCACATTATTCATTATCAGATTCAGCTGAGGTCTAAACTTAGGGAATGATTTGTACCAAATACAATGCTCTTAGTTTTAGAGATGTTCAGGACTGGTTTATTACTAGCCACCCATTCTAAAACTGACTGCAACTCTCTGTTTAGTGTTGTTGTGATTTCACTAGCTGCGGTTACTGACACATATAAGGTTGAAGCATACATAAACACATCGGCTTTGTTTAAAGCCAGTGGCAGGTCATTGGCAAAAATAGAAAAGAGAGGGCCAAGAGAGCTGCCCTGCGGTACACCACACTTAACATTAGAGAAGCTTAATTTAAAGAAAACCCTCCTGAAAGTCTGTTGTTCATTTCGTTTGCTTAGAGTCTGCAGCAAGCGGATTTGTCGTCAGTTAGAACCAGTAAAGGGTGCTTCGGTAGCGGAAGGACTTTGGCTTCTCTCCATGTCTGAGGACAATTTTTATCAAGATATGACAAATAGGAGTGGCAATACAGTCCGCTACCATCCTCAGTAGCTTTATTTCTGTTAATACCAGGTGGTTTCTCATTATTGATGGATAACAATATTTGTTCCACCTCAACCACAAAATTCTAAATTACAATGCTTCCTCTTCATTATTAGGTATTTTATGCATGAATATGATGGCTTATAGTTTGTTGTTAGCATTTCATTCCTAAATTTGCCTACTTTCTACTTTTGCATCAAAAGGTTTTGTGTTATATGAGACATCTGATTTAATGAAAGATGGAGTTGAATTAGTCTTTCTGCATCTAATTTTCATCCTAGGGGGGATGGGTGAAAGGGCAGTTTTATGTAGTTTTTATTGTAAAATGTGTCTGTGGTTAAAAAAGCTTTGGCTGTTAACATTTGATGCGATTGAAATACTTTGAAACAAACAAAAAATGTGTCTTTCCTAAAGCTGCCTGTGGGCTGGACACCATCCTAGTGCGGCTGAACCTTAGTGGAGAGACTGTAGTGAGATAAGCAGGTGGTTCTTATCTCCAATACCCTGTACCGTGGGGACACTCACTGCATTGTGCGCCTGCTGGCTTGCCAATTAACCAACATCTGCTGGGAGGACAGGAGCCATACTCTTCCACGGCGGTGTATATGACGCAGTAATGCATGTCTGTCTGCTAGGTCATCAATATATAGGGTTACTGCAAACATCCTGACATTCCGAATGGTTCAGGTCATGAAGGACATTACGATTTCGGATGACTGTCGTTTGGTTTATCTAAGGTCCCAATACCCTCCCTTAGCCCTAACCCTTAGGCCTAACCCTCCATTTTGCGCGATCCCGGGAGCCCCATCGAGTTGAAGTGGTATACCAATTCAACTTTGAGTGTGTAACGGCTTTCCTCCTCCTCTTCATCAGAAGAGGAGGAGCAGGGATCGAACCAAAATGCAGCTGAGTTTGTAGACATGATTTATTAACGAAAAACACGAACTCGACTAATACACTAACAAAACAAATAAACGGTGTAGACAGATCTGAACGACGGACTCACATAACACACGAGAACGCACGAATAGAGAAAATAGGCTACACAAAATGAACGATGAACAAACAAACCGAAACCAGTCCCGTGTGGCATAAAGACATACACAGACACAGGAGACAATCACCCACCACGAACACTGTGAAAACACCTACCTAAATATGACTCTTAATTAGAGGAACGCCAAACACCTGCCTCTAATTAAGAGCCATACCAGGCAACCCATAAACCAACATAGAAACAGAAAACATAGAATGCCCACCCAAACTCACGTCCTGACCAACTAACACATATAACAAACTAACAGAAATAGGTCAGGAACGTGACAGAGTGAGGCTTAGTGCCTTTACAGACCTTGTTGACCCTTCAAACAAAGTTAATCGAAATGCAGACTTCCCATCGAGCGGTTCCCAAAACTCCCATGAAGCTCTGCACCCAAGGCTGGAGCTTTGCTTCAGAAAAGATGGCTGACAAAAATACTAGGATGGAAGCAAATCTAAGTATTTATACCTTCATAAGTCATGCAAAAAAATTACAGTTAAGAGGAATATTTTAGTTTATGTAGAGACAAACAATTATGCACCTAAAATCGGTATTTAACAAGCTATCTGACTAGTTAACATTAGCCAGCTAACTATTTATATTTTTTAGATGTTTAAATTTAACCTTTATTTAACTAGGCAAGTCAGTTAAGAACAAATTCTTATTTACAGTGACGGCCTACCCCGGCCAACGCTGGGCCAATTGTGCGCTGCCCTATATATTTAGCCTGCTATATGGGCGTTTGACATTTGTAGGAATTGTAATTTGTGTGGTTTAATATTTGAGGGACTCCTGAGCAAACCGGGCTGTCATCTTGTGAAACCCAGTTGTGAAACCCATTTACCGGATATTTAATAAACAATTTATTAAGCTTGCCTTGCTGTTCATAAAAATAAAAATCTAAGTCAATCTCGTTTTCTCGTGTTGTTCGTTTTTGTAATAACGTTAACGTTAGAGATTGAAGATATTTGTCATGCAATGCAGCGGATGCAATGCAGCGGAAGCAACGTAGCTAACGCTTTTCATGCTTATTGTGTAGTGGAGGATAAAAAGGGCTGTATACCTATAGCTATGTAGCAGATCTGTGTATGGAGCCTAAAATATTTGGTATAAATATTAGTTAAGCACGGTGGCTTTTATGGTTTCCACTGGTTAATCATTAATGCCTAGGAAATTGCAGAAAAACACGTCAAACTGCTGTTACATGTCAAACTGCTATTGTGGAATGAAAGTCCTGCTTCAGTACTATCCCACATTGAACTACAGCCAGATGATGGGTGCATTACGGAACATTGTTTTTTTCTTCTGTCCTTTCATTTGTTGCATGAGAAATATAAGGAAAGCTTTTTCTGGTGCCAGTACAGGTATTGTGCTGGTGGAAGAATTGCGTGGTAGGCTATCCTTTGGTGGATTCTGCTGTGCGCGAGTGATGTCCCATTCTCTAGGATTATGCATCTCTCCCTACCACTAGTTGCTCCATTTGAGGGACACTCCCCCACCCAGGGACGCTCGAAAACAAGGGGGAGGACTAAGGGGAGGACTAAGGGGAGGTATTGGGATTTACGCCTTAAAACAGACGGCACCTATACATCACGGTGACATGCCATGCTTCCCTTCAACAGTTTGATAAGTGGAAAATGAGGGGTGGAAATGAAGCTTAAGTTGGTTTATGGAGCTTTTGGCCACACATAATCGCTGGCCCCAGGCATTACCTCAATTAATCTCTGAGAAAACTTGTCAAATTATTAATAGGGCCCTTAAGTGATGCAAATCAAAGGCTGCTGTTGTTCGGACATGGAGAGAACATGAGGGAGAATGTGTTTGCTGAGAAAACATGGAGGGGTTGCTCGCTAAACACGAAAGAGTTAAAGCAGGTTTCACTCGCTCTCCCCTCTCCCACTTTCTCTCTCGGCTTCTCTCCTCCCTCCCTCCATCTCACTCTTCCCTACTCCCTCTCTCTGGCCCCAGGCTGTGGGTGAAAGGCGGTGATTGAGGCCTTTCATGCCAGGCTAACACTGCAGTCCACTGTGTGGCCCAGACGGAACATTGAGGCCAAAGTGGCCGCACCACGGTAGATGATTGGCCAGTGCCATTTAAAACACGGCAGCATACTCCAGCATCACCTGACACCAGCTGGACTTCTGTCTTTTTCATCTATATTGACCACTTTAGTTTCAGTACATTATATTTTGCTGATTTTGAGCATGGTACTTTTTAATCCCAATGGAGGATTACAATAGCGATTCCCTGGTGCAAGGCCAACTTTGCTTTCATTATGAGTTGTTGGTTAAGATTAGGTTGCAGTAGGAGTTAAAAAGAACTAATCCTCAATCAGTTACTAAAGCAAAAACGACTAACTGCAAAAACTCAATGAAAGGAACATTATATCCCTCAGCCTGTAACCCACCTACCATCAATTTAGAGACTTAAAAAAAAAAGATTTCTTTTAAAAGGCAGGTTTAGCACTCAGTTGTAAGTTGTGTTGAGTCAACACAAGCAGTACCATAAATGGCTTTCCTGTGTATCTGTGAAATATGGGAGCCCATAAAATAGCAGAAACCCTCCACTGTATTAGCTAAGTGCAAAATAAAATGTATTATGCAGAGGACAAATGTCTTGGACGGTGTGCTTCAAGAGAAATATGCCAAGATAGGCAGGCGAAGATGAAACATCACTATATTGCCAAATAGGAAATATTATCAAATGCAGACAATGTGCCAGAGCTCTCAAATGGGTCAAACTTGTATAGCTCTATAACTATGCAATGTGCTATTTGAAAGGGTAGTCTGTAGGACTTGGAGAAAACAAAGGGGATGATGGTTTCCACCGTTCAATAATCTAAAATAGAACAAGTTATAGATGTTTACTTATCCAATCAAGGCACTCTTTAATGAGATATGGAATGCACGTTAGATCAACATCTGTTTGTATAAATGTGTTTGAAAGGAATGATATTCTCTCTATGTGCCTACAATTCTTCAAACTCTACAGTAGTAAGCCTTGCCATTTGGGGTGTGGCTAAAAGGGTCTGGTCTGTAAGTGGGGCAATGCTATTCAACAGGTTGGCCAGGTGGCACCTTCCAAAGAATGTCAATATTTGCAGACGTTGAGCTGATATCTCGCTCTGCTGTTGGATGGATGGCTCAACAGACAGGAGGTAAATGATGTCGAACACAAACAAGAGAAAAGCAACAGTTACATTGGGGTTCCGGAATTGGAAACATCTCTTTGGTTGTTTCGTGAACCCATCCTCAAGATGACCCAATGCAACTGAGTGAAACAAGCTGGTCATCGAAAGCACAGAAAACTCGCACTGTTTTTCTTGTGCGTAACAGCTGTGTGTAACGCTGTGTACTCTAGGGCCGGCGCGAGCAGAACTGTCTGTATCGTATGTCTCTCGCACATCCTAATACAAATATTGTGTGGCAGTTGCCACGGCGACAGCTCAGCAACAGCTGGTTTGATTCACTTCATGAAGAACCTGTTCCTGATGGAGCTCTGCCAGAACAACTCTTATGTGGGGCTAGACGTGACAAATAATATCTGTGTTTTAAAAAAAAAATCTGTTTAACATGTATTGTATGTTTTATTACGCAAGAAACCTATTGTATTTTTTATGATTAGATGTTTAAATTCAGAATACAGGAATAGGTGCTTATTTGAAGATTATACTGTAGGCTATGTTCCTCTTAAATTGATTGATTTGACTCCATTGACAATTATGTAGAAAAAATGATTTGATGCAGATTAAAATGTTTCCCATTTCAAGACAAATCTGTTGGGACTAAGTCCTTGTTGGTCCTCACATACAAGGTATTTATTTGTTCCATATTCCTTTCCCTTGATGCAAACCTACACACACTTCACCCAAACTCATTGACAGGATGCATCCCTTGATCACATCACAAGGAAGTAACGTGAAACACTCACACTCCTCTACTTTCTTCTCCAGGTTCCCTATCGCGCTGGAGGAGTTCATGTTACGGCTATGGGAAGGAATCTAAGAGGAGCCGAGCACAACTGCTCATCGTCAGAGCAGATTAACCTTGTCAAAGTAGAGAGCGCTTGGGAAGTGAGCGCAAGAAACTCCCTGCCAGCTCCAATGCCACACCACCAGTCCCCACAACAGACCTGAGGCCTGGCTTCCCCTCGATGAGTCTTTATATTGGCTATGGTTATAAATCTGCCATTAACGACTGGTCTAGCATCAGCCCTCCAATACCTCAGGGAAACCCCTAAACATGAGGTTCGCAACTTAAACAACCCTGGATCAGCTGTTATGGGAATAGCGTTTTGAAATCATCCCTATAAAACTCTTATACGAACCTCAGCCATAATGTGCTTATCCTTAACTCATCATCCTACATCTTCCACTCCCCTGAAATTCTTCTCATCCAAATAGAAGTTGTTGAATATTTAGGCCCGTTCTGACTAACCCTGCACCTAAAACTGTACCATGACACCTCAGAGGTATTGATAGTTTGGCATGCAGTGTCGGAAAGGCTGGTTTTGAACTGGTTTCTGCAGCCAGGTGTAGAATTCCTCTTTAGGTATAGAGATGACCATAGGGTCAGGCTGTGGTGGGTTTTCCAAAGCCCACAGATGTGTGAAATGACCAAGAGTTCCAATGTAGGTTTAGACCTACCTGGATTCCTATACATACGCACGCACACACATGTACGAACGCACACAGACATACAATACGTAAGTCCTTTGGATTTGATTGCAGTTGGAAATGTGCTTGATAACGGCCACAAAAAGTGCAATTCTTTATGAGCATCATTTGACGTCAGTTCATTCAGTGAGATGGAATATTTCCTGATCTTGTGCTAATTAGCTCAAATGTGTACACAGTGAAATGCAACATCCCAATTTGAAGTAGTCAGTATGCATGAGGATTCTAGCATGCCTGTATGACAATAACTAAGAACTACAGCCCGCTTTGACTGAAGACAGGCAGGCAGGCATTTAGGAAATCCTTCCAAAACCATCCACACACAGCAGAGAGCCCAAGGCTCTATTTGTGGTTACTTTACTCTGATGTAAAGAGACAAGAGTGTATCTGCCAAACCAACAGGGGAACCAAGCCACTCTTCCCTCCACACCCTCCACAATGTTCTGTGCCCACTTGAAAGCTGTAGCAGCCTTGTGCTGCTGAGATTACATATGCCGCCGTTTCTTGTCAACATGCTTGTTGCGCGTGTGCTAATACATGCACACTACCACAGAGACACATTCACAGAGGCACGCACACACACACAAATCCTCATGTATGCAGGCACAACCATAGAAATCAGCAACATAGAATGTATGAAACTCACTAGTACACATTATGCATCCACACCACACACGATTATTTACACCTATACACACCGACTTCCAAAGTCATCAGGAAGCACACACAGCAACCCTATTACTGTCTACTATTTAGTTTCAACTCAGTTCCCCTCTCGCTCTCTCCTGTCCCCTGGAGGGAGTTGTCATCTTTGAGTCAACTGATTCTAAGAGCTCAGCTTGATCACCCTTCAGAGAGTGAAGAGAGTGTTGACTTAAAGCCCCGGTAGCGTCCACAACGGGCCGGGAAGCGGGGAACCTGTAGCAGCAGGGCAGGCGCATGCTTAGTTTGGCCGTAAGGACCTATAGGGTAACGAGACCTCAGATATGCTGCCGACAGCGATTGTCAGCACTGTTCCCCCTGGGCCTGTGCGTGTGACATAGTTTACTTTGTGCCCTGGCCTCTCTTCCAAATCGCTCTAGTTAAATGGTGGATGGAGGGAGGGAGGGAGGAGGTGGGTGAGTATTGAGGTTGTGAGAAGTAGGGCCTAAGCTATCCCGGGCTGATAAAAAGGGAGAAAAAAAAAAGTGCCTCATAAAAGAGAACATTTGCCAACCGGAAGGGAGTTCTGTAAATGGGTCACTCATTAACAGTTTATAAAGAGGCTGGATTGGGGACAGCCAAAGAAAGAACTAATAAAACCCACATGCATTCAGTAGAAGCAGGCCTCTGTATGGCAAACAATGAGCTTTTCAGGAAGAGGTTTAGACTTTGTCATTTCGATAAAAACATATTTGGTTGGACAAATGCCAGAGTGAGGTAAATGTACGCCATCTAACGAAACCAACAACCAAACTATAACCTCTGAGGGTTTAGAGAGAATCAGTCATGGGCTGTTTCTCAAATCCTCTCAAAGACCAATGGAGGAAGAGGTGGGAGGGAGGTACCTTGTATCCTGTCTTCCAATGCGCTTTGAGAGCAATTGAGGAAACAAGGACGGAAGCAAGGATTTAACGGCTAGTAGCGTTTGCAGACACAGCCCTAAATAAGAGAGGCTATTCAACATCAAATTAATTCTGACATGAGGCAGTCACAGGGTGCATTTGGAACTTTATTGGCATTTTGCAAGACTTCAGGTTAAAGCGTTAACAAGCACGCATCAGCATCTCGGAGTACCAGAGATGTTCCAAGAATCATTTCTGACAAAAACAGTTTGGTTGTTCTACAAACATACATATAGAATATTAATAACGTTGCTTTAGCTGAATACTATTATAACCAACTCGGCCAGAATAATCGTGCATTTAAGTTGGGTTTTTCGATATTGCTGATGAGGCTTCTGTGTAACATAAACAAAATGACAAAGGCATTATTCAAGCATTAAAGAAAGGAAACAATACTTTAAAATGTCACAGTTCAGGCTAATTGCAATAATCAACTTAATGAAAATGTAATTTAAAAAAAAAAAAAAAAAAAAAGTGCAAAAGGCAGATTTCCTTTTTTGGGATAAACACAAATTCCAGTTCAAAATTGGACAGACAAAGAGATCAGTACACGCACTATGACAAGTAAGCAATTCACTGATGGAGAAAGAGGTTGCACATATAAATTGGCATAAGCTGTGATACAGTTCAATCATTTCACAATAAAAGTCATGAGTTTCATCAAATAACATGTTTTTATACCAAAGACAATTAAATACGGGGATTAAAATCAAGGGATATAATTCAAATTGTAATATTGATACTCCGATAGAGCTCTAAAAGTGTTTTTTAAAATGACTAACCGTTTCATCATCATCATCATCATCATCATCCTCCTCATTGGGAGCAGATATCCAGTTCAGGTACTTGGCTGCATACTGTTTTCTTCCATCTTCTTGTGTGTGCTTTTCCACAAACGTCCACAACAGGTAGACCCAGGTACTACACTGCACTATACTGCCTCCTGTTAAGGTGTATTCACTGTTCAAGACTTGGGATATTAAGCAGGATGGGACCACTACAGGGGTTAGATCAGGAAGGCAATTGAAATCTAAAGAGCCAAACAAAGCCGGTGAAAAGATCAGAAACACACAGGGTATATTTAGCTGGGTTAATCTGTATTGTACGGACTTTCTGAAAAAGAGACGAGTCAGCTGTTTTTGCTTTTAATGAAAGACGCCAGACTTTCGCAGCTGTAATGACGCACTGGTTCTTTTCTTCCTCACGTCTTTTCAGTGTTTTTTTTTGTTGTCCTGGTCATTTGAGAAGAGGGTCGCAAATCCTCAGGGAATTTCACATTAAGGAGGAATGTCTGGAGCGACAACCTGGAGCAAAGGAAGTGGGAAAATAATTCTGAAAGCGCAACTGTTGTAGAATTCGCAGACTACGGGTAGCAGATGTTACAACATGCCATTTACAGAAAGACAAATTGGTAACAACAATATATAGTATCATTTCATAAACAATAACTTCATTTATATGCATGTCTTTTTATGAATGTCAAGTCTCAAGGATAGTATCTACTATACATGTTAGTATGCGGTGACCGTACTAAGGTCTTCATTAGTAGTTGGGCTCCCGAGTGGCGCAGTGATCTAAGACACTGCATCTCAGCGCAAGAGGCGTCACTGCAGTACCTGGTTCACATCCGGCCGTGATTGGGAGTCCCATAGGGCAGCGCACAATTGGCCCAGTGTCGTCCGGGTTTGTCCGGGGTAGGCCGTCATTGTAAATAAGAATTTTTTTCTTATCTGACTTGCCTAGTTAAATAAAAGGTTCAATTGAAATATATGTTTTACCTCAGTACAGGAAGAAGAAGCGTGTTCTGTGCGAGGCAGCCATGCTTTCAGACATGTTGCGCACTTTCAGGTAGTTCACAAACCCTCTGAAGAAAAGCAGGAGACCTGAGGAAGGGATTCGAAATCATTAGTAAAAAACACCACTATTCATCCAAGGTCAAGGAATTCACTTTACTGTGGGAAGATTAGTAGTACATCATTTCAGCCACCAGATGGAATTGTTGTACAACATTCTAGGTGGATATATTAGTACAACTTAATTCCTCAGCAATTGGCTAGTTGAAGAATGCAGCATTTGCGATACAGATCAGTAAACTTACCGAGGACCAGGAAAATCCACCAGAGCCAGTACTGCCCATTGAAGTATCCAGTAAAGTAGTCAGAGAACTATGGGACAATAGAAATTACAGGAAATGGAAATTCAACATGTCCTACCATCATGAGAATACTTTTGAATGACAATCAGTTACCATAAACACATACAGATTATCAGAATCACCATGGCAGAAATTTACATGCGCTAGGATTAGGCCTCCTCAAGCCTCAATTCCTCAAATGTTGGGTGTCCTAATTGAGACTATGGGCCGGTTTCCAGGACAAAAAAA
Source organism: Salvelinus fontinalis (assembly GCF_029448725.1). Lineage (NCBI taxonomy): Eukaryota > Metazoa > Chordata > Actinopteri > Salmoniformes > Salmonidae > Salvelinus > Salvelinus fontinalis. The sequence goes on from NC_074705.1 coordinate 12,423,940, forward strand.
AGAAGCCTAGTCCCAGACACCAGGAAACCAGGCCTTAAATTTGGCACTGCTCAGATAAAGGCCTAAACCCCTGTATAGCCTAGTATTGCACAACATCTAGTGGGAGTAGCTGTGTGCACCAGATCAATGATGAAAGCCCGGGGTTAATAACTCTATGCCCACCAGTGTGTTGCTTCTTCATGTGGAAATTGTACAGGGCTTTGATTGATGCCCGGAGCACAGAGATCACACTGGGTTCCTGCTCTTAAGGGCGTCCTCCTCACATCTAGGGCTAACAAGCCGTAGCAAGCATCTGCTTCCTACTGCACAAGCCATGCTTTGGATATGCAGTAATATACTGGACATACTTGAAATGTATTTTGTAACATTCAACTCATTAACATGCTAGTAGCTAAGTGAAGCTTTTAAGTTTTTTATTTTAAAATTTTAGTAATTTAGCAGACGCTCTTATCCAGAGCGATTAGGGTTAAGTGCCTTGCTCAAAGGCACACTGGCAGATGTTTCTCCTAGTCGGCTTGGGGATTTGAACCAGCGACCTTTTGGTTACTGGCCCAACGCTCTTTACCGCTAGGCTACCTGCCGCAATTATGAGCACAGAATTGTCTGGATTAAGCAGGATACTGCTAGCCAGCTTGTTCATTTAAAGTAAACCATTTGTAACATTGATGTTTGAAGTAGACACTTTGTATGGGCTGCTTTTAAAGTTGTGGACTGTATGTCCTGTCCCATATTGAAATCAACTCCGTACGTTGTTTTAGATACATTGATTAGGCCCCTTTAACCCAACACAGCACTTACTCTGACGATGAGAATCCACTTGATGAGAGAGAGGCCAAAGCCGCAGATGGCCCCGTATCGGCCAGCGATGGTGTTGGTCAGGCAGAATGACAGGCAAAAGCCAATCCAATTGAACAGGAAGGCCACTGTTTGGAGACAGAAGAAAGCATGCAGTTACAAGCACAGACCAACAGACAAACAGACACCACTCTCAAAGTTGACTAACATTTCTGTTGAGTGAGACACTGTTCAGTATATCACAAATTGGATGTCCTTCTATACACACTTAAAGGACACATTCTGAGGCCAAATGAATGCAGCCAGAGAATCGCTAAGCTGACTTACTTTGACCTTTCCCACCTCCATTCCTATTGGAGGAAGAGATCATGTTGTCTTCAATGAGTGACTGTTGCCACCTTGTGGTGAATCCATAGAAAACACCTTCAACTGCTTACTCACATTTTCATCCAAGCAAACTTTTGTTATGTTCCCCTGCTCAGACTGAAATGGGCCAGTCCGCTCAATGAAAGAGGGTATTTGGGCTTGTCAACTCACTGAAGAATCGGGAGGTTTTGTGCACCAACAACAGATCCACTCACTGAAAAAGGCCAGCATGAAAATGCCGTCATTCCCCACCCTCAGCTGGTCGACATCGCTGAAGTCATCCCTTGGAGGGAAGTCATCCTCCTGTTTAATTAAGAGACATAGGACAGAAAACAACTCATCCATCTCTTCTGCAGAAACGTCCCAATAGCTCAGTCATCCCAATGAATAAGGAGCTGGGCGGTATAGTACTGTTGTGTGTCGACATTTCCTTCTCTTTTAGAGTTGTTGAGGAAGCAGAAATAAATCTCAATGGGCATTTGTACTAGAACTACATAAAATAGAGCTAACATACTGTAAATACTGTTGTAGCTATGACTTGGACAATATAGCTATCAAAGTTATTTTGGTCTTGAAATATGTTGTTACACTGTGTAGTTAATAGCAGCATTAAAGTTTTTCTTACAGCATTCCAGCAGAATAATCCTGTTTTCATGGGTAAACATCCCATACTCAAAAACATGTGTGTGTGTGTGTGTGTGTGTGTGTGTGTGTGTGTGTGTGTGTGTGTGTGTGTGTCCTACCCCTGGTATCACCTCCACAGAAGAGAGTACCATGGCTTCAGCTTTGGCTTTCTCTGCCTCATCGTAGGTGGGAAGCGAGGTGGCCACGCTGTAGGGGGGCGGCACGGGGAAATCACTTGGGTAACAACTGCTCTCTACTGGGGGAGCACAGGGAAGAGACGTGGCCAATTAGACTACAACAGGGCAAATGAACACTGTTCACAAGGTGAAGATGGAGTTCGGAATCAATTCAATCAAATAAGGAAATCACATCGGCTTAATTCCAGGAGTGTGAACTATCGGCCTATAGTTAGGGCAACTGGCTGGTTCCAACGTGTTTGAAAGAACTACATGAGAGCTACAGACGCTGCGAGAGAATGAGATGGAGAAAGGGGCAGAAAGACAAAGTGAGACACAGAAAAAGGCAGAAGCAAAGACATAAGCTAAACTGAGGTGTAGAGCGGGGATAAAAGAGCCAAACAGACAGTATATGGAGTCTTTGGTTCTGTACCAGGCATGGCAGCGGTGGCTCCCAGGGCGATGCTGGCATACGGGGGAGGTGGAGCCTCTGCGTCCCCCTCCAGGGCTACTGGGACTGGGCAGTCCTGGGAGGACGAGTTGGCCTGGGCCGAGGTGCACGGCTGCTGGGCGCTGGTGGAGGGCTCACAGGAGTCGTCTTCATCATTCTCAAACTGAGAGAGAAGGGGGGCAGGGGGGGTAGAGAGAAGGAGTTTTAAGTGTCACTTCAATAAAACCCACGTCACAAGTTCACGACACAGAATGTCAAAGGTGAGAAAGGAGAGGGAAGCCTGTAAACTGAGACGCTTGGAGAGATATGGTCATGGCCCAACACTGAAAGATCATCTGGTGTTTTGTAATAAACTAAGTAGGCAAAATTTGATTCCAGTGCTAAGGGCGCTGAAGACATCCAAAACATGTGATCTAGGCTAATTGCCAGCATAGCATCCAGTTGGAAGAAGACAACATGGTCATGGGAAACAGAAGGGTGACGGTAATGTTATAGAGAAGAGAGCACAGCCTTATATCTGGCCAATGACAAATGACGTAGCTTAAGCGGATGCATAACCTAGGCCTTGATCAGTGTGGGAGCAGTGCCAAATGTTGCTTTAGTCTTGCAGCTCACCTGAGGCTGTGGCGTTTGCTTAGGTCAACAGACCAGCGTTTAACTTGTGGCTTAGCTGTAGATGAAGTTTGGCATCATGTCCAGCAGCACTCTATGCACTGCGGGTCAATGTGCAAAGCCAGGAGAATGAGTGAGTGCGATGCTATCCGGTGTCAAGGACACCAGTTATGCAAGAGCTAAACAACTGCATAATTGGCCAGGGGTGAATGAGTTATTTCACCATCGGCACACCAAGGCCTAAACACAAACTCCTAAGGTTATCTCAGTATGTCCTATATTCATCTGATATATCCAACACGTATACGAGATGTAAGTCCAAATAGTTAGGTTAGGCCTACATGTTTAAAGACCTGTTCAGAATGAGTGGACACAAATAACAAGGATGGTTGGGGAGTTTACATTATAAAACAGCCTATATGACGCATCTAAATACAGGTTACCCTCAAAACCTGAAAGAGATGACACAGAGGCAAATCCACAGTTGCCTAGCGACTGAGGAAAGTGCAGAGGCAGGATCAAAATAGCATGGCTGTGGCTGAAAAAGTTTTGCACTTCGAAAAGCAAAAAAAGGTAAGGCATACATACCATGCTATGTCTGACGTGAGCAAGCATTCCAGCATAGTGCAGCAGTGGGCATTTTGACTTTAAGGCTAGTAGGCAACATTATTCAAAAGGCTTACAACAACTGCCTAATTAACTTATCCCATATCAAATCAGTCTGTGGAAGTAATTATTGATAACCTAAATACACATTGGCATGATAACGACTGTGAAAGTAACATTTTTCTGCTTTCGATAGTGATGGGCCGATACAGGACTAAACCAGAAGTGACCCTAGCCTTGGATACACGGCATTCACATTGACAACTACACATCCGAGCAATAGCAAACCTCCAGCAGCATAGCTAAAGCTGGTGCTAGAGGCCAAGTGAATTAGATGACAGAGCGTCACACCCAAACAAATATTTAAAACACATGTAAGAGTCATTTTTCAATTGGCACAAAAAGTGGATTCAATATCTTTCTGAATATTTCCTCATTATCAGAGTTCCACCTGAAACTGGAAAATGGTGTTTATAAGACACCGGTGCCTACCAAATCGATAATTATGGAAGTATCGCCAAGTAGAAAGGTAGGTTGAACACTGTTTCCCTATCCATTACCCATCCTACTCTAGAACCCCAGTGTTTCCTCTATATTAATATAGAAGCGGTGGGCCGCACTTCTCAATGACAACCTCCACTCCAATTTTGTATTTTTTATAATACACTGCTCAAAAAAATAAAGGGAACACTTAAACAACACAATGTAACTCCAAGTCAATCACACTTCTGTGAAATCAAACTGTCCACTTAGGATGCAACACTGATTGACAATAAATTTCACATGCTGTTGTGCAAATGGAATAGACAAAAGGTGGAAATTATAGGCAATTAGCAAGACATCCCCAATAAAGGAGTGGTTCTGCAGGTGGTGACCACAGACCACTTCTCAGTTCCTATGCTTCCTGGCTGATGTTTTGGTCACTTTTGATTGCTGGTGGTGCTTTTTTTGGAGGTCATTTTGCAGGGCTCTGGCAGTGCTCCTCCTTGCACAAAGGCGGAGTGGACAGTTTGATTTCACAGAAGTGTGATTGACTTGGAGTTAAATTGTGTTGTTTAAGTGTTCCCTTTATTTTTTTGAGCAGTGTATATACTGAACAAGAAGATCAAACATAACATGCAACAACTTCACTGATTTTACTGAGTTACAGTTCATATGGAGGAAATCAGTAATTTTAAATAAATTAGGCCCTAATCTATGGATTTCACATGACTGGGAATACAGATATGCATCTGTTGGTCACAGATACCTTTAATAAAAATTGACCTCACAACGGGCCTCAGGATCTTGTCACTGTATTTTTGTGCATTCAAATTGCTGCCGATAAAATGCAATTGTGTTCATTGTCTGTAGCTTATGTCTGCCCATACCATAACCCCACCACTACCATGGGGCACTCTGTTCACAACGTTGACATCAGCAAACCGCTCACCCACACGACACCATACACGTGGTCTGCGGTTGTGATGCCGGTTGGACGCACTGCCAAATTCTCTAAAACAACGTTGGTGGTGGCTTTTGGTAGAGAAATTAACATTAAATTCTCTGGTGGACATTCTTGCAGTCAGCATGCCAATTGCACACTTTCAAAACTTGAGACATCTGTGGCATTGTGTTGTGTGACAAAACTGCACATTTTAGAGTGCCCTTTCATTGTCCCCAGCACAAGGTGCACCTGTGTAGTGTTCATGCTGTTTAATCCGCTTCTTGATATGCAAAACCTGTCAGGTGGATGGATTATCTTGGCAAAGGAGAAATGCTCACTAACCGGGATGTAAACAAATTTGAGCATATGGAACATTTATGGGATCTTTCATTTCAGCTCATGAAACACTTGACATGTTGCGTTTAAATTTTTGTTCAGTATATATAGTACATACATTTATTTTTTGTAATTTCTATCTTTTATATATATATATTTTTTGGGGGATGAAAATAATTTGGGGGATGTTAAAACATTTTCAGTGTAAACTTTAATGACTAAGACCAGAAATAATGTAGAGAACATAACGGAGATATATATTTTTTTATAAGACCATCTTTGAGAACTAACAACCACCAAAATGAAAACTAGACTGGGGGAATACAAATAAAACAAATGTCATGGCATGTTATGTTTGAGTCACTCAGACAGCACAAGAACACGACATAAACCATGCCAAAATGTGTGAATTGCAGAAAATGTACTTTTAAACTGCACATTTTCTATCAGCCCCATGGCAAAAAGTATAGAAATGCTGGAAATTTGCTTTAAAACTGTAGAATATTCTATCCACCCCATGGTAAATTGTGTAGAATTGCAAGAAATTTGAATTAAAACAGCAACATGTCTCTGCGGCCAAGAGTGCGACCTCAACCCGCCTCCCCACCACTGCTGAAATAACTAATAACTACCTAGCAAACTGGATTGAACAATAACCTAACCACCTTGTTTTTCTGACTAATATTATGCAACTAGGAATGGCATCTTCTTTCTGGGGGTGTATATTGTTCTCATGGAAAGCCAATTATTGAGCACTACAGAGATGTCATGGAACATTGTTTGTATTATGTACGTGTTTTGGGGGCTCTAGCTATACTTGAGTAAGGTAGTGTTGCCACAAATGGCTGCATATAATTGAAGTCTAGCCTGAGTTAACTTACCTGGCACTTGCTGACATACAGTGAACTAACGTTTGCTAGCTAGCCAAGTTACTTATCCGTTCAGAAAACCAATACAAACTGAGTTAACTAAGTGCTAAAGTGCTGTCATGTGGATGATTAACGACTCAAATTGAATTAGAACTTGCTAGCTAACGTTTAGCTAGGTTAGCTATTGTATTGTTGATCTGCTGCTGAATAATGCGGAAGTGATAGGCACGAGGAACATCTGTTTGATTATACAAGCCGTCAATTTAAACATGTATAGTCTAGGTTGACACCAAGTAATGTTGTAAATAGGTTGTTTATATTAGTTGGAGTTCGCAAACAGATGGCAATGTCGATTGTTTTTGCTCACCACTTGGTATCGGCTCGCTGCCTGGTCCATCTTGACGTTAGACTCAGCTGGCGGAGCTAGCCAGCAAGCGAAAAGTCAACAATCGTGTATTTAGCTATTTCGTAACTTGATTTTACTTTTTAATGGTCAGCATTCAGGTGAAGTAGATTAAATATACACGCCGGGCGTACAATAAACCGTCCATTTACGCTTCAACTGAAGCAAAACTACTTTTGATAGGAAACGTCGAGTGAGTGAAATCACATAGGGCTCTTTGACTTGTGACGCAATGCCTCCGAATTCCAAATCTACTCCTATCCACTACACTTACCTCATCCCTGAAGATCTGAAAGATATTGCATGAATCTAAACAATAAGGTGAAAATATAAAATATCATCTTATTCTTAATATCTATCCAATCTCATCAGATTTGACTGTAGACAAGACAGTGTATAGGCTAGGAAATAGGTGCTAGTGGTCGAATTGGAATTGGGCATTCTACTCTACCGGGGAATATAAACCATTTGACCACTAGGTGGTGCAAAAACGCAATAGTTATTCAGAGAAGCAGAGACGGACGGTCAGAAGCCTACACGCACACACACTGTTCGCAATAATCCCACCGTAGATGTCGGCAAAAGAGCTATTTCCCCATTTTGGGTTGTGAGACTTTTCAGTTGGACAGGTAAAGCCTACTTGGTAGTACTCTTGGTTTATAGTCTATCAGGACTCATTGGATTGGCTGCTGTAACTGTAAACCAGGGCTCCCCAAATGGCGGCCATGGACCGAATTTGGACTGTGGTTGGTTTTATTTGGCACCCCAAGTTTTCTGAGCCAAAACACTTTTTTTTTTAAATTATTTTTTTAATGTACAATTTTCATTGTTAGACATAAGACTAAAAGCACCAGGAAATCATCTTCAATTGATTGTTCCAAACTTCCCACCATCCATCCAGGCAAGAATAAATCGGCCCGCGGCTTAATCGAGTTGATGATCCCTGCTATAAGCGTTGGTAAGGAGAGACCTTGTTAGAAAACATTGGTGATATTAGGAATGTATGAGGCCCTGATTTCATAGAGAATACATTAGGCCCCTTTGGCTCCTACCACCATGGAGTGAGAGATCCAAAACAAACCCAGAGAACAATCAACTTCTAATTTCCTTCTATTTTCTTTCCCTGGAAGTGCTTGTTAGTGAAATATGTGTTTGGCCATTAAATGAGAAAGGGGGAGAGAGAGGAGGAGGGAGAGTTTTCAATTGCACGGCTGTTTCTGTCTTTAATTCGACTAAGACAGTTGTAAATTATATCCAATGCAGGCTGTGCAAGATATGGTCTATCTAGGCTCATGGGTACTACAAACACAATGGGAGTAACTGAGCAGTAGATTATAGCTATCCAATCAGACCAAATAGAGAAGAGAACATTTGCAAACAACACAACAAATATAAGAGCAACATTTCCAGTTTCTGCTACATTTGGAACTGTTGGATAGTTGCCACATATCAAAAGTAAATCAATAGCTTCATGACCGCAACAAGTGTGTGAGTTTGAAAGGAATTGATTGTTACTTTAAATTGCAGTATTCCTACATGACCACAGGTAGTCACCATAATCACACCAATTAGTAAAGGTGTCCTTGTCTGAAAATGTATGTAAAACATTGACCACATGCAAACAGGGGTGACCAACCCTGTCCCATACAGCTACAGTGTGAGCAGGTTTTTATTCCAGGCCAGTTTTGTCTCACCTGATTATAAGAGAACTGTGTGCATATAAATCATCAAGAGAGAGGGGGGATTGGTGGTCAGAACCCTCGGGATCTTATAGGCACCTGAGACTAACTCACTCCGCTGGGAGTTTGGGACCATCTGAGGAGGGCAAACATGCAACAGCTGAAAACCTTCACTGATCAACATCTCCAGGATGCCTTCATAGCTGCCCTTTAATGTAAGAAATGCAATATGGATTAGATGAGTGCACAGTTATCCAGATACATGAACATAGTGAGACATTTCATAGCCCATCATTACAACAGAGTGCTCTGCCCAGAGGCCCTCTGACCTGTGGGTCACAGGCAGGTCGTCAGCAGAGCTGGGTCTGCTTGTCTTAGACGGCTCCAAGATCCGCCCACATACGTTGCTTTTACAGTTTAATAGATATACCACTCACCCCTGAGGCTACTGAATGCTGACTTCCTTACAACTGAGACCAGTGATGTCTGACCAAGTTTAGTGCTCATGGCAGCCATTTAGCCTTGGCTAACAAGCTGACTCAGCTGCTTACATCATGCTGATCAGTACAAATGGTGTAGTTAAACAGCTCTCCTCATTTGAAACAAATCAGGTGAGCTTACTGAAACCATACCAGGGTTCAAATACTATTTGAAGTCATTTCAAATATATTATCTGGGCTTGATTGAGTTTCCTCTGTGTAATGGAACCAATAGAATAGAAGCAAAATAGCAAACCCCGCCCATCTGGCAATCCAGACAGACTTAACAAGGATTTGAAAGATTCAAAATAGTGTTTGAACCCAGGTCTGCTTGGAACACTGCAAGGACGTCATACTGCTGAGCAAAATCTTGATATGCTTCATGCATTTGGTATACTGGAACCAAAGTGTAGAGTGTCATGATGCTGTGGGAAATGATGCATGCAACTTTCAAGAAGATTTGTTTCATTTGTCCTTGTAGGCATAGACAAGACACACTGGAATACCAGGTATTCTTCTTCGTCTCAGTGGGAGTCCTGCTTGAACAAAATGATTTCACAAATATATCAAATGCTATTGTACCTATGATGTGAACATTTGACTGGGTATTCCATGACGTTCACATTTCTCACTTGTTTTAATGTGTTCAGGTGAGCCAGTGATCTGATTACTGTTTGTTTTCTCCAGGCTATTACTGTTTCCATGTGTATCCATTACAAACTGGGTTCTTCAATCAGGGTTCTTTTTTTAGCTAAGTAGGTGGGACAGTGAGTGATGCTACCCTCCAATGAATCATGATAACCCATGCAGATAGATACACTAGACTGGGCTGTGTTGACTCATGCTTTACCCGCTGTTCTTTTTATAAGATGATAAGATGAACATTACGCAGCCCATGGCAATAACTTCTTCAGATGCCCTTCATGTAGGAGAGCCCGCATTCTACATGTGTACTTCAAACGAGAGCCGCATCACACCCACAGAGCTAAACGCAGAGTCGGATCCAAACCTGTCAGAGTACTCCAGAGGCACCCAACGCTCTCAAGGTACTTACAAAGCCTACCCCAAAATGGTTTTCCATCCGTAATGCTTCAGGCAAAAGAGATGGCAAGCCCTCGCTAAGCAGCCCTCCTGTAAGGGCATGAAGAGGGAGGCTGTATATAAACAGAAAAGCAGTGAAATGAAATGTGTCTGTATGGCACTTTGCATGTTGCACTGACTAGTAACAACTAGGTGTACCTTTTTAAATTAGGTGGTTTAAAGCTAGAATCCTCATGAGCTCAACTGTCATACCCCATCAGAACACAAAATATAAGCTTGTTTTACTCCAATGTAAATGTAACCAAACACCATGTAGCTTAAAAACATGGTTAAAACTATCATTTTGATATCATGGATGGTCAGTCCTTGCAACCATAGCTCTCGCTTTGAATTTGAGAGTGGCTCCATCCCTCAGCTTTTCAGTGAAGAGACCCCAATGGTATACTGTGAAGGGTCAAGAAACATTGGCTTTTGGCAAGTGGGTGTCTGTGATTGGAATATCACCAACCTCAACAGGGAAAGGAGTGGACAGAATCAAGATAACTTAAATATGGAGATTTTAGGTTCTGGACTCTCCCGGGTAGATGTCGGGCAGACTCATGCCCTGTTGAAGGTTCACAGAGCTGGGACGGATATCTCTCCTCACAGCAGTTCAAAACTGAACCTACCTCTCGGTGAGCCAAATTAAAGCCTGAATGTCCATCCTGGAAAATCTATCATTTTCTGTAAAGTGTGTCTAATCCAATGACTGTCAGATCGCATTAAAGCACATTCCTGGATTCCCCTAAAGACACAAAACGTATTGATAGTGCAGTACGGAAGTGAGAATTCTGACAAAAGTTGATTTGGAGATTGCATATTACTGGCCTAAGCATGTTATACCTGTATCTGTTGGGCTGTTGCAGAGAGGATAAAGGGGATTAGCTTTGTTATTGACTTATGTCTAGTCTTCCTTTTACTCACAATTGATTTCTTTTTTGGCGAACACATCGAATACAGTGAATCATGACTACATAGGGGATATTGAAATAAGCCTTACATTAATCCCGTTGCTTTATAAGAAAGGATTACATTCTGGAAGTTGTATTAGCTAAGTAGTTCTGACATCTTTGCTAAGAGCCTTCCTTCAGTTCCTATTATCCAACATCAGCATGTTAAAAGAGAGGGGGATGAGCTTTGCCCTTTGAAGAGGAGAAGACATTAGGGTTATTAATAAGGATTAAGGTGTAGTGATATGTTTCTGGGTTTTGTAGGCTCTAGTATTTTTTTCTGTGTGTTTGTACGCCAAGTGCATGCGTGCAGTCGTGTGTATGTGTGTGTATAGTGTGTGTGTGTACATGTATGTGTGATGCTTCAAGTCCTTTCACAGGGCGTCTGCCCTGTTTCAGTGCCCAGTAATGCCATTAACCATGTATTTGACACAAACCCCTCACACATGGCTGCAGTTACCTGGCAACATGACAAGGTAACTGGACTTTAGAAAACCCAACAAAAGATGAGTGTAATTCTTTTTTCTGTCCAGCGGCTAGTACCTTATGTGCATACCAATTGGCACCCTATTCCCTACATAGTGCACCTATCGGCCCTGGTCAAAAGTAGTGCACTAGACAGGGAATAAGGTGCCATTTGAGATGTACACCATGACAAAGACACCCTCTCTTGACTCTTGCAAGGTTGAAAGCGTTTTACTCTGAATAATAGCAGACTCCAAATAAATATAATTACTGTGAGAGGAGAAGAGATTGCTTAGAAAATGAATGCTGGGAACTCTGGCTGCATTACTGTACACACACATATGCCAGCAGTTGTCTAGAGACAGTGTACGAACCAATGAAACACTTTTAATAGTTTCCTAGGTCATCATGTCATGTATTTCAACTGCAGGTTTCCTCCGTCTGTTATTGCTCTTGATTAAATATGTAATTATCACATAGCTGAATCTACTGAAATGTCCAAACATACACATAATGTCACCTAATGGATTCAATGACTTGGTATTCATTAGTAGATTATTTGTAATACTTTAATTAGCTAGATATTGTTAGAGAACATTTCATAATTACTGGGTATGGTTCTCTTTTAATTAAGGTCCTGATGGTATGAATATGGTGGACAGTTAGGAGGTAGGCAGGCAGGCACACACTACACATGTACCTTGAGTGTACAGCAGAGGGAGTGAAACTCCAGTTTGTTTACTGTTTCAGAGAATTGCATATACAGACATAGTATAAAGTTAATCCGGGACTATCAAAATAGTACGATATGTTACATTTCGTATGGTTACGTAAGACAGATGGTTACTTATGGCAGAAACGAAAGTAGGGTGGATAGTCGGGGTGGATGGCTGGGCGTATAACTTGGACTTATTGCAAACTAAAGGTTGCGAGTTCGCATCTCATCATGGACAACTTTTCAGCTACTTAGTACTTTTTAGCTACTTTGCAACTACTTAGCATGTTAGCTAACCCTTCCCCTAACACTTTAACCTAACTTCTAAACATAACCCGAACCTTAACCCTAACTCCTAACCCCTAGCCTAGCTAATGTTAGCCAGCTAGCCAACATTAGCCACCTAGCTAGAATTAATAACATATCATAAGTTTTGCAAATACATAACATATGAAACGTAACATATCATACTAAACGGAGATTGCGGATTTACATACAGAATAATACGAAATGCTCTGAGACCAGGTTGGATGTACAGTATGTCTTGTAAGAGCATCAAAATAACTCCTCTTTATTTGTCCGGCCTTGGAAAGCTAGAATACCTTTCAGCATGAATTGGTTTAGTTGACTGCCAGTACATTGTGTTCCAGCTTTTGGCTGTGTGTCTTGGTTACCATTACATACATTTGGTACTCAATACACGTGGTGTCCATATTAGGACCGTGTCAGAGTCTCAGTGGGCCTATTCACTTGAGCTGAGACATAGCTCTCTCCCGGTGGGTACAGAGATCAACTCAAAGACCCGGGGATACCAAGACAGAGCTATTCTCACTCCCCCACACTGTCTGTCACAGTGACTACAGCCTCAGAGACACCCATAAATAAACCCTCAATGGCTGATAGATGGGGCCAAGGTGCTATCAGCAAAGGGCTAACATTAAACCATCTCAAGGCATGTTCTGCAAGAAATGTCTCCCCCCCCCCAATCCCTCTCCTCCACTCCTCTTCTCCCCTGAGCCCAGCTGCTACTCACTCTGTCCCCTGTCTTCTAATGAGTCTACAGGATAGATATTGCTTCTGTCACGGGGAAAACAAATGGAAGCCCGCTACAGTGCTCACTCTGAGTGCTGCTCGGTTCAAACATGCTGATCCAGGCGAAGTCACCAATCAATCTGCCGTAATGCTGTTTAAAGACTCACAGGAGATTGGAGAAACGGGATGAATGTACAGAATGAACGATTTTGGATGGAGCTGGTGGAGAAATATGTATGCTTTCAGTGAGGCAAGGCCTGGTGATTCAAGGTTAATGTTGAGCGGAATCTCTGAGAAATCTATACTACAAACTGTACTGGATACTGAAAAGGCATGTATCACTTGCTTAAGAAATTAAGGGTAAGCTGGCATGGGTCATTGTTTTCTTGTCTACAACTTTGAAGAATGATCAGTTTTCCATTGTGTCAAGCTCCTCCGTTCAATCTTGATTGGCAGCAACTAAATTACAAACCTCTCCTTTGAATTATGTCCTTAAACATACCAGCTGTCTCTTTTAGCATGTATCCATTAAAAAAGCCACCAAAGACTTCAACAGAAATGTCCAAAGCTTAAATTATCATGTGACTTTTACAAGATTCATACAGTAGGCCATATCCTAAAATTACCTCTTACAAGTAACGCCTTACACTGAGTGAAAAAGGAACTTTTACGGTACTTTAGTTTACTTTTTAGCCAGTAGTTCTGAAAGTTGCACTCACGATCCAAAAGTGGTCCCAGAAAATTGTGTACTACATCAGATACAGCAACGTCATTGCTCTCTCTGTCTCTCTCTCTCTCTCTCTCTCTCTCTCTCTCTCTCTCTCTCTCTCTCTCTCTCTCTCTCTCTCTCTCTCTCTCACTCTGTCTGTCTGTCTCTCTCTCACTCTGTCTCTCTGTCTGTCTGTCTCTCTCTGTCTCTGTCTCTCTCTCTCTGTCTGTCTCTCTCTCTGCCTCTCTCTGTCTCTGTCTCTCTCTCTCTCTCTCTCCTGTGTGTGCATTATGTGCCTCTTGCTAGCTGTCACTTACATGGCGAGGGGCTTAAGCTCATTTGTTGAACTCAAATTACTAGGGGGCTGACCCACGTAGGGGGAAATGTAGGGCAGCACAGCTTTAAGAATACAGTGGCTTTCAAACTATGGATTTGGTGGTAAGACAATAATTCTGGTCATAGATTATGCATGTATGAACTACACATTCACACATCCAACCCAAAGCGGGAGATTTAAAAAATACTTAGTAGTCACCAAAATTCAGGAGCATGTCTTTAATCCTATATCCTTACTGGGCAGCAGAATGGATTCATCATCTACATGAGTTGAGAAAAGGCAGTATACCAAAGGTAGTGACGTTTACATGGCATCCTTGGTTGAGACAAATGCAGAAACAGGAGGTAAAGCAGAAACCACAGTCATTTAAAGTTGCAATATGTAACCTTTTGGGCGACCCGACCAAATTCAAATAGAAATGTGAGTTATAGATCTGTCACTCACTGAAAGCAAGTCTAAGAAGCGCTATATGTGCGCCATTTCTATGCTTCCTGTTCTTGCGTTGAATTTTTATGTCTTTTACTTTCAGTTTAGTACACCAGCTTCAAACAGCTGAAAATACAATCGTTTTGGTTATGGAAAATAAAAAACATATACTTGTTTTGTCAAAGGGAAATTAGGGGAACTATTCACATTTTTTCAACCTGGAAATGGTGGAGCAATTTCTGCATTGTGCAGCATTAACTTATAAAACACTAATGCATCCTCTTCCCATTGAAAATAAGACGGCCAAACCATACTTCGAATTCGGTAAAGGTCCACTCTTTGTTTTTGTTTTTTTAGTGCGGAATGGATTCTGCATTGTATTGCTAAAGAGTAAGTCATTATTTTGATTATACAGTACATTCAGGCCCAAAGACACATTCCTCTACCTTTTAATCAGCCAGGGGCAGTTGTGGCCAAGCCTCCCACATCACCCAGTATCCAAACACACAACCACCACAATCTTGTCTTCTCTTCTCACTGCCACAAAAAAAATATTTATTGAGTGGGTATCATTTGAAAACATTGGACAAGACTCTCCTCCTCTCCAAATCCACAGAGCCTCCCCTTCTGTGACAAAGACAAGCCTATAATGTTGGTATCAAACTTAAATAGTTTGACTTCTACTAACAATGTTCACTGGTTTCCGTCGCTGTGGTATCTCATGGGACTACCCTTTTAAGTTAGATCAGTAAGCTATGCTCCATTGGGTAGCTTCAGGCTTCGTCACGGCCCCTCGTCAAGATGATCTTATATAAGAGGATGTTATTCAGCAAAAGAAGGCACACCGTTAAGGTAGCATCCTTTGAAGTTGAAAGTCAACCGTCAAAGCTGTTGCAGTTATATTCAAGTGTACAACTGATACAATACATGAACTAGGTCATAACTTCTGACGTACTAGGTAATGTACAGTATATACAGTAAGAGGAAAAATCCAGCAGCTTGTCTGTATGTCAAAGAGAACCAGTCCTGGGTTCAAATACTTTTGGAAATGATTTCTGATCTGGTCTTGATTGAGTTTACCTGGTGCAATGGAACCAATAGAATAGTTGCAAAAGTGCTAACGCTGCCCATCTGGCACTCCAGGCAGACTGAAACGAGCACTGCAAGAATTTGAAAAATCAAATAGTATTTGAACCCGAGTCTGAATAGAAGACAACACAGGAGAGATGAGTAAGTAGGCTAATACCCAGCTAAAGTGTGTCATTGAGTTCTTAAAACAGAAAGGCATCATCAAACACACACTGAAGAGAGGGATGTATTCCCCCAGTCACCAAGACAGTCTTTTGATGCAGAACCTTCCCTCCTCCCTCTCACTCACTATGCTGTTGATGAATGGGCAGAAAGTGTGTCAGGAGGCCTGGAAAAAAAAAGAGAAAGAGGGAAACATCAGATAGAATTTATTCAGAGGGGTTTTCTGTAGAACTAAATCTCCATTTCAGTGGCTGGAGTTACACATTAGCATTTATGTTTTCCTGTGGATTTTAGGACTATGAGCAGGACTTGTGTGGTCAGTAAACTGGAACTGTGGACTAAAGTTACACTGACCATTTTAGATCGCACCCTTCTCCCAGTTGTGACAATGATTCCGTCATTATGTAACAATGGTGATTCGGTCATTACCGTAACACTGGCTTGGCCCATAATGGATTTAGCGCAGGGACTGACAAATTCAGAACTGCATGGTATAATGGCATCCCACAAACAGAAACACCCCCAAATCAAATGAAATGGGAGAAACAAAGAGGACCATAAGAAGGATTATTTGAAGAAAAGCCTATCACAATAAAGCGGATGAGATGAATTACTATTAGGCACTTTGGGGTACTCAAATATATACCAAAACATACAGTACAACAGCGTTATGAATGCATTGTTACCAATTTGTATTAATTGGTGCAGCATGTCCAACGCCATCTCTTTCAAGCTATGAAGTAGAAAAACAAATGAGATGTGTCTCTGGTGTATTGTGTTTGTTTGACCGTCACATGTTAGTGCACGAGTCGTGCAGATGGCCATCGCGCTGATGTGAGAATGGTTTATACAGTTGAAGTCGGAAGTTTACATGCACTTAGGTTGGAGACGTTAAAACTCGTTTTTCAACCACTCCACAAATTTCTTGTTAAAAACTATAGTTTTGCAAAGTCGGTTACGACATCTACTTTGTGCATGACACAAGTCATTTTTCCAACAATTGTTTACAGACAGGTTATTTCACTTATAATTCACTGTATCACAATTCCAGTGGGTCAGAAGTTTACATACACTAAGTTGACTCTGCCTTTAAACAGCTTGGAAAACTCCAGAAAAGGATGTCAAGGCTTTAGAAGCTTCTGAAAGGCTAATTGACATCACTTCAATTAGAAGTATACCTGTGGATGTATTTCAAGGCCTACCTTCAAACTCAGTGCCTCTTTGCTTGACATCATGAGAAAATCAAAAGAAATCAGCCAAGACCTCAGGAAAAAAAAAACTTGTAGACCTCCACAAGTCTGGTTCATCTTTGGGAGCAATTTCCAAACGACTGAAGGTACCATGTTCATCTGTAAAAAACAATAGTACGCAAGTATAAACACCATGGGACCACGCAGCCGTCATACCGCTCAGGAAGGAGATGCGTTCTGTCTCCTAGAGATGGTGTGTAAAGTACAATTAAATCCCAGAACAACAGCAAAGGACCTTGTGAAGATGCTGGAGTAAATAGGTACAAAATTATCTATATCCACAGTAAAACAAGTCCTATATCAACATAACCTGAAAGGCCGCTCACAGATGGCATCATGAGGATGGACAATTATGTGGATATATTGAGCAACATGTCAAGACATCAATCAGGAAGTTAAAGCTTGGTCGCAAATGGGTCTTCCAAATGGACAATGATCTCAAGCATATTTCCAAAGTTATGGCAAAATGGCTTATGGACAACAAAGTCAAGGTATTGGAGTGGCCATCACAAAGCCCTGACCTCAATCCTATAGAACATTTGTGGGCAGAACTGAAAAAGCGTGTGCGAGCAAGGAGGCCTACAAACCTGATTCAGTTACACCAGCTTTGTCAGGAGGAATGGGCCAAAATTCATCCAACTTATTGTGGGAAGCTTGTGGAAGGCTACCCAAAACGTTTGACCCAATTTAAACAATTTAAAGGAAATGCTACCAAATACTAATTGAGTGTATGTAAACTTCTGACCCACTGGGAATGTGATGAAAGAAATAAAAGCTGAAATAAATCATTCTCTCTACTGTTATTCTGACATTTCACATTCTTAAAATAAAGTGGTGATCCTAACTAAGACAGGACATTTTTACTAGGATTAAATGTCAGGAATTGTGAAACTGAGTTTAAATGTATTTGGCTAAGGTGTATGTAAACTTCCGACTTCAACTGTATGTTAAATGCCGTACACAATTAATTTCTGATCCACAGGGTCTTGTCTACTATAAATCTAAGAGTAAAGGTAGGATTTGGAATTTGGTCTCTTTTTCAACGACAATATGGTGAAGGACAAACTTTGGGTTAGATTCTGTAGATACAGAGGTAGATATTTTTCTTCCACAACATGGCGTCTACTGACCTCTAGAGTGGTTTCTGTGACTTTCCGGGGCCAAACATTTCAGCCATCTATCACAATGTGCCTGTCATCCCTCCAAAGACCCCCTTGTATCTATAAAAATGAACAAACTGGAAGGTCCCTAGATTAAAGGAAACTGATGTTGTTATTAGTTGTGACACGTCCTGACAGGAACTAGGACTGCTATTTCAGACACAACAACAAATATTGACCATATGGAGGTCAAAACCGGTGACATACCCGAGCCATCACTTCCGATATTGAATATAAGGAACCCTAAACTGTAACACCTCACGATAGAACAATCTCTTGCAAAGTTCAAAGGCAACTCTGCATTTAAACAACTGCACAAATGAAGCGTAGACTTCAAGTTCAAAATGTTTTCTGCCACCAAATAATGGGTTTATGTGATAAGGACTGTGAACACAGCCTCCTCTCATACTCTCAACGTAAACATGTTCATACTCCCTTGGTGACAAGCCATGTACTGTCTTGCCAGATGAGGACTTCTCTCAGGCCAACAACACGTTTTTAGCTTTTCAACCTTTATTGGATAGTGATCCCTGTGGTTCAAAACAGCTTTGCTGTTATCTGGTGCCCTGCGAGCTACTGGCTTTGACTCTTCTGGCTTTCACAAAGAGCTGTGTTTGATGCACTTGGATACTGTCACATTGATTGATGTAGGGCCAGGTAAACTTTGGTGAGAGATTGTGAATTAGATGACAGAATGCAGCATAAAGCAGGTATTGTCAATCTAGCAGATCAATGGATTAGACCAGGGTGTTCTGGTCAAGAGGAAAGGCTGTGAATGGTCAGGACAAGTAAACTGACTGTACACAAACATAGGACCATTCTATGGAGGAGGCGTTTCAACGTCTTGCAAGGGATACTGTTAGAGAATTGCACCATTTCTTCAAGCCCCAAAGACATGTTTGTAATTGAGTTCAGTTCACTTGGCAGACTTTGGAAACAGCAACCCAGCTGGTAATGGCATTTGGGTTGGCTCTTCTCGTGTTGGCGGTATTGAGGTGGTATCACAAGGTCAAAGAGAGGTGAAGTCCAAGACAAATATCTGGAATTAAAATGTTGAGACAGAAATTAATAGTGTTCTCATAAGTGGAAACACCATTTTATTTTTGCATGGAAGTTGGAGAGAAGCGAAGAGAAGTGAAGGGAATAGAAGAGTGGGCACTGTATGGGGGGAGGAGAAGAGCGCGCGCACTGTATGGGGGGAGGAGAAGAGCTCGCGCACTGTATGGGGGGAGGAGAAGAGCGCGCACTGTATGGGGGGAGGAGAAGAGAGTGAGCACTGTATGGGGGGAGGAGAAGAGAGTGAGCACTGTATGGGGGGAGGAGAAGAGAGCGCGCGCTCTGTATGGGGGGAGGAGAAGAGAGCGCGCGCTCTGTATGGGGGGAGGAGAAGAGAGCGCGCGCTCTGTATGGGGGGAGGAGAAGAGAGCGCCCGCTCTGTATGGGGGGAGGAGAAGAGCGCCCACTCTGTATGTGGGAGAGGAGAAGAGCACGTGTTCTGTATGGGAGGGAGGAGAAGAGCGAGCTCTGTATGTGGGAGAGGAGAAGAGCACGTGTTCTGTATGGGAGGGAGGAGAAGAGCGAGCTCTGTATGGGAGGGAGGAGAAGAGCGAGCACTGTATGGGGGGAGGATAAGAGCATGAGCACTGTATGGGGGGAGGATAAGAGCACGCGCTCTGTATGGGGGGAAGAGAAGAGCGCGCGCTCTGTATGGGGGGAGGAGAAGAGAGCGCGCTCTGTATGGGGGGAGGAGAAGAGAGCGCGCTCTGTATGGGGGGAGGAGAAGAGAGCGCGCTCTGTATGGGGGGAGGAGAAGAGAGCGCGCTCTGTATGGGGGGAGGAGAAGAGAGCGCGCTCTGTATGGGGGGAGGAGAAGAGAGCGCGCTCTGTATGGGGGGAGGAGAAGAGAGCGCGCTCTGTATGGGGGGAGGAGAAGAGAGCGCGCTCTGTATGGGGGGAGGAGAAGAGCGCGCGCTCTGTATGGGGGGAGGAGAAGAGCGTGCGCTCTGTATGGGGGGAGGAGAAGAGCGTGCGCTCTGTATGGGGGGAGGAGAAGAGCGTGCGCTCTGTATGGGGGGAGGAGAAGAGCGTGCGCTCTGTATGGGGGGAGGAGAAGAGCGTGCGCTCTGTATGGGGGGAGGAGAAGAGCGTGCGCTCTGTATGGGGGGAGGAGAAGAGCGTGCGCTCTGTATGGGGGGAGGAGAAGAGCGTGCGCTCTGTATGGGGGGAGGAGAAGAGCGTGCGCTCTGTATGGGGGGAGGAGAAGAGCGTGCGCTCTGTATGGGGGGAGGAGAAGAGCGTGCGCTCTGTATGGGGGGAGGAGAAGAGAGAGCGCGCTCTGTATGGGGGGAGGAGAAGAGAGCGCGCGCTCTGTATGGGGGGAGGAGAAGAGTGAGCACGCTCTGTATGGGGGGAGGAGAAGAGTGAGCTCTGTATGGGGGAGGAGAAGAGCGTGCGCTCTGTATGGGGGGAGGAGAAGAGCGTGCGCTCTGTATGGGGGGAGGAGAAGAGCGTGCGCTCTGTATGGGGGGAGGAGAAGAGAGCGCGCGCTCTGTATGGGGGGAGGAGAAGAGAGCGCGCGCTCTGTATGGGGGGAGGAGAAGAGAGCGCGCGCTCTGTATGGGGGGAGGAGAAGAGTGAGCACGCTCTGTATGGGGGGAGGAGAAGAGTGAGCACGCTCTGTATGGGGGGAGGAGAAGAGTAGGCGCACTATATGGGGGGAGGAGAAGAGCGTGCGTTCTGTATGTGGGGGAGGAGAAGAGCGCGCGCACTGTATGTGGGGGAGGAGAAGAGCGCACGCACTGTATGTGGGGGAGGAGAAGAGTGTGCGCTCTGTATGGGGAGGAGAGAAGGGAGGAGAAGAGAGTGTACTGTATGGGGAGAAGAGAAGGGAGGAGAAGAGTGTACTGTATGTGGAGGAGAGAAGGGAGGAAGAGAGAGTGTACTGTATGGGGAGAAGGGGGGAGAGAGTGTACTGTATGGGGAGGAGAGACGGGAGGAGAAGAGAGTGTACTGTATGGGGAGAAGGGAGGAGAAGAGAGTGTACTGTATGGGGAGGAGAGACGGGAGGAGAAGAGAGTGTACTGTATGGGGAGAAGGGAGGAGAGAGTGTACTGTATGGGGAGAAGGGAGGAGAAGAGAGTGTACTGTATAGGGAGAAGGGAGGAGAGAGTGTACTGTATGGGGAGAAGGGAGGAGAAGAGAGTGTACTGTATGGGGAGAAGGTGGGAGAGAGTGTACTGTATGGGGAGAAGGGAGGAGAGAGTGTGCTGTATGGGGAGGAGGGAGTGTACTGCATGGGGAGAAGGGAGGAGAAGAGAGTGTACTGTATGGGGAGAAGGGAGGAGTGAGTGTACTGTATGGGGAGAAGGGAGGAGAAGAGAGTGTACTGTATGGGGAGAAGGGAGGAGAAGCGAGTGTACTGTATGGGGAGAAGGGAGGAGAAGAGAGTGTACTGTATGGGGAGAAGGGAGGAGAAGAGAGTGTACTGTGTGAGGATAAGGGAGGAAAGAGTGTACCATATGGGGAGGAGAGAGTGTACTGTATGGGGAGAAGGGAGGAGAGAGTGTTCTGTTTGGGGAGAATTTGGTAGCCGTATCCTAGACTACGTGTAGGTGACTCAAAGAACGTATGCCTTATTTCAACATTACAGGAATATCATCCAGGGTTGGATGTATTGATAATTATTTCATGAAACAAACTGGGTGGGCAAATTACCATACCTCTGCCTGCTCAAAGTGCTGAGTCCTGTTATTTTTAGATGATTTTAATAATGGTATGTTACGTAATGCAACTTTGGGATCGAGATCCATGGAGTCCAAGTTTTAAATAAGAAAGTATACAAATCTATCATGAGCAACCCTGTTGAAGCTGGGGGTGCCTGGGGTTTGACTGCCTACCGCAGCAGTTTCCCCTGTAATTATTCATATACACTATTGTTTTTTACCTGAGAGAAGGCTGCGAAGAAATTCATTTCCACAGTCTGTATGTAGTCGCCAGATCCTCACGGTACCTGAGGGTGGATAAATATTGCATACTGTATATGATTAACTCTTGAAACCACTGCATATTAGGTATTTTATACCGATAGTACGTCAAGTTTAATCACAACGTAGAGTGCTTGTGATTGGCTGTATTTTGTCATGGGATTTGTGCATTCATATCTGTCGAATCATAATAGTAATGGATCAAATGAGGTTGATCATTGGTGTAATAAAAGTGAGAATTAGTTCAATGGTGCCTATTGGTCAGTCAGCCTGAATATCACCATTATTATCAGGTATGAAGGTAAGACCCAGATGCAGACAACGTCGAGTTAACAACGGTTTAATAATCCAACAATGGCAGGAAATAGACAGGTCAAGGCAGGCAGGGGTTAGTAAACCAGAGGTGGGGTAAAGGTACAGGTCGGCAGGCAGACTCAGGGGCAGGCAGAGTGGTCAGGCAGGCGGGTACAGAGGCAAGACAGGCAAGGGTCAAAACCAGGAGGGCGAGAAAAAGAGAGACTGGGGAAAAGCAGGAGCTGAGACAAAACCGCTGGTTGACTTGACAAACAAGACGAACTGGCAACAGACAGAGAACACCGGTATAAATACACAGGGGATAATGGGGAAGATGGGTGACACCTGGAGGGGGGTGGAGACAATCACAAAGACATGTGAAACAGATCAGGGTGTGACAATTATTCCACAGCTGCCTCTGTCACCTTTCTGACAGCTGTACACTAATGCTGGGTTTAGATCCCCTCCAGGAAATACAGAATCATTTTCCCTCGGCCCGTTATTACAACCAATTTATCAACCACACCTCCTACACAACATAGGCCTACTCTATGGCAACCCCCACAATCACACCACTTGCCCCATAAGGATACTGGTAATAATCAGAATCATAACAGTTATGACTCCATCGTGTTATATTGCCTATATTGTATGAGTGATTTTTATTGGCTACATCTCAATGTCTCCTTAGATGTGTTGTTTTGTTGGCGGCAACCACGATGAGTAGGCTGCACTTTGGCATACAAAACCCTATTGGCCTTACTAGTAACAGGGGTGGCAATAAGCCTAGTGGTTAGAGCGTTGGGCCAGTAACCAAAAGGCTGCTAGATCAAATCCCTGAGCTGACAAGGTAAAAAATCTGTCGTTCTGCCCCTGAACAAGGATAAATTCAGGAGGCGGAGTCACATGATTCATTGATGCCGTACCTTTCAAGGGAAAGGGTTGTGTTTTGGGGCACTTCATGACTAGTATAATCCCTCGGCCATGCGGGTTAAGTGTGTTGTTGTTTCTGTGCCCCAGGCAGGTTGACCTAATGTGTGGATGGGTCCTTACTCTGATAAAATTATAGTATGTCTGGCGGGTCCAACTGCAGAGTAATGGACGACTTGTACTGTAGGTCACAGCCCAGGGCCCTTGCTTTAATCAAGCTAGGTGGCTGGATGGTGGAGAGGCAGAGTGTGAAGCATTTTTTGGACATCTCCCTGAGTATCAATACCCAATTTGTAGGAGGCACAGACCTACAGTCCATGATTACCGTCGAAGATCATAATTGTACATAGCAAATTAAACTGGGACAGTGTTAAATGTAACACTTTCAGTGTACACATGAAGTTGTACACTGTGAGAGTTCAAATGCATTTATATTCAGTGTTCATGGCTATGAACACCTATTTTGTGTATTTAAAGTCACGGAAGGCATCAGAACATGCAACACACACACACACACACACACATATTCATTGATAAATGCAGTTTTAATCACAATCCAGGAATACTGGTAATCATTTGTTTATCGTCACCTGACATATAAATCATAAACTATTGCTCTTTGTCTAGATTCAATCATTCAACAGAAATGCATCAGGAACAAGAAATGTCGTCTCTGAAATCTGTCCATTGTCCATCCTGTTGCTATAGGTTATAACAGATGTGTTACAGAAAACATGGATTTGAATGGATGCAAAACCCGATATTACTGTCATACAATTGATATTATTTCATTAATAGAGCAACATTATAACTTAAAGAAATAAGGGAGAAAAACATAAACATAGATATCTATACCTAAATATACATTTATGGCAGAACAGAACATGTTGACATTCCATAATGGGCCAGACAACATTAGAAGCCAGCAATGATGAGTGCACTTAATGCATGAAACAGTGTCAGATTGAATGTGCCAATGTGACTGACTGGGATTCAAACCCAGGTCTCCTGCATGCCACAAGACTGTCAGCCCTCTGAGCTAAAGACTAGGCATTAGCTCTGAAGGGCTAACTCAAGTCTTTACGTCTCGGGAAAGATTACTCATCTTACACCAAGAACAAGGTATTTTATTCATCTTGCACCAAGAACAAGAGAAATGACTCATCTTACACCAAGACCAAGAGATATTACCTATCTTACACCAAGAACAAGGGATATTAGTCATCTTACACCAACACTGCCTCATCTACACAGTAGAGAAGAGAAACCCCAGGGTCTGTAACTGTTATAGGCCAGCGTGTGTAACCATTATATCACTCAAAACCAAAACGCACAACAAGCTTAATGATCAAGTAGCAAAGCATATTCACATACCAGAGATACATGTCACTACTATAAGCAATTGGCTGCAAGTTGGTAATGGTAAAATACATGGGCACACGATGTATTCTTTATGCGTATATATATAAACCAGCCATTGACCCCAGGATATGATTGGTTGCTCTGTAACCAACCAGAGAATGGCAGTTTATCACAATTTCTTGAACTGTACTTGTCACCTGCGATACAGGTTTAAGATGATAGGGGTTAAGGTTCTTTTTTTTTTAATCGACACTACTCATGCGATATAACATGCATAGAGAAACAAGAGACAGTGCCATCTTGGCATTGTCTCTCGCCCAGAGCAGCATGATATGAACAACGGCAATGTTTCACCAAACGTTAGTTACTTCCATGCCGTTGATTACATTTCCTAATGGCATGCGTTGGATGTTTTGTCACAATCTAATGATTATGGCTCGCTGTCCTTGCCCTGTAGAAACAGAATTCATGCATCCGTTGTAAACTGAGAGACTAACACGTCGCAAGTGCTTCTATGATAGCTGTGCAGAATAGATGATAGAAATATAGGAATGGATGATATACCGTGTCTATCAGTGGTTCGCAATGCCCTTGATTTCCAATGCGTTTTCGTGGTGTTATTTATATTGTCTGTGCATTTGATAGATAGTCTCATGACATTCATCGCTTCTAAACCTGAAGAAAGGAATCAAACAAAGATATGATCAACAGTAGACATGTTCATTCAATAGATTTTCAAGCATTTAAAGAGGACAAAAATGTCATCGGTATTTCACATTGTCTTATAAAACAGACAACTAATTAGACAACCCCAAATAAAAATTTGCACACAACATCAAATCTGTTATATACAGTATATTTACAGTTGGAGGTCATTTCAGCAGTAAAGATCAGTGAAATGCTCCAAACCAAACAAACCCTCAACCCTGCCACTTCCATGGAATGTTGTGAACAGAGGGAATCTATTTTCTACAATGCTAGTGTGCAACAGAGGGAGTTAACTTAATGTAGCTTTAGTCAACGTTACACCTTACAAAAATATCCGAACATTTCACAAAGACATGTTATACAGTATATAGCACTAGGCCGTTGGCAGGAGAGTTCGACAGCTATCAAAGATGGAGCTGATTTCAAGGAATGTCGTCAATTTACTGAGTGAAATCCTGTCAAGCATTCACAATATCAGGTAGAAAAGATGTGAACTGTGACAGATTCATTGAGTGCAGTGGTGGGTATGTTTATATTGCCAATCAGTATTCCAATTTCAAGATGTTTGACAGGATTTTGAAAACGTAATGGTTGCCAATTAGCAAAATACAGAACCTGAGATATTAAACCCTCAACAGTAGACATTAATTTGCACCTATGTTAAAATGGTATACTTCAGTATGTAATAATAATGATAATAATAATAATAATAGCTAAACTACTACTACTACTAATAATAATAATACACTGTACATAGACATACATAAACAGGACCACTTCACTGTCAAATTTGCAAATACTGTATGTGCACTTAAATTATATTATCTGACCAAGACAAAAATATATACGTGATAAAGCATCACAAAACATGAGTATATATTTTTTGCATTGATCCGCATTCATGACAAATAATATGTAAATAATTATAAAGTATACATTACAATTCATTGTGTATATGCATAATACATTACATAACATTTGTATTTTATTTGGGTTTGTTTAAAAAAAAAAAAGTCAGGGTTACCTTTTCTTTCTTTCAAATTGCACATATTGAATTGGGTATAAAGATCTCCATTATCAAACTGCAGAGAGGGCAAAAAGACTGGGAAGTGTACAGTCCCAGTCCTACAGTATGGGTATTTATCTTCATAGTTCTGTACAAAGTTTTAAGAATTAGCAATCCACCACAATCCATAATTTGAGTCTGACTGCAAATATAAAAACTTTAACAAAGAAGTCAAAGCATTTTGTCCGTGTTACATAGAGGCAGTCCTTTGTTTTGCGATAGCAAAACATTTCCTGTCACGTAAAAAAAGACAAAACAATGACGAAGGGAAAAAAAATATTCTAACACCATCTAACCCTAAAATCAGTCAATCAGTTGACATAATACATCCAGTAGATTAAATTAAAGAGGGAGAAGACGGAGGGGAAGATAATCCGCGACCACCTGTCGATGGCGTTTACGTCCGTCAGGTCAGGGATTTTGATTTTGAGCTGCGACGAGCGCCGCCGCAGTTTGTGCCTCTTGAGCTGGGCGTGCCTGTCAAAGCTGTGGCGAGGAACCGAGGCCCGGCTCGCCTTCCTGCACTGGACGCCGGTACCTGTGCTGGTGTTGTCAAATCCCATTACGGAGGAGTTCCTGCTGTCCGCCAGGCTGGTGGTGACCTCATTTCCTGCCACCTCGTTGTGGATCTCCAGGGTGGTCAGCAGGATATTACCGTGGGACTCCGCCTGGAGATAGAAGTAGAGGATTGATGTTTGATCTGGAGCTACGACAACATGATGGTCCTGCTCTGGACAGGTTCAAGGGTGAGATGAGAACCGGAACTATGTCCATTATAAACCCATTTAGACGAATGACATACATTGGAGAATCAAGATATGAGACTATTCAGGAATGAGAACAAGGCACTTTGAAGGAACGTTTGAATGGACATCACAGCACAATATCTTTTTTTTGTAGCGACACTATGGAACATAGACATTAGCGGGCTTGCAGACTTGCATTTGACGTGCAAACGTCAAACCAGAAGTTGAACAAAGGACAATGACAACTTGGGTAACAAGCGACACGTACAGACTCATTAAATTCTCATGCGGACATGAAACATGTAATGTCAGTCAATGGTGACAGACAAGTCAGACAGATAGTGAAAAAAGACGTGTCCGCTGGTCAAGACTCACCGACTGTGAGACACGGAGCGTTTTTGCTCTATTAGGCTGCTTAGTCAGCTTAAGAGATGACGTTTTACCTCCTTCCTGAGGAGACTAACCACAAGAAACACAACACCATATTTATAGAGTTTCTGAATCTGCCGTCGCATGAGTGTGCGGACCGCAAAGATAACACCCGATAACTTCTTAACCTGAAACCCAAGAAACTTGGAAGAACTTTTAAGAAGTTAGAGCATCTCGACAGAGATCTTCATGAGGACTTACCCGATTGGTGTCGTATTTGGCCGCCCTCTCGTTGTTGGCCCTCTCGGCTTTCTCTGCCAGCTTCTTCTGCATTTGTGGTCCTCGGCCGAAGAAGATATAGTTGACGAATGCGTACTCCAGCAGGGCCAGGAAGACCATGACGAAGCAGCCCATCAGGTACATGTCGATGGCCTTGACGTAGGGGATCTTGGGGAGCGTCTCTCTCAGATGGGTGTTGATGGTGGTCATGGTGAGCACAGTGGTGATCCCTGGATTACAACAGACAGATTAAGGCAGGGTTCCCCAACTGGCCCCACAAGTTTTCTGAGAATATTTCAAATTTTTATTGTTGGACATAAAGACTAAAAAAGCAAGGAAATCAGCTCCCAAGTGATTTTAATTAAATAAATATGTTCCCAAGTATGGGTACTAAAACATAATTATTTATGTGTTCCCACGTTTAATGGAGAGACACGTGATCATATTCAAATGTAAGCAAGGTTTTAAATAATTATGTTTTAGTCAAACATTGTCTGTTTGGGATTCTTGTGGTCAATTTTCAGTCTATTAATTATTTGTAATTACATTCTGGCCAAACCACCTCCCAGGACAGAGCAGAATATTATTTGATAGAATTTTGGATTGCCTCATTGTAGCTTGGTGCTGCAGTCTGTTTGTGCTTTGGCCAATGAACTCCTCCTCCAAAACACGCATGGTGTGACAATGGTAGAAGAGTTGGCTACAGTATATAACGAATGGGACTTGGCTGGTCTTGTTGTGCTCTGAGCCAAAATAACTTCCCCTAGTAGAAATTCAAAAATGTGTCCTCTACTTGCCCCTTGGACACCACCAACCCCAAATAACTCATTGAATAATTGTGTACATTCAGCCTCCAGCTGTGAGTGACATTTTAACCGTGGAAGGAGTTGAATTGAATGTCTCATGTTAAATATACTATACGTTATGTCCTAAAGAGAGGTCTCTTTATGGAGACAATGCTTTCTTTGCACATGCTTAATCTGTTGTCCATGCAGAAATGTATTTTCCTTTACAAGAAATATAAACCATGTGTATCAGTAGCTAGTACTGTCATAAAGCAACATTGGAGGTAGTTAGTGTAGGATCAATCTGGCCCTTTCCTTGATTTATTGGTACATTAAAGGGGACAGTTTTAAGTATTACCGGTTTGCTGTGTGTGTGTGTGTGTGTGTGTGTGTGTGTGTGTGTGTGTGTGTGTGTGTGTTTTTCTCGCTCTCAGGAATAGCAGCATTCTCCCCCTTTCGCTTTTATTCATTGCAGAGATCTCTGGGGTTTTGCTGAACGGCAGCCATCTTCTTTATCGGTGTTCCCTCTGTGGTTCTATTACTCTCTGTCCTTCACTGCACCCGCCGACCTGACAATTTAATCACAGGGCCATGTGCCCGTGGGCCTCCCTCCTTTTTCATCAGGAGACCGGACTCTCTGGGGATAAATGTATTTTTATGGAGCTTCTCTCACTCTCACTGCCTCTATCCGCCTCTGTCTCTCTCTGTCTCTCTATTTCTCTCTTTCTTTCTCTCTCTTGCACTCTCTCTCTCACTCTCACTGCCTCTATCCGCCTCTGTCTCTCTCTGTCTCTCTATTTCTCTCTTTCTTTCTCTCTCTTGCACTCTCTCTCTCACTCTCACTGCCTCTATCCGCCTCTGTCTCTCTCTGTCTCTCTCTGTCTCTCTCTCTCTCTCTCTCTAGCCACTTTCAAAGGAAAAATGTCAGGTGTGTAGGTATTATGCATTTAAATAGTACCTCCCAAAGTGAGAAAGTGGTAGGCACTCCACATCTGCTAACATACTGGTCTGCTACTGAACAATACACTATATGGGTTATTCTACTGGTAATTACTGTGGTATAGAGCCTTTGTGATCCTGTATGGCTCAGTTGGTAGAACACGGAGCTTACACCGCCAGGGTTGTTGGTTAACCATACGTTAAATGTATGCACGCATGACTGTAAGTCACTTTGGTGCTAAGGACTGACCATACATGATACCAAAATCATAGTTGCGACCATGTTTTCAGGCTATACAGTGTATGTTAACCATTTCATTGTTTACAAACTATAGCGTTAAACAAGCTAATGCGTCGGTTTCTGATGGGGTATGACAGTTGAACTAAGCTCATGAGGCATTTATAAGAATCAATGGGTACATATAATTTATTTAAAAGTAAAACAATTGATCCACCAATCCCAGACTGCCCCTTTAACGTCTCTCTAATTGTATGTTTCAGACAGCCCCCGTACTCTATTTCTGCTGCATAATCATCATGAAGGAGCCACTAAAGCATCGTGCAAATGACTTCAGATCCTGTAGCACTCTGCTTGCTAATGGCATTATTGATACATTATTCCTATCATCTGTTCTCTGAAATTGGGTACGAGGTTATCAAGAAATGAGATTTGGTCCACACTTAAGTGTCAGAAGATACTCTAGTCTAAAAGTGAGGAAGTATGATCACAGAGCCTTAGCAACTCTAGAGGGCATTAACCAAAGGCATGCAGTACTTTAAAACTGTATCAGTACATGGAACAGCACTGGTACTTTGAACAAACATTCAGAGTGTTACATCGCTGAACACTGCACGTACAGGTCCAGGTTATTATACCCTGCTTTACTCACGCCGTGCATCCTGTATATCACTGAATACATGGAGAAGGTGAGCTACACTGAATGTGCTGTAGGTCCTGTGTGGCTCAGTTGGTAGAGCATGGTGCTTGCTATGCTCAGGGTTGTGGGTTCAATTCCCACAGGGGACCGAGTATGAAAAAGAAGATGAAAATATATGCACTTGTACATCGCTCTGGATAAGAGAGTCTGCTAAAATGTATGCACTGTAACTCAATGGGGAGTTTTATTTCTTTTTGCTCAGAGTTATTGAGTAAAGGTACACCACGAGAGAGTGAAGAAAATGTGCTGGAACAAGATTAGGGCCAAGTGGGTCGTCTGGATTTGGAATTCACTGTAACACTGCTCCCTAATCAATTTTACCTTCAAACAATTCAATTGTTTTCCCCCTGCATTGATATCTTGATTGCTGCTCTTACCGGCAAGCAGCCTCCACAAAGCACCCTTCTGGGTGGCAACGGAAATCCCATAACGATCCATCACTGAGGGAGTTCATGTTTTTTTCTGGTGGACTCCTTATTAGCAAGCCACCGGATATTGCAGGCCTTTGCAAAGACCTCCCATTTCTCAGCTTTATGTTCATGAGAGAGTGCAGGGGAATCTGTCCACTCAGTAATACAGAGCAGACCATCAAAATATAATTAGAATATAATTATCTCACGGACTAGACCGTATGTGTGACCCTACAAAAGGTTTCCAAAAGGGTTCTTCGCCTGTCCCCTTAGGAGAACCCTTTTGGGTTCCATGTAGAATCATCTGTGGAAAGGGTTCTACATGGAATGCAAAATGGTTCTACCTGGAACCAAAAAGGGTTATTCAAAGGGTTCTCCTATGGGGACAGCCGAATAACTATTTTTAGTTCTAGATAGCACCTTTTCTTCTAAGACTGTATAATTAGTGGGATGTTGTGATCAGTCACAATGATAGGGAAACGGGATTCAGAGGCTTGTTAATATTATACAATGTGTAACATATGGGGCTTTGACACCAACCTAATGCCACTCTTGCAGCCGAGGCATCGTAATTGATCCAGAAGGAGACCCAGGACAAGATGGTGATCAGGATGGAGGGCATGTAGGTCTGCAGGATAAAGTAGCCGATGTTCCTCTTTAGCTTGAAGCTCAAAGACAGTCGTGGATAGGCACCTATGAAAACAAGATGTTGAGCGGTTGAATAGAATGAACGACTTCTTGGTTCGAGGAGCATACTGGAACACCTCGTGTTTTTGTTTTGGTTTCTATGGCAATGGCAGCATGGGTTGGATTTATCGCTATGGAAACCAGCATCCTTGCACCATACTTCACAACAATTTGACACACGGTGGCTGAATGCGAGGCAAATAATAAAACTGTGATGATAGAAAATGTTGCACTTTCAATCGACATATATTATTTATTTTAAACTATTTCAGAATTTATGCATGTATAAAAGTCTTGGAGCTTGATCTGTTAGGCATTTGGTAATGTACGTATTTCTTCTCTGACCTGGCTTATGAAAAACACACTTTATCACATATCTGTCATCGTAAATGTCCATTTGAGTTGCACATTCCTCTCTGCATCGCATTACAACAGTGATGCATGACTCTGGTCCTCAAGGGTCATAGCGTCTGCTGGTTTTCGTCCATGCCGTGCCTTGTTAATCAGAGACAAATTAACATCTGGGTATCCAAGTGTGTGGACTCCTCAGCCAATCAATGACACTTATTGATCCATTAAGAGCCAAGAACAAAACGAGTACCAGAAGGAATGCAGAACTCAAGGGTGTCAGATGTGCACCTCTAAGCGATAGGAGGGAGTCCTTCCACTGCTACTAAGAAAAGTTTACCTAAAAAATATTCTCCAATACTACACATTACCATGGCTATTTATTTAAGCACGGGGATTGAGTCACGCTAACACGGATCATACCACTCCCACTGATTTGCACACAAACATTCTAAACAAACCAATCAAAACTCTCGAATCCCAAACTATCTGGAGCCATGGATTGCTGTCCGTGTACTGTAGACGTGAGATGAGGCACATTCGTCATGGGAGGGAACTGTCCCTTTAAAAAAGGTAACATTATGCAAGGAATAGTGGGATGCGAAAGTAGGTGTTGAATGAAGATTGGTGATACAGAGGATGTAGGTGTGCATCTAAGCGTTCACACTAGCTGTGTCTCTGGACGTACGTCAGTGAGTGGGAGAGTACACCATATGTTATAAGGAGGAGGAAGAGGGGGATGAGAAGGAGGAGAGGAAGGAATAGGAAGATGGTGCTGATGGTGATATGGTAACCATGACAACACCCATGACGACCACGACCGTGAAAACTCTCGTAATGTAAAGTGTGAGATGTCCGACAACGTTATGACAGCATTCACCAGTTCAACTCAGATCCCCTTTATCCACTACTAAAGTGAGAGGGGGATAAAAGCATGTGAAAACAACCAATCTGAAACAACCAATCGGAGTTGACCTTTGTATTTCACTTATTTACATTGTACTTTCTCTATGCACACTCACAGGGCCCTGCACACTCACGCACACAGACACTCCAACACATAAACACTCAATTCATAATTTGCTCACACACACAATATTATGCACATACATTTATACTGACTACACACCCGCACGCACACCCACTCACATACAATCATCATATACGCTGCTACTACTCTGTTAATCATATATGCCTACTCACCTTACCCCTATACTTATCTACCTCTACCGCTACAGTATCACTGCACATTGTAAATATGGTACTGGAACTGACTAACCCTGTATATAGTATGCTTACTTACTTTCTTGTGTTCTTCTTATTTCTGTGTGTTTTTGTTCTACCTTATGTTATTTTTAGCACTATATTGTTGATTGATTACTGCATTGTTGGGTTCAAGAAAGGCATTTCACTGTACTCGTGTACATGACATTAAAACTTAAAATCCTTATGGCAATGTTTCCTTGTGAGCTTGGAGGGGAATAATTGATGCTCTGGGCCTGATTTTCCACATGAATGTCTGTTTCCCAGGCTGCTTCTCCATGCTGTCTCTCTTTTAAAGAGCTGAAGAAAACAGCTGGGTAATTGCCATCCTACCATCATTCACTGCTCCTGTGTGAGTCTCTGTGAGTGAAGCCAGCAACAGCAGCACATGGAGGAAAGTTGGCCAGGCTCGGGGAGGGAGACAGGCCTTTGAAGTATGATGCAGGGGTCCTCAGAGGAGCCAGGGAGAAGGGAGACAGGGGGTCACACCGAGGACCCAGGGAGAGGGAAGAGGGGCGCCCACACTGAGGAGCCAGGGAAAAGGGAGACAGGGGGCCACAGAGGAGCCAGGGAGAGGGAAGAGGGGGGCCCACACTGAGGAACCAGGGAGAAGGGAGAGAGGAAAGAGTATAGAGAGGCCACACTGGACACTCAAATTTAATGGCTGCCATCGGGTTCTCTAATAAAGGTAGGGATGGTGAGGAATTCTCACATACAAGCAAGTGCATATACATACAAACTCTCACACCCTGACATGCATGTGCACGCATACATGAACATGCACGCACCCACGCACCAAATGATGTCAAGGATACCGATAACATTTCTTCCGAACTGGAAGATACAGCCACTAGAAAACTGAAGTAGCAGTGAAGAGTTTCACAGTGAAGCACTGGTTTGGTAAAAAGCTAGATGGAAAATAACATGGTAAGGCTGTGTATTTTCTGAGAATGTGTTTTTACCTGTGGAAAAGACAACATTTCTGGACACCAGCTTGTAATCCACTATGGAGAACTGTGGCAGCTCAATGCGTGTCACCCCCGTCACCGCATTGTCTCCTCCCTTCCAGTAGAACTCAATGTCATCTGTCGTGTATCCATCTGAACCACAGAAACAAAGACCGGGTTAGAATGAACCTCCTGGAGTGGGATACCATGTGAAGAAACTAAGTCACAGATCATTAAATCTCCACTCACTCAATTGAACTGCTAAAAAGGCCCAGGGCAATCAGAAACGTGATTTTTCTGTGTTCTGTATACAAGTATACAAAACATTAAGAACACCTGCTCTTTCCATGACATAGACTGACCAGGTGAATCCATGTGAAAGCTAGGATCCATTGTTGATGTCACTTGTTAAATCCATTTCAATCAGTGTAGATGAAGGGGAGGAGACAGACTAAAGAAGGAGTTTTAAGCCTTGAGACGAACGAGACATGGATTGTGTATGTGTGCCATTCAGAGGGTGAATGGGTAAGACAAAAAATGTAAGTGCCTTTGAACGGGGTATGTTAGTAGGTGCCAGGTGTAACGGATGTGAAATGGCTAGCTAGTTAGCGGGTACGCGCTAGTAGCATTTCAATCAGTTACGTCACTTGCTCTGAGACTTAAGTAGGGTTTCCCCTTGCTCTGCAAGGGCCGTGGCTTTTGTGGAGCGATGGGTAACGACGCTTCGTGGGTGTCAGTTGTTGATGTGTGCAGAGGGTCCCTGGTTCGCGCCCGTGTCGGGGCGAGGGGACGACGTAAAGTTATACTGTTACATTGATGCTGTTGACCCGGATCACTGGTTGCTGCGGAAAAAGGAGGAGGTTGAAAGGGGGGTGAGTGTAACGAATGTGAAATGGCTAGCTAGTTAGCGGGTACGCGCTAGTAGCATTTCAATCAGTTACGTCACTTGCTCTGAGACTTAAGTAGGGTTTCCCCTTGCTCTGCAAGGGCCGCGGCCTTTGTGGAGCGATGGGTAACGATGCTTCGTGGGCGACTGTTGTTGATGTGTGCAGAGGGTCCCTGGTTCGCGCCCGTGTCGGGGCGAGGGGACGGTTTAAAGTTATACTGTTACACAGGCACACCTGTTTGTGTCAAGAACTACAATGCTGCTGGGTTGTTCACGCTCAACAGTTTCCTGTGTGTATCAAGAATGCTCCACCACCCAAAGGACATCCAGCCAACTTGATACAACTATGGGAAGCATTTGCAGCACATGGAGGAAACGTGCTGCCAATGTGGTTAAAACATAGGCCATCATCCCTGTGGAATGCTTTCGATGCCTTGTAGAGTCCTTGCAACTCAATATTAGGAAGGTGTTCCTAATGTTTGGTGTACTCGGTGTATACTTCCATACTCAGAGGTTGCAGTAATATTGTGAAAATTATGATAATGCCCTTTTAGAGTAAGAGCTATTTGAAAAGACCACCTGAAATTTCAGCGTGTTTTGGTGGGATGGAGTTTTGGCTTGGCTGGTGACATCACCATGTGGTAAATTAATATAATAGACAAATAAGAGAGTTCCAAACATCTTTGCCAATAACAGCTAGTTTTCCGTTTTCCCCTCCCCATTCCGAACACTCCCAAAGAGTCCATTTTTGTTTCTCGTTTAACATTTGAACTGAAAATAAGGTGCTTAATAAGGTGCTTAATTTTTACCCAGAAGTGATTTGATATTGAGATAAAAACGGCTGCATTGGCCCTTTAATATACAGTGTCACAGTAATCTCCATTGTGGTTGTATATCTTTTACTAAAATATTTTTTATACTGAAATTGTAAAATGGTATACACATCATTTTGTTTTATATATTGAAATACTGAAATCTAATAGAGAAATAGTCATTTCAGAGGTTGATGGTATTGAGGTCACTCACAGCTCTCGATCTCCAGAGTGCAGTTCTGCTCGTCCAGAGGGTACCTCCTCAGGTCCATCATACAGGCTGCCGTCGTTGTGATCCTGAGGTCAACACACACGCACAAGGGGGAAAGACGATCACGTTTACATAAGCTTTACCGGAGCCCACACACACGTTCTCCAGCCATGGTGTCTGCTGTGGTTCCACCTTAACTTCTCACCTGTGCATGAAACCATATAATTACACTATAATGTTATTCACCATCACGTTATGATCTCCTGAACAACCACAGTCAACTTCAAAGAGAGAAAGGACAGCTCTGTGCTCCCACTTGTAAGCAAGAAGAGCTGAAACTGAATACATTCCAGTATAGACTATAATTGTTGAAGAGAAACTATATATGTGCATTGATCTTTTACTCATAGTGTTTCAGTTGGTATCAGGTTCAGCCAGGTAGACCAGATTACGTTAAGATATGACGAATTAAGCCTTCAGAAGCAGAACTCATCATTACAGTACACTCACGCCTCGGTTACTTTACTGGACAGGTAATGTAACATCTGAACATTCCACATAGTAATGTCTGGAGATCCTACTCTGGCATTCCATTCCATACATTATCACTTACAGGTGGACTGTAGGTTTCAGGGTGAGTGATTGATTGAGTTGGGATGTGGACTGTGTGGTCCTGGCTCAGTTGGTAGAGCAGGTTGTTGCAGCGCCAGGATAATGGGTTTGTTCCCAGGGCCACCCATACGTGAAATATACGCACGCATGACTGTAAGTTGCTTTGTATAAAAGTGTCTGCTAAATGGTATAGCTATGAACCCTAGGGGTTTTGTGCTTTTGGTCAGATCATGAGGTTGAATATTTTCGGTACAACAACAATTGATCTCCCTGACGTGCCCTTGGCTTGAAGAAGTCAAAATCGAATCATGTTTGCACAAGTTGCTGAATTCCTGGACTCCATTAGTAAATCTGTAACCACTAGACAGTATAAGCTCCACAATCTAAAACAATACGTCAAATACGTCTTTATGGATAAGAATGCCAGATCACATAGCTATACTGTCATCTCAGAAATGCATTACATCCAGACGAGTGTGTTTGTCAGAAGCTATTAGACAAGATGGATGATTCCACCTACGCACGTGCAAGCACACATGCACACACGCACGCACGCGCACACACACACACACACACAGAGCTAATAACACAACTCTATATGAGCTGTAAACAGGATCAAGCTCATGCACCCACATACACACACACACGCATGTTGTTTAGAGGAGGTACATGAAACAGATTGACAGGATGTTAAAAGAACAGAATCAATGCATTGTATTGAATCCAACTACGTATAATTCAAAACTAGTCCAGTGTGAATTATTAATATGCAAAAATTATTGAATTTCCATGCTGGATGGCTCAATTTGGAAGAAAACCATGCATTATACATATTTATTAGCCCGATGAACAATTCAGGACTTGTCAAACAACAAAGACCAATGACTATGGATATTGAAACAGGGAATCATAACAAAGCAACAGCTGAGCTTGCATCATCATCTATACATTTTCTTGTTTTATGTTGTTTTCTTCTCATCTTACCATATGTTTTAAAAATGCACATTTCAACAAAGCTCGACAATGTACACGCTACTGCACCAATATGTCGAGGGTAAAGCTAAACTGAGCCTATAGGAAGGGATTATATTTACTAGCCAAAAACATAGCAGCTGGTGGCCTAGAGGTGGTCCAGTGGTCTAAGCCACTGCCTCCGGAACACAAAGATCACTGCAGCATGGTTAAAAATCTGGTCCACTGCTATTTCTGGGCTCTCTCCTCTAGTATTCCTCTCCGTCTATGCTATCCAATAAACAGACAAAAAAAGAGAGGAGTGGGAATGCCCCACTTCTTTAAAAAAAAACTAGCAGCTCATACATACCATACAGCATTTATTACTATAAAATAATAAAATATTGTGATATCCCTTCAAATGAATCAGTCTTCGATGCATTAATCTAGAACCCATTGGTTCCCCTGCTTTGGAACCCACCTCAGGCCGTAGAGCACTGTTCCATCCGGGTGGAGGCGGATCATGCGGTTCTTGACCGTCACACCGTGGACGAAGGACTTCTTGTCATTCAGGAAGTAGGTGTCAGGGACCCAGAGTGAATCTGCTACCCGGTTATCCAGGGTGAGGTTCAGTGGGATCCCTAAGTACGCCAGCCTCTTGTCCCTCCAGTACTGCTGGAAGTACATGGTTAAAGTGTAGTCCTGGAAGGAGATTAAAAATATGGTGATGTTAGTATACTGTAGTATATCCACTTCCTTATTTTTTATTGACATACAGTGCGTGTGTGTGTGTGTGTGTGTTTCTTGAGTCTGCAACCCATAGTTCTGAGAATGATTGTGGATAAGCCTATTTTGGGAGGAGAGATGAGGAGTTTACAGTCACAAGCTGTCTGAATGGTGAGGGGAAAGGTTGCAACGTGATGGCGCACAGTGTTCTACTCTGACACATCCTCCTGCCAACCAAACTGATTTTCCAAATTTCCCCTCAGACCCACTCAACCCACTCCACTTCTCCTCAATACCGACCCTCTGTGTCAAAATGGCCGCCGCAGTAGAACGCTTCCCACCAGGTAGCAGGAGGAACAGTGTGGCATGGCTGTGTGATTCAGCCACAGTCCTAATGGCGATTACACAACAGCCATACTGTAGGCAGGGCCAGGCTGTACCAGGAGTCTGTCCAAGTGGCTCCGCCACACACTCCAATATACCCAACAGCAATGTGTTTCTCTCTCTACGCCAGCAGCACTGTTATGAGTGGAGCCAACCACATGGTCTCTGACTAAAGCCAATTACATTGTGTAGTATTGGGTCCAATATTTCAGTGCAGCCTACTCAGTCCTTGCAGCTTGCTATGGAGGAGAGCCAGAGGCAAGACATCATGCCAATTGAAAGTGAGGGGGCACGTACTCCCTCCATTTGATCAGTTTTTAGGATAAAGAGATACAAAATGTACACTAAATGTATGACTCCGTACACCTCCAACCAACTGTTCAATGATGTCCCTGGAGATTATTTCAGATATTTCAAGATGGGAGTGTTCCAGGGGTGAGAAGTGTGAACCAGTCAGGGATGTAGTTTTAGATAAGTCTTTACATGAAAGAGCATGAATGATTTAAATAACCACTGTAGCCGGGTCCTGCATTCAAAGCCGCAGCTGCCTTGGAATTCTTATCAATCTTGCACGGGGACAATCACAGATCATTTCAAATAAAGGAGTAGTTGCTCACCTTGTGAAGTCTGACTCTGAATCAGACAGTTTATCACACTGATGCTGTCATGCTACAGTGGCAATTGTGGTGATCTCCTTAAAGGAGGAATCTGCAGTTTCAATTCCGTTCAAAGTATCAACCTGGAAGGACTGAGGGGAAGGCTCTTTACATGTTTACTGCGCACTGTTTAGCTGTGTGTGTGTGTGTGTGTGTGTGTGTGTGTGTGTGTGTGTGTGTGTGTGTGTGTGTGTGTGTGTGTGTGTGTGTGTGTGTGTGTGTGTGTGTGTGTGTGTGTGTGCATGCTTGTGTATAGCCTTTGATTTATTTTCATTCAATAACGCACCCTGTAAGGACTTATCAGTCATGGTCGTCCATATTACTGCGATTTTACTGCTACTACATTCTCCAAGACAGCGTTTTTTTTTTGTCCTTCTGTAATTCATTTAGTGACCCAATGTTACTGATGACACTGGGCGCGTCCCAAATGACACCCTATTCCTTACACAGTGGGCCCTGGGCAAAAGTAGTGCACTGCATAGGGAATAGGGTGCCATTTGGGACGCAGCCTTTGGGGGAGTTGAACCTGCTCTTGTTTGGTGGCGTCGTTTATTCAGCCTACAGTGTGTGATGATCCCTGCATACTGACCGACGCAGTAGCCTACTAGTCTCATTTGTCATTGCATCTGCTCCCTGTCTCCAACAGATGCTCCTCATTATCAAACAACTGGCTTATCATGATCATGCTTTCACACAAAACCACTCTTTATGAACCGGCCCTATCCCACCAACAACGTCCGTAATTCTATGATCTCACCCCTTGCCGTAAATCCGTGTACGTTTAGTGCATTTACAAATGGTCTCCTTGTGACATCATGCATTCGTAGAAAGAGGAAGTTATGCGTAGACCCCAAGGTCATTAGCCAATACAATTCCAATTGACATTGTGAGTAGATATGTAAGGCTTATTTGCATGCGTTCCCCACATGCCATCATGTACTGCAGGCACAAACACAACCTCTATAAGGTGCTTAGCTATATATTATCAAACAGATTGATGTAAATCAGGTAGCCTAGTGGTTAGAGCGTTGGGCCAGTAACCGGAAGGTTGCCAGATCGAATCCCCGAGCTGACATAATAAAAGTCTGTTGTTCTGCCCCTGAACAAGGCAGTTAACCCGCTGTCATTGTAAATAAGATTTTGTTCTTAACTGACTTGCCTAGTTAAATGAAATACATAAAATGAGATATTCATAGTGCAGTGACAATAGTCAGCTGACGGACTGATCGTAAACATTCTCTATTATTAACTACAGTATGTCGCTCATAACTGAACTGAAGTCTCTTAGCTAAAACGCCTTTTGGTTAGTGTTAGAAATAATAGCCATCTTAATAACCACAGTAACCATCAATAACAACATACTAAGCCAAACAGCGATAAACTACACGAACAGTGACCCTCAAATTGCAAACACAGTTAGAAAAACAAATCAATGTAGCTAATTCGGTTATACATTATTGTCAATCCAAACTCAGTAAAGAATCATTTGACGCAGTCGGTCATTTTCAAAGCAATTCCACAGGCTTCCCCAAGAGGTTTCTTCTTGGAAGCCCATTTTTCACTGCGGGAAATCACCCTCACTCCCCACTTCTGTGGTGAACCTCAAAATCCTATTAAAAATAGCATGCATGGTCTCTGATCTACTCTAATGTCCTTTAGTAGGAGGAGCTGATTACCCCAGAAATGATCTTAAATACACTATGAGAGGGGAGACCCAGAGCCGTATATAGAGATGTAATGGATAATAATGGCTTCTAAACACACAGAGCTTTGGCTGCGATAACAATGGATCTCTCTGTATGTGCATTAGTGGGGTTTGATAGATAAATTAAAACTGTGATAAAAGGATTCGTACAGGATTTACAAGTGATTCCCAAGGGGCAGGAAGCGACCAAGAATTACACAGAAGACTGATGGGATAAATAGCTGCCTGTGTACACCGACACAAATAACATGATAAGATGCTGGGCCAAAGCATTGCACCGGAAATGTGGGTACTCATCTTCAGCTTTGCCATGCACAAAAGAACACACACACACACACACACACACACACACACACACACACACACACACACACACACACACACGCGCTATATAGACTTTGTAGAGGGATCATGCTACTGCAGAGAGCTGGCTTCATGGATCGATAGAATCATGTCCGATAGCAATCCAAAATGATAAAGTGGGGGTCAGCGTTTAAGCATAACCCCATTACACCTCTTATAACTCTCCTACAGCACTCTGGGAATTACGGCCGTAACTTCAGGAGACCAATTGCCTCACAACCCCTAGTAGACCTGCCAATATTCATAGGGGTTATGGTGAGAATGGTGCCCTTCGACATCTGGTTACACATAGTTCCTGATGGAACGTTAAAATTAACCTATATGCAAATTCAAGGGTCAGTATGGTCTATGGGCAGGATTTCTTCCGATAGACAGAGGTTAGATTACTTGTTGGTTATTACTGCATTGTCGGAACTAGAAGCACAAGCATTTCGCTACACTCACATTAACATCTGCTAACCATGTGTATGTGACAAATAAAATTTGATTTGATTTGAACAGTTGGAGAGAGGAAAAATATCCACTTCATATGACAGATTTTCTACACCCACCCACACACACTCTGCAGAGGGACTGACGGCTGGTTACTCGGGCTATCTCATAGCGAATTCAAATCGTTCTCCATTTCTGCAGTCCCTTATGGGTTTGTATCTTCTCCATACAACAACAACTTGACTGAAGCTACCCTACAACATTTCTTCTCTTTCTACTCCAGTTGCTTGAGATTCAACTAACCTGAAATGGACAGTCATTTAAGTAAAAATCTATTGTTCAATAAACTGCAGAAACATAACAAAGAAAGTGCAGAGTGGCCATTCAGATGGTTCATCAATTTGCTTTGGTCAATACTGTTTTTCAAGTTTTACCATCACCTGGGTGCAGTCAATACACAGTCATACAGTATGTGCTAGTAATTACCCTAGTTCCCATGGTAACTGATGGCTACGGCTATGACAGTCTCTCCCCTGCCTCCTCCATGCAGTGTTAAGAGTAGAGAGAAAACATCCCTTTGGAAGACAAACTGCAAATGTAGCCATCACTGAGGTTCTCACAGAGAGAGAGAACAGCTTATTAACCCAAGATCACTGACTATACACAAAGCAGTATTTACCTACACATGTAGGACCAGCCATCGTTTTAGAGCTAATTCTGCCATTTCAAAGATATAGATTCCCCATGGGACTACATATTATCTTCAAAGAGATTATTCTATCAAAGGGAAAGAGGAGTATCTCATTTACACATTTCCTACAGGCTACTTCCATTGTCGCGGAGCAAAAGTGCCTCCTGTTCCAAGGTAAACAACTGTCCCTGGGTTCAGGAAGATCAAAGCACATGAATGGTTTACTTGGTCGGGTTACAGTGCTTACTAGAAGGATCGCAATCACTACAAGACCAGGGTCCGTATGTGTCAAGTGGCTCAAAAGGAGGAGTGCTTATCCAGGTTTAGGTCCTCCGTGTCAACGTCACCTCAATTTATTATGATCTAAAGGGCAAAACAGATCCTCGATCAGCGTCCTGAGACGCTTGAACATCCTCCAGGATGAATATTACATAATCCAAAACTTGTTGTCTTAATTGAACATCACCCAGACCATTCATTGTGTAATCAGTGAATTAATTAGTTC
Source organism: Salvelinus fontinalis (assembly GCF_029448725.1). NCBI lineage: Eukaryota > Metazoa > Chordata > Actinopteri > Salmoniformes > Salmonidae > Salvelinus > Salvelinus fontinalis. The sequence continues at coordinate 12,467,125 of NC_074705.1, forward strand.
ATCTCTTTCTTCTATTTTGGCTCTCCGTACTTTCAATTTTGCGCCTCGTTCTTGAGAATGTCATGTGTATGAAAAATTGCCACATTTTTCACACTGCTGTCCATTGATTATTGATTGCCATTACCATTAGTTTGTATCTATTTATCCTGCTACTGGCCACTATTACACTACTACATTGTCAGAGCAAAAACCAAGCCATGAGGTCGAAAGAATTGTCCGTAGAGCTCAGAGACAGGATTGTCTCAAGGTACAGATCTGGGTAAGGGTTCCCCAAAATTTCTGCAGCATTGAAGGTTCCCAAGAACACAGTGGCCTCAACCAAGATGGCGTAGCAGCAAGACGTGTTTGTTTTTGTCCCGTGTAAATATTCATCTTTTTTAATGTTTCTGTATACATTTCAATCTCTTTTCCATTTTCTTTTTTCTTCTTTTTTTTCTTTTTTAAAATTTTACCCCCTTTTCTCCCCAATTTCATGGTATCCAATTGTTAGTAATTACTATCTTGTCTCATCGCTACAACTCCCGTACGGGCTTGAGAGAGACGAAGGTTGAAAGCCATGCGTCCTCCGAAACACAACCCAACCAAGCCGCACTGCTTCTTAACACAGCGCGCCTCCAACCCGGAAGCCAGCCGCACCAATGTGTCGGAGGAAACACCGTGCACCTGGCTACCTTGGTTAGCGCGCACTGTGTCCGGCCCGCCACAGGATGAGACAAGGATATCCCTACCGGCCAAACCCTCCCTAACCCGGACGACGCTAGGCCAATTGTGCGTCGCCCCACAGACCTCGCGGTCGCGGCCAGGTGCGACAGAACCCAGAGTCTCTGGTGGCGCAGCTAGCGCTGCGATGGAGTGCCCTAGACCACTGCGCCACCCGGGAGGCCCCTCTTTTTCCATTTTCAAATGGAATATACCTTCCTGCAACCCGCCTCACCCAACGTGGTACGGATCTGCTATTTTTTTTTAGACCTTATAACTGAAACCTGCATCAGAAGCTATCCTTCAGAAGCTAGCCAGCTAATTAGGTACTAGCTATTGTTAGCCACTGCTAGCAGTCTTTACCTTTAGCACAGACACCAGCCGCTTTAGCCTGGATAGCCCGGATAATATCTGCCAGTCTGCACAGCACGATATCAGCCCTGAGCATATCGAACTGCTTTTCCCCCCCACTATATCACTGGATTCCTGCCGCATGCTCTGGACCATTACACTGGATTATCGCAGCTAGCTAGCTACTACCGAGTGGCTATCGTGGCTAACACCTTTGTCCAGATGCAAGCACCAGTTAGCCTCGAGCTAGTCCCATTCCGCCGGCTAGCAAACGAAGTACACCAACTACAATACCTCTCTTGCCAACTGGCCTGGACCCTTTGTCAACACGGAGCCCCACCGATCCATCATGACTGGTCTGCTGACGTATTTCGGCCGATGTGCTCTCAACCGGCCTCTGCATCGTTGATGTCGGTGAGGACCCAGCTACTAGCCCCGGCCCGCTAACTCTCTGAGCACCGTGTGTCCCGCTCGCCTAACGTAGTGACGACTGCCGAGCAGCTCCCTGTTTCGTCCATTGCTGCTTATTGGACCCTATGATCACTCGGCTACACAGCTGATGCCTACTGGACTGTTCTTTAACACGGTACTTCATTTAGTTTATCTGTCGGCCCTAGCCTCAAACTCAGGCCCTGTGTGTAGCTAACTGACCCCCCATTCATCGCCATTTACCCGTTGTTGTTGTTGTGTTAGCTGTTTACCCGTTGTTGTCTTAGCTGTTTACCCGTTGTTGTCTTAGCCCTCCCAATCAACACCTGTGATTACTTTATGCCTCCCTCTAATGTCAATATGCCTTGTATACTGTTGTTAAGGGTAGCTCTCACTGTTTTGTTTTACTGTGGAGCCCCTAGTGCCACTCTACATGCCTCAGTTGCCGCACCCCTCCACACATGCGGAGACCGCACCTAGCTTAACTGGTGCTTCCAGAGATGCACCCTCTCTCATCGTCACTCAATGCCTAGGTTTACCTCCACTCTACTCGCACCCTACCATGCCCTTGTCTATGCATTATGCTCTGAATCTATCCTACCATGCCCAGAAGTCTGCTCCTTTTACTCTCTATTCCGAACGCACTAGACGACCAGTTCTTATAGCCTTTAGCCGTACCCCTATCCTACTCCTCCTCTGTTCCTCTGGTGATGTAGATGTTAATCCAGGCCCTGTGTGTCCCCAGGCGCTCTCATTTGTTGACTTCTGTAACCGGAAAAGCCTTGGGTTCATGCATGTTAACATCCGAAGCCTCCTCCCTAAGTTTGCTTTATTCACTGCTTTAGCACACTCCACCAACCCTGATGTCCTAGCCATGTATGAATCCTGGCTTAGGAAGGCCACCAACAATTCTGAGATTTCCATCCCCATTTACAACATTTTCCATCAAGATAGAACTGCTAAAGGGGGCAAAGTTGCAATCTACTGAAGAGATAGCCTGCAGAGTTCTGTCCTACTATCCAGGTCTATGCCCAAACAGCTCGAGCTACTACTTTTAAAAATGCATCTCTCCAGAAATAAGTCTCTCACTGTTGCCGCTTGTTATAGACTCCCCCTTCAGCTCCCAGCTGTGCCCTGGACACCATATGTGAATTGATTGCCCCCATCTATCGTCAGAGTTCGTACTGTTAGGTGACCTAAACTGGGATATGCTTAACACCCCGGCCGTCCTACAATCTAAGCAATTTCACACAAATTATAAAGGAACCTACCAGGTACAACCCTAAATCCGTAAACATGGGCACCCTCGTAGATATCATTCTGACCAACTTGCCCTCTAAACTTGCACTCTGACCAACTTGCCCTGTTTTCAACCAGGATCTCAGTAATCACTGCCTCATTGCCTGTGTCCGTTAAGGCATCCGCGGTCAAACGACCACCCCTCATCACTGTCAAACGCTCCCTAAAACAATTCTGCGAACAGGCCTTTCTAATCGACCTGGCCCAGGTATCTTGGAAGGATATTGACCTCATCCCGTCAGTAGAGGATGCCTGGTTGTTCTTCAAAAGTGCCTTCCTCACCATCTTAAATAAGCATGCCCCACTGTCACGACTTCTGCCGAAGTCGTTGCCTCTCCTTGTCCGGGCGGTGTTCGGCGGTCGACTTCACCGGTCTTCTAGCCATCATCGATCCATTTTTCATTTTCCATTGGTTTTGTCTTGTCTTCCCACACACCTGTTGTCAATCCCATTTATTACCTGTTGTGTATTTAACCCTCTGTTTCCCTTCATGTGTTTGTCAGAGATTGTTCGTTGTCAAGTGTTGTGCTGTTTGTGTATAGGTGTGCGATGGGTCTTCGTACCCAGATTTTGTATGATATTTTTCCGTGAGTGTTATGGAGCTAATTACTGGGACTTTTATTAAAGTACTCCATGCTACACTCTATTTTGACTCTCCTGCGCCTGACTTCCTCTGCCACTTATACACGCCGCTGTGACAGAATCTCTGACCAATATATATGAAGTCAGCAGGAGAGGACACGACGGCCATGGAGGTGGAAAAGCGCGTTATGGAACAAGCTAAGGAGATTGACTGTTTGAGCGCCATCATGGATCGTATTGTCCAGAATATGGATCGCTTGGAGAGACAGGGAGTTTCTCCAGCGCCTCCACTGCCACAACTGGGATTTACCGTTAACGCGTTTTCCCCACCTGAACCTAATAAAATCCGTTTACCCCTACCCACGGGTTACAACGGAGATACTGCTGGCTGCCAGGGTTTCCTCCTTAAACTGAACTTATATCTGGCCACGGTCTCCCCAGTACCATCCGACCGGGAGAAGAGTTCCGCCCTCGTCTCATGCCTCACCGGGAGAGCCCGGGAGTGGGCCAGCGCTGTGTGTAGAGAGGAGAATGCGGCGTTGGACCATTTTGAGGAGTTCACCCGTTATTTCAGGAGAGTATTCGACCATCCTCCCGAAGGAAAAACGGCGGGTGAGCTTCTCTATCATCTGAGGCAGGGGACGAGGAGTGCCCAGGAGTTTGCTTTGGAGTTTAGGACCTTGGCTGCCGGCGCTGGATGGAGCGACAGGGCCCTGATCGACCATTACCATTGTAGCCTACGTGAGGACGTCCGTCGGGAGCTGGCCTGTAGAGACACCACCCTTAACTTCGACCAGCTGGTGGACATGTCCATCAGGCTGGACAACATACTGGCTACTCGTGGACGTCTAGATCGGGGTCTGGTTGTTCCATCCTCCCGCGCCCTCTCTCCCGAACCAATGGAATTGGGAGGGACGGTGCGTCGGGAGACCGGAGGGGGTACCCGCTCGAGCACCATCTATGATCGCAGAGATCACACTGCTGATCGGTGTCGGGTTGGTTCCTCTGGGAATAGAGAAGGCAGGCAGGGCACTCTGGCATCACCCCAGGTGAGTAGGCACCATACTCATCCAGAGCCCTCTGTTGCACTTATGTTTGTCTCTGTCACCTTTCCGGATTTTCCCCTGCATTCCCAGTATAAGGCGCTAGTAGATTCAGGCGCGGCTGGGAATTTCATTAATAAAAATTTTGCTCATAGTTTAGGGATTCCTGTTGTTTCTGTTGATATGCCTTTCCCTATTCATGCTTTAGATAGTCGACCAATAGGGTCAGGGTTTATCAGGGAGGTCACCGCACCTTTGTCTATGATAACGCAGGGAGGTCACAAGGAAAAGATTAGTCTTTTTCTTATTGATTCCCCTGCGTATTCTGTGGTGTTAGGCCTACCCTGGTTAACTACTCATAATCCCACTGTTTCTTGGCCACAGAGGGCTCTCACGGGGTGTTCGCGAGAGTGCTCAGGTAGGTGTGTAGGGGTTTCCGTTGGTGCTACTACGGTGGAAAGTCCAGACCAGGTTTCCACCGTGCGCATTCCCCCAGAATATGCCGATTTGGCACTCGCCTTCTGTAAAAAGAAGGCGACTCAATTACCACCCCATCGACAGGGGGATTGTGCGATAGATCTCCTGGTAGACGCTGCATATCCCAGGAGTCATGTGTATCCTCTGTCGCAAGCGGAGACAGTGGCTATGAATAATTATATCTCTGAATCCCTGCGTCAGGGGTTCATTCAGCCATCCATTTCACCCGCCTCTTCGAGTTTCTTTTTTGTGAAGAAGAAGGATGGCGGTTTACGCCCGTGCATTCATTATCGAGACCTTAATAAAATCACGGTAAAATATAGTTACCCGCTACCTTTGATTAATACAGTAATGGAGTCAATGCGCGGGGCCCGCTTCTTCACAAAATTGGATCTCAGGAGTGCGTACAATCTGGTGCGTATTAGGAAGGGTGATGAGTGGAAGACGGCATTTAGCACCACCTCAGGTCATTATGAGTACCTGGTCATGCCATATGGGTTGATGAATGCTCCATCAGTCTTCCAATCGTTTGTAGATGAGATCTTCAGGGACCTGAATGGGCAGGGTGTAGTGGTGTATATCGATGATATTTTGATATACTCTGCTACACGCGCTGAGCATGTGTCCTTGGTGCGCAGGGTGCTTGGTCGCCTGTTGGAGCATGATTTATATGTCAAGGCTGAGAAATGCTTGTTCTTCCAACAATCCATCTCCTTCCTAGGGCATCAGATTTCCACTTCAGGAGTGGAAATGGAGAGCGACCGCATTACAGCCGTGCGTAATTGGCCGACTCCAACCACGGTAAAGGAGGTGCAGCGTTTTTTAGGGTTTGCCAATTACTACCGGAGATTTATCCGGGGTTTTGGTCAGGTTGCAGCTCCCATTACCTCACTGCTAAAGGGGGGACCGGTGCGCTTGCAGTGGTCGGTCGAGGCGAATAGGGCTTTTGGTAAACTGAAGGCTCTGTTTACCTCGGCGCCTGTGTTGGCTCATCCGGATCCCTCTTTGCCATTCATAGTAGAGGTGGACGCATCCGAAGCTGGGATAGGAGCAGTGCTCTCTCAGCGTTCGGGTGTGCCACCGAAGCTTCGCCCCTGTGCTTTTTTCTCGAAGAAGCTCAGCCCGGCGGAGCGTAACTATGATGTGGGGGACCGAGAGCTGTTAGCTGTCGTAAAAGCCTTGAAGGTGTGGAGGCATTGGCTTGAGGGGGCTAATCACCCTTTTCTCATCTGGACTGATCACCGCAATCTGGAGTACATCCGGCAGGCGAAGAGACTAAATCCTCGCCAGGCAAGGTGGGCCATGTTTTTCACTCGTTTTGTGTTTACGCTTACTTACAGACCAGGATCCCAGAACGTCAAGGCAGACGCATTGTCTCGGCTGTATGACACAGAGGAGCGACCCATGGATCCCACTCCCATACTCCCAGAGTCGTGTTTGGTGGCGCCAGTAGTGTGGGAGCTGGACGCGGACATTGAGCGGGCGTCACGTGCAGAGCCCTCTCCTCCTGAGTGTCCAGCTGGTCGTCTGTACGTTCCGTCTGCTGTCCGTGACCGATTGATCTATTGGGCTCACACATCACCCTCCTCTGGTCATCCTGGGATAGGTCGGACGATGCGCTGTCTTGATGGGAGGTACTGGTGGCCCACTTTAGCTAAGGACGTGAGGATTTATGTTTCCTCCTGTTCGGTGTGCGCCCAGTGCAAGGCTCCTAGACACCTGCCTAGAGGTAAGCTTTTGCCTTTACCCGTTCCTCAACGGCCGTGGTCGCACCTGTCAGTGGATTTTGTGACTGATCTTCCACCTTCACAGGGTTACACCACGATCCTGGTCGTTGTGGATCGGTTCTCTAAGTCCTGTCGTCTTATCCCTTTACCCGGTCTCCCTACGGCCTTACAAACTGCGGAGGCTCTGTTTACACATGTTTTCCGGCATTATGGGGTGCCTGAGGATATAGTGTCTGATCGGGGTTCCCAGTTCACGTCAAGGGTCTGGAAGGCGTTCATGGAACGTCTGGGGATCTCGGTTAGTCTTACCTCAGGTTTTCACCCCGAGAGTAATGGGCAGGTGGAGAGAGTTAACCAGGATGTGGGCAGGTTTCTGCGGTCCTATTGCCAGGACCGGCCAGGGGAGTGGGCGAAGTTCGTGCCCTGGGCAGAGATAGCCCAGAACTCGCTACGTCACTCCTCCACTAACCTCACCCCTTTTCAATGTGTATTAGGGTATCAGCCGGTTCTGGCTCCTTGGCATGAGAGTCAGACCGAAGCTCCTGCGGTGGACAATTGGTTTCGGCACGCTGAGGAAACTTGGGAGGCAGCCCACGTCCACCTTCAGCGTGCCATAAGGCGCCAGAAAATTGGCGCAGACCGTCGCCGCAGTGAGGCCCCGGTGTTCGTACCAGGGGACAGGGTCTGGCTCTCGACCCGAAACCTGCCCCTCCGCCTGCTCTGCCGGAAGCTGTGTCCGCGGTTTGTGGGGCCGTTTAAAGTCCTGAGGAGAGTGAACGAGGTATGTTATAGATTACAACTGCCCATTAATTACCGTATTAACCCCTCGTTCCATGTGTCTCTCCTCAGGCCGGTGGTGGCTGGCCCGCTCCAGGAGGCTGAAGTGCGTGAAGTTCCTCCGCCTCCTCTAGACATCGAGGGGGTCCCGGCGTACGCTATTCGATCCATTTTGGATTCGAGACGTCGGGCGAGGGGCCTTCAGTACCTCGTGGACTGGGAGGGGTACGGGCCGGAGGAGAGATGCTGGGTTCCGGTGGAGGACGTTTTAGATCCTTCCATGTTAAAAGAATTCCACCGCCTCCATCCGGATCGCCCTGCACCTCGCCCTCCGGGTCGTCCCCGAGGCCGGTGTCGACGCACTGCTGGAGCCGCGCGTCAGGGGGGGGGTACTGTCACGACTTCTGCCGAAGTCGTTGCCTCTCCTTGTCCGGGCGGTGTTCGGCGGTCGACTTCACCGGTCTTCTAGCCATCATCGATCCATTTTTCATTTTCCATTGGTTTTGTCTTGTCTTCCCACACACCTGTTGTCAATCCCATTTATTACCTGTTGTGTATTTAACCCTCTGTTTCCCTTCATGTGTTTGTCACAGATTGTTCGTTGTCAAGTGTTGTGCTGTTTGTGTATAGGTGTGCGATGGGTCTTCGTACCCAGATTTTGTATGATATTTTTCCGTGAGTGTTATGGAGCTAATTACTGGGACTTTTATTAAAGTACTCCATGCTACACTCTATTTTGACTCTCCTGCGCCTGACTTCTTCTGCCACTTATACACGCCGCTGTGACAGAATCTCTGACCAATATATATGAAGTCAGCAGGAGAGGACACGACGGCCATGGAGGTGGAAAAGCGCGTTATGGAACAAGCTAAGGAGATTGACTGTTTGAGCGCCATCATGGATCGTATTGTCCAGAATATGGATCGCTTGGAGAGACAGGGAGTTTCTCCAGCGCCTCCACTGCCACAACTGGGATTTACCGTTAACGCGTTTTCCCCACCTGAACCTAATAAAATCCGTTTACCCCTACCCACGGGTTACAACGGAGATACTGCTGGCTGCCAGGGTTTCCTCCTTAAACTGAACTTATATCTGGCCACGGTCTCCCCAGTACCATCCGACCGGGAGAAGAGTTCCGCCCTCGTCTCATGCCTCACCGGGAGAGCCCGGGAGTGGGCCAGCGCTGTGTGTAGAGAGGAGAATGCGGCGTTGGACCATTTTGAGGAGTTCACCCGTTATTCCAGGAGAGTATTCGACCATCCTCCCGAAGGAAAAACGGCGGGTGAGCTTCTCTATCATCTGAGGCAGGGGACGAGGAGTGCCCAGGAGTTTGCTTTGGAGTTTAGGACCTTGGCTGCCGGCGCTGGATGGAGCGACAGGGCCCTGATCGACCATTACCATTGTAGCCTACGTGAGGACGTCCGTCGGGAGCTGGCCTGTAGAGACACCACCCTTAACTTCGACCAGCTGGTGGACATGTCCATCAGGCTGGACAACATACTGGCTACTCGTGGACGTCTAGATCGGGGTCTGGTTGTTCCATCCTCCCGCGCCCTCTCTCCCGAACCAATGGAATTGGGAGGGACGGTGCGTCGGGAGACCGGAGGGGGTACCCGCTCGAGCACCATCTATGATCGCAGAGATCACACTGCTGATCGGTGTCGGGTTGGTTCCTCTGGGAATAGAGAAGGCAGGCAGGGCACTCTGGCATCACCCCAGGTGAGTAGGCACCATACTCATCCAGAGCCCTCTGTTGCACTTATGTTTGTCTCTGTCACCTTTCCGGATTTTCCCCTGCATTCCCAGTATAAGGCGCTAGTAGATTCAGGCGCGGCTGGGAATTTCATTAATAAAAATTTTGCTCATAGTTTAGGGATTCCTGTTGTTTCTGTTGATATGCCTTTCCCTATTCATGCTTTAGATAGTCGACCAATAGGGTCAGGGTTTATCAGGGAGGTCACCGCACCTTTGTCTATGATAACGCAGGGAGGTCACAAGGAAAAGATTAGTCTTTTTCTTATTGATTCCCCTGCGTATTCTGTGGTGTTAGGCCTACCCTGGTTAACTACTCATAATCCCACTGTTTCTTGGCCACAGAGGGCTCTCACGGGGTGTTCGCGAGAGTGCTCAGGTAGGTGTGTAGGGGTTTCCGTTGGTGCTACTACGGTGGAAAGTCCAGACCAGGTTTCCACCGTGCGCATTCCCCCAGAATATGCCGATTTGGCACTCGCCTTCTGTAAAAAGAAGGCGACTCAATTACCACCCCATCGACAGGGGGATTGTGCGATAGATCTCCTGGTAGACGCTGCATATCCCAGGAGTCATGTGTATCCTCTGTCGCAAGCGGAGACAGTGGCTATGAATAATTATATCTCTGAATCCCTGCGTCAGGGGTTCATTCAGCCATCCATTTCACCCGCCTCTTCGAGTTTCTTTTTTGTGAAGAAGAAGGATGGCGGTTTACGCCCGTGCATTCATTATCGAGACCTTAATAAAATCACGGTAAAATATAGTTACCCGCTACCTTTGATTAATACAGTAATGGAGTCAATGCGCGGGGCCCGCTTCTTCACAAAATTGGATCTCAGGAGTGCGTACAATCTGGTGCGTATTAGGAAGGGTGATGAGTGGAAGACGGCATTTAGCACCACCTCAGGTCATTATGAGTACCTGGTCATGCCATATGGGTTGATGAATGCTCCATCAGTCTTCCAATCGTTTGTAGATGAGATCTTCAGGGACCTGAATGGGCAGGGTGTAGTGGTGTATATCGATGATATTTTGATATACTCTGCTACACGCGCTGAGCATGTGTCCTTGGTGCGCAGGGTGCTTGGTCGCCTGTTGGAGCATGATTTATATGTCAAGGCTGAGAAATGCTTGTTCTTCCAACAATCCATCTCCTTCCTAGGGCATCAGATTTCCACTTCAGGAGTGGAAATGGAGAGCGACCGCATTACAGCCGTGCGTAATTGGCCGACTCCAACCACGGTAAAGGAGGTGCAGCGTTTTTTAGGGTTTGCCAATTACTACCGGAGATTTATCCGGGGTTTTGGTCAGGTTGCAGCTCCCATTACCTCACTGCTAAAGGGGGGACCGGTGCGCTTGCAGTGGTCGGCCGAGGCGAATAGGGCTTTTGGTAAACTGAAGGCTCTGTTTACCTCGGCGCCTGTGTTGGCTCATCCGGATCCCTCTTTGCCATTCATAGTAGAGGTGGACGCATCCGAAGCTGGGATAGGAGCAGTGCTCTCTCAGCGTTCGGGTGTGCCACCGAAGCTTCGCCCCTGTGCTTTTTTCTCGAAGAAGCTCAGCCCGGCGGAGCGTAACTATGATGTGGGGGACCGAGAGCTGTTAGCTGTCGTAAAAGCCTTGAAGGTGTGGAGGCATTGGCTTGAGGGGGCTAATCACCCTTTTCTCATCTGGACTGATCACCGCAATCTGGAGTACATCCGGCAGGCGAAGAGACTAAATCCTCGCCAGGCAAGGTGGGCCATGTTTTTCACTCGTTTTGTGTTTACGCTTACTTACAGACCAGGCTCCCAGAACGTCAAGGCAGACGCATTGTCTCGGCTGTATGACACAGAGGAGCGACCCATGGATCCCACTCCCATACTCCCAGAGTCGTGTTTGGTGGCGCCAGTAGTGTGGGAGCTGGACGCGGACATTGAGCGGGCGTCACGTGCAGAGCCCTCTCCTCCTGAGTGTCCAGCTGGTCGTCTGTACGTTCCGTCTGCTGTCCGTGACCGATTGATCTATTGGGCTCACACATCACCCTCCTCTGGTCATCCTGGGATAGGTCGGACGATGCGCTGTCTTGATGGGAGGTACTGGTGGCCCACTTTAGCTAAGGACGTGAGGATTTATGTTTCCTCCTGTTCGGTGTGCGCCCAGTGCAAGGCTCCTAGACACCTGCCTAGAGGTAAGCTTTTGCCTTTACCCGTTCCTCAACGGCCGTGGTCGCACCTGTCAGTGGATTTTGTGACTGATCTTCCACCTTCACAGGGTTACACCACGATCCTGGTCGTTGTGGATCGGTTCTCTAAGTCCTGTCGTCTTATCCCTTTACCCGGTCTCCCTACGGCCTTACAAACTGCGGAGGCTCTGTTTACACATGTTTTCCGGCATTATGGGGTGCCTGAGGATATAGTGTCTGATCGGGGTTCCCAGTTCACGTCAAGGGTCTGGAAGGCGTTCATGGAACGTCTGGGGATCTCGGTTAGTCTTACCTCAGGTTTTCACCCCGAGAGTAATGGGCAGGTGGAGAGAGTTAACCAGGATGTGGGCAGGTTTCTGCGGTCCTATTGCCAGGACCGGCCAGGGGAGTGGGCGAAGTTCGTGCCCTGGGCAGAGATAGCCCAGAACTCGCTACGTCACTCCTCCACTAACCTCACCCCTTTTCAATGTGTATTAGGGTATCAGCCGGTTCTGGCTCCTTGGCATGAGAGTCAGACCGAAGCTCCTGCGGTGGACAATTGGTTTCGGCACGCTGAGGAAACTTGGGAGGCAGCCCACGTCCACCTTCAGCGTGCCATAAGGCGCCAGAAAATTGGCGCAGACCGTCGCCGCAGTGAGGCCCCGGTGTTCGTACCAGGGGACAGGGTCTGGCTCTCGACCCGAAACCTGCCCCTCCGCTTGCTCTGCCGGAAGCTGTGTCCGCGGTTTGTGGGGCCGTTTAAAGTCCTGAGGAGAGTGAACGAGGTATGTTATAGATTACAACTGCCCATTAATTACCGTATTAACCCCTCGTTCCATGTGTCTCTCCTCAGGCCGGTGGTGGCTGGCCCGCTCCAGGAGGCTGAAGTGCGTGAAGTTCCTCCGCCTCCTCTAGACATCGAGGGGGTCCCGGCGTACGCTATTCGATCCATTTTGGATTCGAGACGTCGGGCGAGGGGCCTTCAGTACCTCGTGGACTGGGAGGGGTACGGGCCGGAGGAGAGATGCTGGGTTCCGGTGGAGGACGTTTTAGATCCTTCCATGTTAAAAGAATTCCACCGCCTCCATCCGGATCGCCCTGCACCTCGCCCTCCGGGTCGTCCCCGAGGCCGGTGTCGACGCACTGCTGGAGCCGCGCGTCAGGGGGGGGGGTACTGTCACGACTTCTGCCGAAGTCGTTGCCTCTCCTTGTCCGGGCGGTGTTCGGCGGTCGACTTCACCGGTCTTCTAGCCATCATCGATCCATTTTTCATTTTCCATTGGTTTTGTCTTGTCTTCCCACACACCTGTTGTCAATCCCATTTATTACCTGTTGTGTATTTAACCCTCTGTTTCCCTTCATGTGTTTGTCACAGATTGTTCGTTGTCAAGTGTTGTGCTGTTTGTGTATAGGTGTGCGATGGGTCTTCGTACCCAGATTTTGTATGATATTTTTCCGTGAGTGTTATGGAGCTAATTACTGGGACTTTTATTAAAGTACTCCATGCTACACTCTATTTTGACTCTCCTGCGCCTGACTTCCTCTGCCACTTATACACGCCGCTGTGACACCCATTCAAAAAATGTAGAAACAGAACAGATATAGCCCTTGGTTCATTCCAGACTTGACTGCCCTTGACCAGCACAAAAACATCCTGTGGCGCACTGCACTAGCTTCAAATAGTCCCCGCGATATGTAACTTTTCAGGGAAGTCAAGAACCAATATACACAGTCAGTTAGGAAAGCAAAGGCTAGCTTTTTCAAACAGAAATTTGCATCCTGCAGCACTAATTCCCCAAAATTTTGGGACACTGTAAAGTCCATGGAGAATAAGAGCACCTCCTCTCAGCTGCCCACTGAGCTGAGGCTAGGAAACACTGTCACCCCGATAAATCCACGATAATTGAGAATTTCAATAAGCATTTCTCTATGGCTGGCCCCGCTTTCCACCTGGCTACCTTCAGCAAAACTGAAAGCGCGAACCACTGCTTTTAAACAGGGCAAAGCGACCATGACCGAATACAAACAGTGTAGCTATTCCCTCCGCAAGGCAATCAAACAAGCTAAGCGTCAGTATAGAGACAAAGTGGAGTCGCAATTCAAAGGCTCAGACACGAGAGGTATGTGGCAGGGTCTACAGTCAATCACGGACTACAAAAAGAAAACCAGACAAACTAAACAACTTCTTTGCTCACTTTGAGGACAATAAAGTGTCACCGACACGGCCCGCTACCAAAACCTGCGGGATCTCCTTCACTGCAGCCAACGTGAGTAAAACATTTAAACATGTTAACCCTCGCAAGGCTGCCGGCCCAGACGGTATCCCTAGCCGCTTCCTCAGAGCATGCGCAGACCAGCTGGCTGGTGTGTTTACGGACATATTCAATCAATCCTTATCCCAGTCTGCTGTTCCCACATGCTTCAAGAGGGCCACCATTGTTCCTGTTCCCAAGAAAGCTAAGGTAACTGAGCTAAATGAATATCGCCCCATAGCACTCACTTCCATCATCATGACATGCTTTGAGAGACTAGTCAAGGACCATAGCACCTCCACCCTACCTGACACCCTAGACCCACCCCAATTTGCTTACTGCCCCAATAGGTCCACAGACGACGTAATCGCAATCACACTGCACACTGCCCTAACCCATCTGGACAAGAGGAATACCTATGTAAGAATGCTGTTCATGGACTACAGCTCAGCATTTAACATCATAGTACCCTCCAAACTCGTCACCCTGGGTCTCGACCCCGACCTGTGCAACTGGGTCCTGGACTTCCTGACGGGCCGCCCCCAGGTGGTGAGGGTAGGAAACAACTATCTCCACCCTGCTGATCCTCAACACTGGGCCCCCACAAGGGTGCGTTCTCAGCCCTCTCCTGTACTCCCTGTTCACCCATGACTGCGTGGCCATGCACGCCTCCAACTCAATCATCAAGTTTGCAGATGACACTACAGTGGTAGGCTTGACTACCAACAACGACGAGACAGCCTACAGGGAGGAGGTGAGGGCCCTCGGAGTGTGGTGTCAGGAAAATAACCTCACACTCAATGTCAACAAAACAAAGGAGATGATCATGGACTTCAGGAAACAGCAGAGGTAGCAGCCCCCTATCCACATCGACGGGACAGTAGTGGAGAAGGTGGATAATTTTAACTTCCTCGGTGTACACATCACGGACAAACTGAAATGGTCCACCCACACAGACAGTGTGCTGAAGAAGGCGAAGCAGGTCCTCTTCAACCTCAGCAGGCTGAAGAAATTCGGCTTGTCACCACAAACACTCACAAACTTTTACAGATGCACAATCGATAGCATCCTGTCGGACTGTATCACCACCTGGTACGGCAACTGCTCTGCCCACAACCGTAAGGCTCTCCAGAGGGTAGTGATGTCTGCACAACGCATCACCGGGGGCAAACTACCTGCCCTCCAGGACACCTACACCACCCGATGTCACAGGAAGGCCAAAAAGATCCTCAAAGAACAATAACCACCAGAGCCACTGCCTGAACACCCTGCTATCATCCAGTAGGAGAGGTCAGTACAGGTGCATCAAAGCTGTGACCGAGTGACTGAAAAAAGAGCTTCTATCTCAAGACCATCAGACTGTTAAACAGCCATCACTAACATTGAGTGGCTGCTGCGAACATATTGACTCAAATCTCTAGCCACTTTAATAATTAAAAATTGGATGTAATAAATGTATCACTAGCCACTTTAAACAATGCCACTTTATATAATGTTTGCATACCCTACATTACTCATCCCATATGTATATACTGTACTCTATACCATCTACTGCATCTTGCCTATGCCGTTCGGCTATCGCTCAACCATATATTTTTATGTACATATTCTTATTCATTCCTTTACACTTGTGTGTTTAAGGTAGTTGTTGTGAAATTGTTACATTACTTGTTAGATATTACTGCATGGTCAGAACTAAAAGCACAGGCATTTCGCTACTCTCGCATTAACATCTGCTAACCATGTGTATGTGACAAATAAAATCTGATTTTATTTAATTTGATTTCTCTAATGACTACCTCGACTGGTTCACTAACTACACTGCTCAAAAAAATAAAGGGAACACTTAAACAACACAATGTAACTCCAAGTCAATCACACTTCGGTGAAATCAAACTGTCCACTTAGGAAGCAACACTGATTGACAATAAATTTCACATGCTGTTGTGCAAATGGAATAGACAAAAGGTGGAAATTATAGGCAATTTGCAAGACACCCCCCAAAACAGGAGTGATTCTGCAGGTGGTGACCACAGACCACTTCTCAGTTCCTATGCTTCCTGGCTGATGTTTTGGTCACTTTTGAATGCTGGCGGTGTTCTCACTCTAGTGGTAGCATGAGACGGAGTCTACAACCCACACAAGTGGCTCAGGTAGTGCAGTTCATCCAGGATGGCACATCAATGCGAACTGTGGCAAAAAGGTTTGCTGTGTCTGTCAGCGTAGTGTCCAGAGCATGCAGGCGCTACCAGGAGACAGGCCAGTACATCAGGAGACGTGGAGGAGGCCGTAGGAGCGCAACAACCCAGCAGCAGGGCCGCTACCTCCGCCTTTGTGCAAGGAGGTGCACTGCCAGAGCCCTGCAAAATGACCTCCAGCAGGCCACAAATGTGCATGTGTCAGCATATGGTCTCACAAGGGGTCTGAGGATCTCATCTCGGTACCTAATGGCAATCAGGCTACCTCTGGCACGCACTGTGCGGCCCCACAAAGAAATGCCACCCCACACCATGACTGACCCACCGCCAAACCGGTCATGCTGGAGAATGTTGCAGGCAGCAGAACGTTCTTCACGGCGTCTCCAGACTCTGTCACGTCTGTCACGTGCTCATGTGCTCAGTGTGAACCTGCTTTCATCTGTGAAGAGCACAGGGTGCCAGTGGCGAATTTGCCAATCTTGGTGTTCTCTGGCAAATGCCAAACGTCCTGCACGGTGTTGGGCTGTAAGCACAACCCCCACCTGTGGACGTCGGGCCCTCATACCACCCTCATGGAGTCTGTTTCTGACCGTTTGAGCAGACACATGCACATTTGTGGCCTGCTGGAGGTCATTTTGCAGGGCTCTGGCAGTGCACCTCCTTGCACAAAGGCGGAGGTAGCGGCCCTGCTGCTGGGTTGTTGCGCTCCTACGGTCTCCTCCACGTCTCCTGATGTACTGGCCTGTCTCCTGGTAGCGCCTGCATGCTCTGGACACTACGCTGACAGACACAGCAAGCCTTTTTGCCACAGTTCGCATTGATGTGCCATCCTGGATGAACTGCACTACCTGAGCCACTTGTGTGGGTTGTAGACTCCGTCTCATGCTACCACTAGAGTGAGAACACCGCCAGCATTCAAAAGTGACCAAAACATCAGCCAGGAAGCATAGGAACTGAGAAGTGGTCTGTGGTCACCACCTGCAGAATCACTCCTGTTTTGGGGGGTGTCTTGCTAATTGCCTATAATTTCCACCTCTTGTCTATTCCATTTGCACAACAGCATGTGAAATTTATTGTCAATCAGTGTTACTTCCTAAGTGGACAGTTTGATTTCACAGAAGTGTGATTGACTTGGAGTTACATTGTGTTGTTTAAGTGTTCCCTTTATTTTTTTGAGCAGTGTACTTCTCAGATAGAGTTCAGTGTGTCAAATTGGAGGGCCTGTTGTCTGGACCTCTGGCAGTCTATGGGGGTGCCACAGGGTTCAATTCTCGGGCCGACTCTTTTCTCTGTATATATCAATGTCGCTCTTGCTGCGGGGGATTCTTTGATCCACCTTTCCACATACAACACCATTCTGTATACATCTGGCCCTTCTTTGGACACTGTGTTAACAAACCTCCAAACGAGCTTCAATGCCATACAACATTCCTTCAACTGGCCTCCAACTGCTCGTAAATGCTAGTAAAACGAAATGCATGCTCGTCAACCGATCGCTGCCCACACACGCCCGTTTTGTCACCCAAGCCCCATATACTACCCACCATTACGACCTGTATGCTCTCGTTGGCTGGTCCTCACTACATATTCGTCGCCAAACCCACTTTAAAAAAAAAAATCATTCTTCAATGGAAGAAGTTTGGAACCCCCAAGACTCTTCCTAGAGCTGAGCAATCGGGGGAGAAGGGCCTTTGTCAGGGAGGTGACCAAGAACACAATGGTCACTCTGACAGAGCTCTAGAGTTCCTCTGTGTCAATGGGAGAACCTTCCAGAAGGACAACCATCTCTGCATCACTCCACCAATGAGGCCTTTTTGGTAGAGTGACCAAACTGAAGCCACTCCTCGGTAAAAGGGACATGACAGCCCACTTGGAGTTTGCCAAAAGGCACCTAAAGACTCTCAGACCATGAGAAACAAGATCTCTGATCTGATGAAACCAACCCTTTGGCCTGAATGCCAAGCATCATGTCTGGAGGATACCTTGCACCATCCCTACGGTGAAGCATGGTGGTGGCAGCATCATGCTGTGGGGATGTTTTTCTGTGGCAGGGAATGGGAGACTAATCAGGATCGAGGCAAAGATGAACGGAGCAAAGTACAGAGAGATCCTTGATGAAAATCTGCTCCAGAGGGCTCAGGACCTCAAACTGGGGGGAAGGTTCACCTTCCAACAGGACAACCCTAAGCACACAGCCAAGACAATGCAGGAGTGGCGTCGGGACAAGTCTCTGAATGTTCTTGAGTGGCCCAGCCAGAGCCCGGAATTGAACCCGATCGAACATCTCTGGAGAGACCTGAAAACAGCTGTGCAGCAACGCTCCCCATCCAACCTGACAGAGCTTGAGAGGATCTGCACAGAAGAATGGGAGAAACTCCCCATCTTTCCCAAATACAGGTGTGCCAAGCTTGTAGCGTCATACCCAAAAAGACTTGATGCTGTAATCGCTACAAAAGGTGCTTCAACAAAGTACTGAGTAAAGGGTCCGAATATTTATGTAAATGTGATGTTTTTTTAAAATTTTTTAAATAAATGAGCAAAAAAAAATCTAAAAATCTGTTTTTGCTTTGTCATTCTGGGGTATTGTGTGTAGCAAAATGTATATCCTACTACCAGGTACTTTTCAGTCCTGTTCACATGTATATCCTAATACCATTCACTTTTTTATGTATAAACCCATCTCAACCACTCCAGTATTCTCTTGTTTATTTATCTCACATCGTAGTTATTATTTATAAGATTTTTTGTTATCTATATTATTATTATTAATTATTATTAACACTGCATTCTCAGGGTAAGAATTTCACTGTACTGTTTCACACCTGTTGTATCCTGCGCACATGGCGAATTAAGTGGCTTCTCACCTGAAATACCAGTCCCAGATAGGGGAGCAGCCCAGAGATCATTATTTCTGATAGAAACACAAACAGCTGCTGTGCACATGCTGCGCCACTTTACAGGATACACCCTGCACATGCACAGTTGTAAGAAGTTGAGCCCAGGCAGGTGTATTCAAAGACAAGCCACAGATGCAGGGGGTGGTAAAGGTGTGTGCGGGTATAGAGGTACGTGTGTGCGCGTGCGTTCGAGAGAGAGAGAGCGAGAGAGAGCGAGAAAGAGGGAGAGCTGGGAGAGAGAAAAAAAACTTATTCAAGGTTTCAAAGACCTCTCTGATGAGAACAAACTACCCGTCCTGTTGAGGGAAAACGCAGAGAGCTCTGCGTTGGCAGCGCACTTCATTGCTGCCTGGCATAAGATGAGGTACAGTGTCTGTCAGACCAACCAACCAGCACATGTCCTCTAAGCCATTGTTCAATGTATGGTTATTTTGACCCTCGATTATCATTGTTGCTGTTGTCCTGTTGACAATAGATTATTATTATTTTAATGATGTTAATATTGTAAATCTCGAAAGTAAGCTTTGGCAATATGTACATTGTTACTTCAGGTCAATAAAGCAAATTGGAGAGACAGAGAGAGACAGAGAGAGAGACAGACAGAGAGAGACAGACAGAGAGAGACAGACAGAGAGAGACAGACAGAGAGAGAGACAGAGAGAGAGACAGAGAGAGAGAGAGACAGAGAGAGAGACAGAGAGAGAGACAGAGAGAGAGACAGAGAGAGAGACAGAGAGAGACAGAGAGAGACAGAGAGAGACAGAGAGAGACAGAGAGAGAGAGAGACAGAGAGAGAGAGAGACAGACAGAGACAGACAGAGAGAGACAGAGAGAGACAGAGAGAGACAGAGAGAGAGAGAGAGAGAGAGAGAGAGAGAGAGAGAGAGACAGAGAGAGACAGAGAGAGACAGAGAGAGAGACAGAGAGAGCTTCTAATACTCCTCTTTGAAGTGCTGGAGTTGCTGAACATACTGTACTTTTCAATTTCCAATGCCACATACCAACAGAGTTAGCACAACTGACGCACAAGATCAAGGGGAGAATGACTCAGAAATGTTAATTGAGTTAGAGTAAAAACACACATACAAACACAAGACAACTGACAAAAGAGTGCAGAGCAGAGTACCACTCTGCATCCTAAATGTAGACTATTTTCAGCACTAGTCTGATGGACAGCGGCCGGTATCTAACGTGATATTGGCCGAATACAAACATTGTGAAACATAGTTAGGCGCACAATAAATCAAATTGTAGGACATTATTGTATGATTTTGAATGAAAGTTTACACAGTTCGTGAATCCCAGGAGAAACATATTCAAGTACTATATGAAAGTGAGCAAAGCAAAAAGCACAATTGTGTAAGTCCTAATGTTTACATTATGGGGGGGTTCACTCACCATGTTGACTTCCGATACCATGTCTATGCTCGCCACATCTATACTCATGCCAACTGCAACAGGGGCCCCTGTAATGCAAATTCAATGGTATCATTTACAATGACAGTGAATTCGAAAAATGGCTGCAATATGAGCCCAAGATGAGCGAATCTGCATAGTAAACATGGACACGCTGCAACATGGTTGCCCTACTTTTGAAAACGTACCTCCAAAGTCTGGTCGAAGACGAATATCATATCCCTTTAGTAGTTTGTCCACTGTCTCTTTCACAAACGACATGTTCCCTGGTTCATTCACGCTGAAACAACAACAAAAAGATTGTGTTTACTACAAAACTTGCACGTTCGTTTTTCCCGTTACACTTTTACTGGAGAAATCACTTACCTTTGTGCGCAACAAACGACAGCTACAATCACTGGTGCTGAAAGAACACTAAATAATTTTCCACTCAGAAAAGCCCACATTCCTTACTGTTTAGGTGAAAAAAGTGCAACGCAAAAACGGTACAATATGTTTACAAATCAGATTATTCCATTGGCAAGTTCTCGTGGAGGAAGTCGTTGGCTTTTCAGACCCTTCAGATCTGTTCGGTTTGACATCCCTCGTATTTCGGATTTCTCTCCTCTCTCTCTATGCAACCGGGAGACATGAAAGAACTATACTCCTCACTGAAATGCATATAGGCTACTGGCAAAGACGCCACCGGTGGAGGCAGTAAAGGTAATGGCTTGGATTGGAGCCAACCCCGCTCACTCCAGATATTCATCTAATTGACTATAAACCTGAATATCTTATAATCTCTATAAGATTTTACATAATGGGCTAAATAGATGTAGGCCTGGACTGAATTGCTATACCTGATGCAAAGTGTCATAAGGGGTCTATCTCCCTTCCTCCAAGTCCCATTCAATAATCAAATCGACCACTCGAGCCCGTGGGGGCTGTCAGTTCTTACCTGGTATCTTACTGGTATCTTACCTGGTATCATAGATTGCAAACAACTTCTTGTTTCCATCGACTGCGTTCCTGGGGGGGTGGGGGAACAAGAGGAAATATGACTCAATACAACACTTTCATTTACACCTGCACAGTCACACATGGTGATTATGATTTATATATACGGTGATAACTCACACCTGGTAACATACAACACAGTGTAAAGTCTGTTATTGAGTCAATTTAGTTTTAGGCGTAGCTATAGTAGGCATGCAGTGGGTTAATTGTTTTTGGACCATGTGATGTTCTTAAAATAGGACACACTTGGCATACTCTCTTTCCCAAACACTGGAAGTGCTTTATATGATAAGCATTGTACTTTAGGAATGAGTGTTTTCCATGCACAAGTTAGTTTCAGCACCACCCGATGGAATTACGGTAGGGTCAGAACGCGCTATAGGGACGGAGCTGTACAGCTCAAACATGGGGCTGAAACACCTTAGCACAACTTAAATAACTCAGACGTACCTAGCAATTTACAAGACAGTGCAACATGTGTCTACTTGGTGCAAATCATTCACGCATTATAGATATGTCAAACTGAACTGTCAACTATTGATTGTAATGAATACCGTGCTACAGTAGAGTGAAATATGATTAGTCAGCACAATGTTCTGTCAGAAAATATGGAGTTAGAGTACCCTCTTATGGCAATTGGTATAACGACTTTGTTTGATGTAGGCTAACTGTAAAAAAAAATTTACAAATAAAACGTTTTTTTTTCAGGGACGATTGTGTAATCACACCCTTTGATAGACCGATTTATTGCGATCCTTCTTTTAGCATTTGAGTGCGTTCATTCTCGATTTCCTCTGGTCATTACCGTTATAATTCTCAATGATGGACCTTAGGCTGGTGACTCATCGTGGCATAATAGGTCGGATCGAAATCATAGGCAGTACTCTGGAGGCAGCAGTACCATGTGCATTAAAGCTATTATAAGCAGTAATTTTCTTCTCGACAAAGCTGACGCATTTCCCACTGAATGAGAGAAAAGGCTAGGTGAACAGAGAGGACCAAAGTTGAACATGTAGGTGAATAGGTATACCGTTTTAATGGGTCCTTGGGATAAAGCCTTATTTTTTTCCCTTCTGGATGGATCAACCCACTGCCCCTCATTCATTAAATTGAATTCGACTAGACAGCTTATTAGCTAGCGGGAGAGGATGACGTTTTAACTAACCACAGCAATGTGCATAGGCTAGAGTAGCCTACAGTGGCAAGTAAGATAACAGGGGAAAGTTAAGTGACGCTTGGAGTTCCTGGAGGATCGTTTTCACTGTCGCACCTATGATAACGCACCGGTTAGCAAATCGTTGCAGTGTGTGCATGTGAGCGGCAACTGGAGGTGAGTGTGATTTCTGATTTAGATGGGGCGCCGGGCCGCTAGTCCGCTCTGAGTGGACAAATGACTTGAGACCAAGGGTATGTAACACGAAAAACGTTGTTGTCACAACCGAAGATGAGGGCTCGGCATTAAAACCTCTCATCTCCAAAAGGCGGGAAGGAGGTGGCAGCACAAGACGCAAACAGCTGCTTGATATGAGTAGGAAGTCAGTCAAGCAAATCAGGAGAGAACAATACACAATCGAGACTGCCTGCGGTGGCAAATATAAACGGAGAATATCTATTTCCCTCTGAAGGAGCCGCAGCATACCCTTGACTTTCATTGCTGCGGGTTTTGTATCGTTTTCTAACCTGGATTTAAATCAAGATGATGGCTCTCTCTACAGGTAATTGATTTTCAACCCTCTTTTATGCACGAGGATGGCATCAGAAGCACCCCCCAACCTTCCTTCCCTCTTTTGTTAGGGGGGTATGAGTGGGGGGGGGGGTCTGGGGAAAGGGAACAGCGAGGGTACATCATTAGCCTACATTGAAAACCTATTGCATTGCCTGCGAATTCATACGCAGTGAGGATCACCAATACAATGCTCCTGCGAACACGAACAGTTGCAGCAAAATGGGGAGATGTTATAATACTGCTGCAACAAGGTGTTTAGCATTGGGCAAAATGAATGCACACAAGGACGTGGGCCAGGAATGTAGAAAGACACGATTGGAATATTCACAGTTCCAAACAGTTATTGTATCACGGTTAGCCTACTGATTACTCTTGTAGGTCCATTATAGGGCTGCTAGTTGAAGGTGTGTGTGGTCAGGTGTGTGTATTGGGGAAGGGTGGGGTACAGTATAACACCAACGTACCTACGGTATCATTAGTGCACTATAGTGTTAGTAGTACTGTAGTAATAATTGTCTGGTAGGAGTATAATGTAGAAGGAGAAGTAGGAGTGGAAGTATGATGACAATACATACTACTGAAAGTACTGATTGTGGATTATATGTTGTTATTCCAGACATAGAGGACACAATTCCCAGCTTTTCTACAATGAAACACGTGTGGATCTCTGTCTTGCTGGTGTGTATTACATGTCACGTGGGGTAAGTGAAACGTTTACAATCCAATCTGTCTATACACCGCATTGCATCCTCATTTGAACAGCAGATAGACTGTACATGTCCAACTATGATGTGCTTTATTTACATCGACACTAGCCTTGTCAAGCAGTCTCCATGTTACAGTATGTGGAACTAACCAGCCTGATTGATGTTCTGTCTTTCTAAGTCGTGGCCAGACCACAGCAGAGGCATTGAAAGAGGCGGAGGCTAATGACAACATCACCATCTTCACACGGATACTGGACGGACTGCTGGACGGCTACGACAACAGACTCAGACCAGGACTTGGAGGTAACGTATACCGACTTACAGACCACTCTGATCCAAACTCATATCACTAGAGGTTACAGTACAATGCAGTACAATGCAATACAATACAGTATAATGCAATACAATACAGTACAATGAAGTATTATATCAGTATTCATTTTCTTGGGGCAAATGTCATTCACTAATACTCTTGTGTTTGTCGTGGAAAATCATCTCAGAAATATAACGCTTTATCAGAACTTGTAAATTCAATCATGCTCTTTATTACAATTGTACAGCCATCTGGAATGTCCGCGGAACCCCCACCGCGGAACCCCCCCCTCAGAAGTCCAGTCCTTTATATTTATACCCACATAGTATTGTCCGTCCCCTATGACGTCATTCCCCACCATCTGCCTTCAATCAGTTTATAATGGTGGCCGGACCCTCCCTTTACCACTAAATCAATGCACTCTTTGTGCCCCCCCCCCCTCTCTAGGGCATCCAATTGCTTATAGGCGTCTATGTGTCTGGTCAGTTTCACTCAAATGGAATCAGCAGACTATGTGTTTCTTGTTCATTAGTGTCCAGCCATCTCAGGCATATTTCTCTGGTATGTATGCTTTTCTAGTGGAATGAGTAGACTATATTTCTAGTGGGTCTAAGTGCCCTAAACACATATTTCTCTGACATGTGTATCTCTTTAAAGAATCAGCAGACTGTGTGTCTAGTGTCCAATTTCTTTAAGCGCCTATCTGTCTGACAGCATAATGGAGAATCTACAAGGGTCAGAGGGTCAGAACGTCCCTTAGTAGATTTCCATTACCACGGTCTCATGATCTATGTTACCATGTGGTTTGTTACTTTAATGTTCAGCTATCTTTAATATTTATATGTTATCCATGTATTTTATGTTACTACTACATCATCTGCTAATCTTTGGTTTCCTGTATTTACCAGAATGGCAAACACACTCACATCTGCCTTCTTATACTATTTACCTATCTATTGTTTAATAGTGTGATATCTACCTACATATGTCACTTACTCCTACATAATCCCTCCTCTTGAGGGTAAATAACCTCAAAAACCATATTAAAAATGACATATAGAGAGTAGATATCAATACCAACAATTGACTAAAACATTATCAAAATAAAGCTTACAAATCACTTGTACCAAACATCTCCAATACATAAACACAGACAGGAAGAAAAGATCCAATTGAAACATAATATTCTTACAAAACCCAACTAGACCAAACATCTCCAATTAATAACATAAAATAGGAATGAAAGATCTAGTTAAAATAAAAAATACTAATAATCAACCATTATATTTTGATGAAGCAATGAGCATGTAGTATGAATCCCTGCCTGAGGTTACAAAGAACACAAAGCATTAGGCAAAATAGATATGCTAAAACCCCTTTACATAAGACCACAGTCCTCATCCTTACATATAAGACAATCTCTTCTTTGACACTTTGACAGAAAAAAGGTTCTAGGTGATGATAATGACCATCCTCATGAATTTTTGTACACCACTTGAAATTGTGACGCAAATTACACTTTTTGTGGACATGTATGAGTAAATATTAATCTGAACTGGGTAATTTAACATATACATGGAAACCATGACACGCATGACCACCCCTCTCTCCTTACAGACATCTGTTTAACTGTTGTCTAAACCACAATTGACTTTAGCAGGGGTATAACACAACAAAATACAATACCCAGAGCCAATAACCCTCCTCCCAAAATGATGGCCATCCTAGCAAACATGGCTCCCCACTTTCCTAACACTAGGTCCAACCAATCCCAAACATGAGAGTCCAAACCAGAATTAGCCTTTACTTCTGCTCATAATCCTTTGAGTTTGGCCATAGCATTATTGGGAATAAAGGTGCAACAGTCATCCCCAAACATGACACAAACTCCACCCTTCTCCACTAAGAGCCAATTAAGTATAGTTAATGAATCCCTGTTGGTTATAGCATATATAATTAATCCACTCTAAGTTCTTATTTGGTGTTATCCACAAAAATATAGATTCAAATCCTGATTTAACCTCATCTCTGGCCTTGAAATCCCTAGGTAGACCTCTAAGCAGTCCAATTGCATTAAGGTATACCTCAGGATCCTTATCATAAACCACTTTAACTCTAGGTTTAACATAGTCATCATGGAGTGATTCAATAATAGTAACCTATTTAATTGCTCTAACTAAGGCACAAGGACCAATCCATCCATCAGACAATACATTCAACAGTTAGTGTTTTCCACACATCCATAAACTATCAGCAATAACTCTGTCTTGATTTTTCAACATAGTAAGAGATGGCGTAACCTGAGTTATGTAACTACACAACCCTTTTCTATTCATAATCAACCCTTTATCATTACTTTTACAAACTCCCACATTCTCCAACACCCAAATAGTATCACTTCTACAGTGGTGTTTCCTACATCAATTCCTTCGGTGTGATGTCTGTAAAAACATTCATATTTTAATTTAACCACGGTACCTCTATCTAATTAAGGTACATTTAATTCAGTTCTAATGTTATAGGCAGCACAATCATTGTCTCCCAGCATGGTCTCATTCAACATAATTTTTCCCCTAGTCCTTACCCAGAGCAATCCTACATTTTATGTCACACAAGGGAATAGAATACTTTCTATTGGTACAATAGTCATTTTTCCCAACTTACACAGTTTTTACATGATGCTGGTTCAGAGACTATTAAAAGATCAGACAAAGGTGATTTTCTTCACAAAATACAATTATCCATTCTGTGTCTGTTTGCCATATACTTAGCCCATTCGTATCACTCCTTCTTCACTACTTCTTCTCATGTGGTGTCCTTGAGTGGTTCTGATTCTGATATATCTAATTCTGTTGCTTTTTCAATGTTCTTATCTTGAAGTAGATCATTAGAGTTTATCAGAAAGTTCCAATTGTCAGTAAAAAACTCTCCTGACTCAGATGTCTCAGGTTGCTTTGTGGCACGGTGGTCTGCTTGGTAAGGGCAGTCGATGTCATCTAGTGATAGCTACTGTGGTCGTCACAGCAGCCGCCACCCTTGTTGTTGTCACAGGTTCTTCCTGTTCATGTGCAGGGGTAGAATCAACCTTAATGACAGTGGTGCTACTCCCTTCGGTCACTGTTGTTCTTGTTATTTCAACTATTAATTCTTCACCTTCAACTGGTTCAATCTGATTCATGATGAGCACCCTCTCGTCTTTTTCTTTGATTAATGTCAGGTCACATCCTTTCGGATCCCAAATGACTTGTCCCTTTGTTTGGTGATATGTCCATCCACAGAGTGCAATCTCCGATAAGGGTTTGATCCTTATGATTGAGAAACTTCAGTTCTCCTACTTCTGTTATAAATTGAGGTGGAACATAGATTCTAACCTTGTCAGTCTTTTTGGATTGTTTGGCTGATTCCATTCTTCTCTTCCTGCTCCCACAATACATCTTGATTGTGCATTAGTCTGTTGTTTCTATACTAGCATTCACTGTTACTTCTGTTATGTCAATGTCATTATTCTTTTGTTGTTCTAACATCAATTGTCTGTAAAGGAGGCCATTCAAAAGTTTAAAAGTCAATTGTGGGTAATCCCCATTTTCTTCAGCTTGCCGGACTTTTCCTCCTCTTTCTTCACCTGAGGCTCCCTCCTCAGGCCGGACTTAGCTTCCATCTGGAAGGCTTTCAATTTTAGGAAAGAAACGTTCTTATTCTGTTCCTTGTGAGGCCTCTTCTCCTCTTCTGGGTGCATTAGTCGGTGCACGTGTCATATTTTGGCTTTCACTTGATTTACTGTTTTCTTGGCTCCTCCCTTGCGTCTCAATCGTTTCCGCTGCTCCTGCTCCCTCCAGGCTCCCTCCTGGTGAATCAGCATCCTCTGTGTCCTCATCTCTATGTGGTTGTATCCTTCTCTCTGTTGGGACTCATGTGCAGTGGTTCAGATGGTACCACGTCTGGCTTCTTTTCACTTGGACGGCCGTTCTTGTTGCTTTGGCCACCTCATAGGGTCCATCTCTCCTCGGTTGATCCCACTTCCTCCGGATCCCTCCAACGTGGACTAGATCTCCTGGTATCACTGGGAGAGGTCCTTCTGGTCCCCTTGGATCATCAGACGCAGAATCTCTCATCCTGGTTCAGGTTTCTGCCTACTTTCTGTGAAGCATTCATACTTAGAGACTTATGGCCTCTGTTCTATGATTGCACCATACATCCTCTTACTTCCATCACTCATCACACAACAAACAGACATTCCAGCTGAAGCTGGCGAACCCCTCTCCTTCTGGTTTCCTAAACATAAGACTTGGAAAACAACAGACAAAACATAACAGCATTGACAATGTTATGTGTTATGCATAAATATATTCATGCAAACTGAAATCTGAGACCATGACAATTCCCACTCTCTCTTTACCTGACTCTATGCCTCCAGGATACTTTTCTGCTGGACTCCACAAAAATAAAAGCCCTAAAAAGCTTCCTCATGCTTCCACCCAGTCTTCCCCTTTCGGCCCCAGGTTCTGAGAGGTGTTCCCAAATCATGTCATTTTTACTTAGTTTCCCATCTACTCCATTTCAACTGATAATCATGTGCATAACCTACAATTAACATTCTCTCTTCTTGAATTAATTCAACACTGTATATGCTTTCATATCAATCCCTTTAACATGTTTGTTTAGAGTATAATATCCTATCATCCATTCTCTTTCACATGATGTATTAAAAATAAAACAAGTAGCCTCCAAACTCAACCCAGTATGTCTATAGTGGAATCTAGTCTCTCTCTCTTTCTCTCTCTGATTCCACATCCTCTGTCATGGTGTTTTCAAGCTCACCCATTATTCAGCTGGACCTTACTTCTCGTGAGACTTATGCACCCACCAAAGAGAGACAAGAAGAACTTTACCACTACAGTGTTGTAAGAAGTATACCACCAGCCTGGTGTATCTTGATGTACACTCAGTCTCCAGAATGCAGCCCAAGCCCTTCCATTTCTGGCTGTTTTTTCCTGAGGACATACACACTTACACATGGGTTATTTCCTGACAACATTAGCAAGATCACTAAATCTTAATTTTTAATAACAGCCCTATGTAACCATTCTGCCTCAAATACCTGGCCTCCTGCCACAGAAATATTCATAATGATAGTTAAATGATGGTCCCTACGGCAACTGCTGTAAAATAACATGTACTCAGTCAAGTGTCTTCCAGTTGGAAGAATATCCAATCCTCACAAAACTAAGTCATAAGTTTCTTAAACTTTTGCTCTAGTGTTCAAAATGCCACCACTTATTCTTTTTACCATATCTTTAGATATGTGAATTGTTCTATTTACTTTAGAATTTTCCCTATATTTTACACAGTCAGCTGTCTTTCCTTTTCTGTGAATTATCTCTATTATTATACATAGTTTCTACAAATAACACCCCTTCACTACCATTACCTTCATTTATGAGTCCCCTAACCCATAGCAGCCATTGTTTAATACATCCTTAAGTCAATTTATATATCATTTATATCAATCAGTCCCTCCTCAGGAACATATACACAACCTTATGTTCCTCAAAACAAAAAGAAATTGACCAAACGAGAAAAAGAGAAAAAAAAAAAAAAAATAATAATAATAATAATTTTTTTATAATAATTACACATTTGCAATAAATTTCCACTATTCGTAATGTAATTAAACCTGGAGAAAAACGTCCATCTGTTTCATTCTATGCCCCTGTTATTATTGGTCTCTTTCTTCTTCATTCTTGGGTATCATCGCACAACATACTATATTTTTATTCAATTAAACATTAGATTTTATCATTCCAATTCCAATGACATTATAAAACAAAAAATAAAAAACCTTTAATCTAATATTCTGTAAGTTTTGTCAACCACCTTGTCTCAGGATTAGTTTCCAGAGCTTCCCTAGGCCTATTAAATTTAAACAGTTCTATATCTAAATAACTAAACAGTTATTTCTTAAATACATTTTCCAACCCAATATTCAGGATAACAGTCCTTAGTGTTTACTTTAACTCAAATTTGACCTTATCTATTCAATACACAACATCCCTTTAATAATGAACATTTATACTAAACACTTTAAATACCAGTATTATCTATTTTCCAATAGCCCTTTTGTCTCAGTTTCTCTCATGAATGGCCTGATAATAAAAAATCAGTACCCCAATAACTTTAAGTCATTATTCTCCCAACAAATATAATGTCATTTCAGCATGTCTTTTTTAGATACAGTTCACAGGTCATCAGACACAGTTGTCCCTCACTGTTCAGTCGGTTAGGGTGGGTTTGATCTCCACACCCACTTGTGGTAATATTCTCTCCCATGCCTTAAAGCATTCTGACGTCACCTTCTTATGATAACTCCCTTATTCCACCAGTGTTCTCTCAGATGAATTACAGATGATGTATTTATCAACAAAAACCCTCACAAACCCACACTCCAATAAACCCGTTGGAATAACTTTCAACACTTTTTATATGCATAATGAACAAAACACATTTGTGTATTTCCCCAAAGACCATAACCCCAAGGAACTGATAGTTTTACCCATGAACCCATGTTATATCAAAAATAAAAATTAAAATAAACCTATTCGAATAACTTATTCAATTTAAGGGTACAACTCTTCATAATTTTCCCAGAGACATAATAGATTTTCAAAGTAATTATACAGTTTGAATAGAGTCTGGTGTCTTAAACATTTTATAAGTAAATCCCACCTGTTCCAACAATTTCTAGTAAAAGGTGATCAGTCTTTCACAGGAAATTCCTAGGATTCAGGGCATTTTGACACCATTAATATGTTTCCACTCCCCCTTTCTTTAGGAGCAACTTAAATACATTTTTCAAAAACATGTTCATCCTTTTGCATACCCAATTTGAAACTGAATTGGAAAAAACCCTTCCAATATATCTACTAATGCATATTCATTCCCAGTACATGGTGTACTCACTAGTGAACCATAAGCTAATAATAGCAAACGAACTGGACTCACTCATCCAGAACTCCATGTTTTAGCCTTATCCAGATATTTTTATTTTTAAAGCGGCTGACTTTAATTACTGTGGAAAGCAGTTAATTAGTCTCCAATGACATTGTTGACCAGAGAAGATTGAAAACCCTTTTTTTCCCTTATTCTTTCTGGAAAAGAAAGTGTACATATCGTTAATATTCACAATGTTACCTTTTAGTCAGCAAACCAATAATTTTACTTATCCATAGATTTTATTCTAAAGCGTCTTTAACAGTTCCAGAGAATTGTGGTATATAATGTCTAACAATTAATATTCCATCGTTACTTTACTAGATGTCAAGTCAAACGTGATCTAATACTTCTTCTTGACCACATATAAACTGCAATCTCTATGAAACACTCATTGTTCCCTCAGAGACTACACACCGCCAAGTAAAAATTCCATTCTCACTAACCTCAAACCAATTAGTTGTCTGTTATTTTGACAAGGATATAAACTCTTGTATAACGGCATTTCCTGCTACCGCACTAAGTTCTAATGTCACATTACACTAATTTTCCCATAACCAATATACCTATATCCAGAACAGAGAGCTATTTTCTTATTGGTTCTTAGATCTTGTCAATAGTTCTGCCAATCACCCGCACGTCTGCGAGGATTAGAGGAACCACACACACAACCCCATCGCAATGTATTTTCTGATGATAGAATGTTGACATCAGAACGCCTGCAAATCGAGCTTCACATTTTGGTCCCATGTGACTGTTTAATTCCCTTGTCCTATTTATCCTGTTCATCAGGTAATAGTGTCCTTCTCTCCCTATTCTATGGAAACAGTCATTTCGTTGTCATGCCACTAATTATTTATTTATTTTTTCTAAATACTCCCATGTATTATACACCTTTTATTTACTATTTTTCCAAGGTAGAGCGAATCCCCTTTCCAATTAAAAATGCATTTGTCCCATCACTTAATTTCTCTTCTCAAACCAAGCTCTATATAGTACAGACATTATTTCTGAATACTACAGATGACTTAATGTCTTATTCTAATACAATACTTCAAATATCACTGTGTTTTTCCCATTACAGATATTATTATTTATTCATTTTATAATTCTAATCAATTTTATGATTACATTTACATTACATTTAAGTCATTTAGCAAATGCTCTTATCCAGAGCGACTTACAAATTGGAAAGTTCATACATATTCATCCTGGTCCCCCATGGGAATTTAACCCTCAACCCTGGTGTTGCAAGCACCATGCTCTACCAACTGAGTCACACCAGTCCACTGCCCGCTCCGTTAAGATCTCTATCTAACGTCTTACGTTTACCTTTATTAAATTTATTTTGTCTATACTTTCTTACCTCTTATCTATATTCTTATTATTTCATTGTCTTTTATCCCATTTTACTGTTTAATTCCCGATTCACGGTTTTAGTGAAACAAACCTCTCATATTCTGGTCTCTGTCCTTCAGGCTATTTTTAGACCGCAGTCTCTGTGGGTACAGAGTGATCGACGGCCTCTTTTTTCCTCTTCCTTTGTTACACCGTTCGTGAATCCTTAATCTGTCCTGAATTTCACTATTTATCACTATTTATCTTAACTAACCTAAATTCGTTTTTAACTTTATAGTACAATTTCAATTTATCGACGATTCTACTTTCTGTCTTGTTACACACTATTTGGTTTAATCCTCTTTTATTATCTTTATGGTTATTTATTTTAACACCTTTTTTAGTATTCTACTATGGTCGCTTATTACTTTATCACATCAGTGTTTTTATCCTTGATTATAACTTATTTTACTTCGATGTTCCTTAATTTCATTCCATCTGCCTAATAGCAGTTAACTGCACTCTCCTTCTCAAATTACACTCAGTTAACTATCAGAGAGGCTTGCGCATGCCTCTTCCTACCAGCAGTTGGTCACAGACACACACACACACACACAACCCAACCTGTCCTTTCTTTCTTCCTAATGTTCTATCTCTACACAGATCTACTCATTTCTTACAACATTATCATTCATCCTTTGTTTTTACCTCAAAACAACTCAGTTCTTTCTTTATTGACTTAATCCCTTTGTTCAACATAAGCCTAGGCTAATAGGATTTCTACGATATGACGAGAGACTACTGTCTAATCGGATCAGCTTGTCTTCATATCCTACCCAACCCCCAATACTGATCTTTTCTTCTTTTATTAGAGTAGTATTATGGCGTGACCTACTGAATTACAAAACCCTGTTAGCTAGACAGAGCGGTTTTTTATTCGCAGGATTTCTTTTGCATTTGAACGCCGCACAATCGGGCAAACGTCCTAAATATTCATCCGTACAGTCCTCCTTTCAGAGCGTTAACCATGAAATATTTATTTAACTACTGATTTATGTTTCGACCGTATAAACTACTTTTGCAGTTGAACGCCGCACAATCGGGCAAACGTTTTTCCTACAACCTAATATTTATAAGCTACTTTTGCAGTTGAACGCCGCACAATCGGGCTAACGTTTTCCTACAACCTAATATTTATAAGCTACTTTTGCAGTTGAACGCCGCACAATCGGGCTAACGTTTTCCTACAACCTAATATTTATAAGCTACTTTTGCAGTTGAACGCCGCACAATCGGGCTAACGTTTTTCCTGCCTTCTAAATATTCATCCGTTCAGTCCCCCGTTCTGGGGCGGTATCCATGAAGTATTTATTTACTAAATATCCACCCAATCAGACCTCTTTAAAAATGTTCCTTTTTTAACGAGCGGTATCGTGGCTTTCTAACTACTTATTCATGCAGTTCTCTGTTATCTTTAGAGCCGTTATTCATAAGTAACCTGTCCAAGCATTCCTTCTACTAATTTTATTGAAGAGGTATCACAGGATTTTATACCTACATTATCTGTTTTTACCGTATGGGCTGTCCCACATTATAGCCAGCCATCTCAGCCAGATGGCACAAACAAGCACATCATTTAAGCTACACATTCGAACGGTCTAATCAGAACGAGCGCATGCTCCACTAAACACCCAACACAAGCAAAGTTCACATCGCCTATTCACTCATTCTCTATACATGCACATGCATTTATATTTAATACAATTCCCCAAATTACACATACATGCAAATTCATTGAATTTAAAAGTTCTTTTGTATTTACTGGTTTCATTTTAGGAAATTTGAAAGAGAGACTTACGTGGCGCTCCTCTCGCTGAGACAGTATCTCTGAAGCAATCTTACACAAACATTTCAACCATTGTAAGAACTTGCTTACCGTCTAGTTGGGCGGCCACCCTTGTTTGTTAGATTGTCCAAAGAACCCATCATCAGCCAAGAACGTCCCAGTCCCTATCAGCTCCTGGCTGGCTCGCCAAAATATGTCGTGGAAAATCATCTCAGAAATATAACGCTTTATCAGAACTTGTAAATTCAATCATGCTCTTTATTACAATTGTACAGCCATCTGGAATGTCCGCGGAACCCCCACCGCGGAACCCCCCCCTCAGAAGTCCAGTCCTTTATATTTATACCCACATAGTATTGTCCGTCCCCTATGACGTCATTCCCCACCATCTGCCTTCAATCAGTTTATAATGGTGGCCGGACCCTCCCTTTACCACTAAATCAATGCACTCTTTGTGCCCCCCCCCCCTCTCTAGGGCATCCAATTGCTTATAGGCGTCTATGTGTCTGGTCAGTTTCACTCAAATGGAATCAGCAGACTATGTGTTTCTTGTTCATTAGTGTCCAGCCATCTCAGGCATATTTCTCTGGTATGTATGCTTTTCTAGTGGAATGAGTAGACTATATTTCTAGTGGGTCTAAGTGCCCTAAACACATATTTCTCTGACATGTGTATCTCTTTAAAGAATCAGCAGACTGTGTGTCTAGTGTCCAATTTCTTTAAGCGCCTATCTGTCTGACAGCATAATGGAGAATCTACAAGGGTCAGAGGGTCAGAACGTCCCTTAGTAGATTTCCATTACCACGGTCTCATGATCTATGTTACCATGTGGTTTGTTACTTTAATGTTCAGCTATCTTTAATATTTATATGTTATCCATGTATTTTATGTTACTACTACATCATCTGCTAATCTTTGGTTTCCTGTATTTACCAGAATGGCAAACACACTCACATCTGCCTTCTTATACTATTTACCTATCTATTGTTTAATAGTGTGATATCTACCTACATATGTCACTTACTCCTACATGTTCTGGAACATCCCTTATTTGACATTAGATTTCCTCAGAGTACACTCAAGCCAGGTGCAGCCGAACCATTGTTGCATGTTCATGCAGGAGATTTATAGAACCAAAATACAGTGTGAAATGTGGATGTTTCTGTTTCAACGTTACAGTTTGTCTTTGTTAGAATTTATACTGAATGTATTGTGGTTCTTTTGCAACTTGAAGGGATTTGATGGGGAAGATAAATACTAAGAGAGTGTGCCTGCGTGTGCACGGATTTAAAGCAATTATATTACTGGAGCCTAAAGACTATGCAGGCTCTGCTGCAGCAAATTGACCTGTCACAAGAAAAAAAGTCACCAGCTGATGAGATGATAAATGCATAGTGAACTGCGCTCCATATCGAGATGTGCTGTGTGGCCCCACGTGGGACCAACTATATGCTTTGGAAACACCCCCTCACTTGCAGGGAGGGGGGGGGGGGGCAAGCTCTGGGGCGTTTTCTTTTTGGTTGGGGCCCCCCTGGAGGTCACCTCTCCCCCAGATAGCATATGAACACGTCATAATCCATGGCAAAATGATTAGCAAATTCACTTTAAAACTGCAACATTTTCTCTCAGTTTCATGGCAAAATGTTTAGAATTGCATGAGATAAGCTATTAAACTTGCTCGGAGCTTGCGGGGGGGCCTCGTGAAACTGCAGTATGCCAATGCTTAGCCTCATACATAATTTGTGATCCAGCATAGCATTTTCCCCCTCTGTAAAATCCCACTCGATAGACTTCTTGGATTCAGTGAGAAAAATAAAGAGACTGTTCTAATATACAGATTTGCATTGACTGGAATATATTCCAAGAGCAAAGCAATCACAGTAATAGATCAATCCTAAGTGAGAAGGAACTGCACTGCCAACACGCCATATATATCACACAGCCCCCCTCATGACCACCACCTCCATCTGCAAAAAGTAACCTTGAGATCCAGACCTCTATTCAGACGAGAGAGAGGGAGTCAAAGAATGTTCACTGGAAGATAGAAATATCCTGCATCTCTTAGAGAAAATAAAATGTTCTTCCACCGATTTGGTCTTAGTGATTTTTTTTGCCCTTTTTTCTCCCCCCTTCTAAATCTTGTCTTATAATGTCGCTAATGTAACATGGATACATCCAACATGGATTTGCCAAATGGGGTTGGAGAACAGAGCTGCACTCACTTCCTCAGAATTATTTCTGTCATTGAAGGCTGTAAAGATTTGAAATGGAAATCTCTATGACGATTACTCCTAAATTGAATTTGTCCCTGTCCCTTGTCTCTTCATGTTCACTGTCATATTCCAAATCCCATTCTATCCACAGAAAAGGTCACGGAGATCAAAACCAATATATTTGTCACAAGCTTTGGCCCAGTTTCAGATACTGAAATGGTGAGTCAATTTACAGCCCATTTCATAATGCACTGTTTCAATGACGTCCATTAATGTAATTATTTGCGATAGGAGCAACCCCAAACCCTCCTGTAAATGTTACGAACACACAACAATTATCCTAGATGAATATAAATGACATGTATTCATAGTTTTTTGTTAAGTAATAAATCAATATCTTATAAAGAAATACATGATGGGCCGGTTTCCTGGATGCAGATTAAGTCCAGTCCTGGACTGAAACGTTATTTCACTGGAGAATCTGCTTTTAGTATTTTTGTTGTTGTCCAGGACTAGGTTTACAGTTTATTATCTTAATTAGAACCAGTTTCTCACAGCAGGAAAAGAATCCTGCAGCAACAGGAAATGTGAATTATTATGTGGATTATAATTAATGGACATTTTTGTGGGCGTTGAAACACTTTTCGTTAGGGCAAATCAAGTCTGACATTTTAAGGTGGAAATTGCAAACTTTAAAAGCTTTTTATTCTGATAGTTTATACAGATTGTAAATCAAAGATTTTTTTTTGCTAAAAATATTATTATATTACTGATCGATTGATTATGACTTTGCAAATCTGTAGGAACTATGACAATAGAAAGGTTCAGAACTTTTGTGAAACATCACAGCACAGTTGAAATATACAGTGGGGAGAACAAGTATTTGATACACTGACGATTTTGCAGGTTTTCCTACTTACAAAGCATGTAGAGGTCTGTCATTTTTATCATAGGTACACTTCAACTGTGAGAGATGGAATCTAAAACAAAAATCCAGAAAATCCCATTGTATGATTTTTAAGTAATTAATTTGCATTTTATTGCATGACATAAGTATTTGATCACCTACCAACCAGTAAGAATTCCGGCTCTCACAGACCTGTTAGTTTTTCTTTAAGAAACCCTCCTGTTCTCCACTCATTGCCTGTATTAACTGCACCTGTTTGAACTCGTTACCTGTATAAAAGACACCTGTCCACACACTCAATCAAACAGACTCCAACCTCTCCACAATGGCCAAGACAGGAGAGCTGTGTAAGGACATCAGGGATAAAATTGTAGACCTGCACAAGGCTGGGATGGGCTACAGGACAATAGGAAAGCAGCTTGGTGAGAAGGCAACAACTGTTGGCGCAATTATTAGAAAATGGAAGAAGTTCAAGATGATGGTCAATCACCCTCGGTCTGGGGCTCCATGCAAGATCTCACCTCGTGGGGCATCAATGATCATGAGGAAGGTGAGGGATCAGCCCAGAACTACACGGCAGGACCTGGTCAATGACCTGAAGAGAGCTGGGACCACAGTCTCAAAGAAAACCATTAGTAACACACTACGGCGTCATGGATTAAAATCCTACAGCGCACGCAAGGTCCCCCTGCTCAAGCCAGCACATGTCCAGGCCCATCTGAAGTTTGCCAATGACCATCTGGATGATCCAGAGGAGGAATGAGAGAAGGTCATGTGGTCTGATAAGACAAAAATAGAGCTTTTTGGTCTAAACTCCACTCGCCGTGTTTGGAGGAAGAAGAAGGATGAGTACAACCCCAAGAACACCATCCCAACCGTGAAGCATGGAGGTGGAAACATCATTCTTTGGGGATGCTTTTCTGCAAAGGGGACAGTACGACTCCACCGTGTTGAGGGGAGGATGGATGGGGCCAAGTATCGCGAGATCTTGGCCAACAATCTCCTTCCCTCAGTAAGAGCATTGAAGATGGGTCGTGGCTGGGTCTTCCAGCATGACAACAATCCGAAACACACAGCCAGGGCAACTAAGGAGTGGCTCCGTAAGAAGCATCTCAAGGTCCTGGAGTGGCCTAGCCAGTCTCCAGACCTGAACCCAATAGAAAATCTTTGGAGGGAGCTGAAAGTCCGTATTGCCCAGCGACAGCCCCGAAACCTGAAGGATCTGGACAAGGTCTGTATGGAGAAGTGGGCCAAAATCCCTGCTGCAGTGTGTGCAAACCTGGTCAAGAACTACAGGAAAGTATGATCTCTGTAATTGCAAACAAAGGTTTCTATACCAAATATTAAGTTCTGCTTTTCTGATGTATCAAATACTTATGTCATGCAATAAAATGTAAATGAATTACTTAAAATCATACAATGTGATTTTATGGATTTTTGTTTTAGATTCCATCTCTCGCAGTTGAAGTGTACCTATGATAAAAATGACAGACCTCTACATGCTTTGTAAGTAGGAAAACCTGCAAAATCGTCAGTGTATCAAATAGTTGTTCTCCACACTGTAAATGGCAAATAAATGGAAATCCAACATTGATGGTGTTAAGAGATACAGTTGAAGTCGGACCTTAGCCAAATACATTTAAACTCAGTTTTTCACAATTCCTGACATTTAATCCCAGTAAAAATCCCCTGTCTTAGGTCAGTTAGGATCACCACTTTATTTTAAGAATGTGAAATGTCAGAATAATAGTAGAGAGAATGATTTATTTCAGCTTGTATTTCTTTCATCACATTCCCAGTGGGTCAGACATTTACATACACTCAATTAGTATTTGGTAGCATTGCCTTTAACATTTTTAACTTGGGTCAAACGTTTTGGGTAGCCTTCCACAAGCTTCCCACAATAAGTTGGGTGAATTTTGGCCCGTTCCTCTTGACAGAGCGGGTGTAACTGAGTCAGGTTTGTAGGCCTCCTTGCTCGCACACACTTTTTCAGTTCTGCCCACAAATTTTCTATAGGATTGAGGTCAGGGCTTTGTGATGGCCACTCAAATACCTTAACTTTGTTGTCCTTAAGCCATTTTGCCACAACTTTGGAAGTATGCTTGGGGTCATTGTCCATTTGGAAGACGCATTTGCGACCAAGCTTTAACTTCCTGACTGATGTCTTGAGATGTTGCTTTAAAATATCCACATAATTGTCCATCCTCATGATGCCATCTATTTTGGTTGGGATGGTGTTCTTCGGCTTGCAAGCCACCCTCTTTTTCCTCCAAACGTAATGATGGTAATTATGGCCAAACAGTTCTATTTTTGTTTCATCAGACCAGAGGACATTTCTCCAATGATCTTTGTCCCCATGTGCAGTTGCAAACCGCAGTCTGGCTTTTTTATGGCGGTTTTGGAGCAGTGGCTTCTTCCTTGTTGAGCGGCCTTTCAGGTTATGTTGATATAGGACTCGTTTTACTGTGGATATAGATTATTTTATACCTGTTTCCTCAAGCATCTTCACAAGGTCCTTTGCTGTTGTTCATCTCTAGCAGACAGAACGCGTCTCCTTCCTGAGTGGTATGACGGCTGCGTGGTCCCATGGTGTTTATACTTGTGTACTATTGTTTGTACAGATGAAGGTGGTACCTTCAGGCGTTTGGAAATTGCTCCCAAGGTGTGAACCAGACTTGTGGAAGTCTACAATTGTTTTTTTGAGGTCTTGGCTGATTTCTTTTGATTTCCCCATGATGTCAAGCAAAGAGGCACTGAGTTTGAAGGTAGGCCTTGAAATACATCCACAGGTACACCTCCAATTGACTCAAACTATGTCAGTTAGCCTATCAGAAGCTTCTAAATCCTTGACATAATTTTCTGGAATTTTCCAAGCTGTTTAAAGGCACAGTCAACTTAGTGTATGTAAACTTCTGACCCACTGGAATTGTGATACACTGAATTATAAGTGAAATGTTTTGTCTGTAAACAATTGTTGGAAAAATTACTTGTGTCATGCACAAAGTAGATGTCCTAACCGACTTGCCAAAACTATAGTTTGTTAACAAGAAATTTGTGGAGTGATTGAAAACGAGTTTTATTGACTCCAACCTAAGTGTATGTAAACTTCCGACTTCAACTGTATGGGAGGGGTTGACTAGAGCTGAAGGGTGGGACTAATAACAACAAGATAACTAATGTAAATACACACTGTCCGTAAAATGTATATAGGTTCAAAACTTTATTGAAAAAGCACAATAAAAAATATATGGCAAATAGAAATCAAACTGGATGGTCTTCAGAAATAGACGGGAGGGGTTGAGGGTAGTGGAAGGATAGGAGTAAAAACAAACAAAAGATAACTATTGTAAGATATATTGTGTCTAAAAAGTACAGTGCCTTCAGAAGGTATTCAGACCCCTTGACTTTTTCCACATTTTGTTAGGTTACAGCCTTAGACCGTTTACTCAGGACTTTGCTGAAGCACCTTTTGCAGCGATTACAGCGTCGAGTCTTCTTGGGTATAAAGCTACATGCTTGGCACACCTGTATTTGGGGAGTTTCTCCCATTCTTCTGTGCAGATCCTCTCAAGCTCTGTCAGGTTGGATGGGGAGCGTTGCTGCACAGCTGTTTTCAGGTCTCTCCAGAGATGTTCGATTGGGTTCAAGTCCGGGCTCTGGCTGGGCCACTCAAGGACATTCAGAGACTTGTCCCGAAGCCACTCCTGCGTTCTCTTGGCTGTGTGCTTAGGGTCGTTCTCCTGTTTGAAGGTGAACCTTCCCCCCCAGTTTGAGGTCCTGAGCGCTCTGGTGCAGATTTTCATCAAGGATCACTCTGTACTTTGCTCCGTTCATCTTTGCCTTGATCCTGACTAGTCTCCCAGTCCCTGCCGCTGAAAAACATCCCCACAGCATGATGCTGCCACCACCATGTTTCACCGTAGGGATGGTGCAAGGTTTCCTCCAGACATGATGCTTGGCATTCAGGCCAAAGGGTTCAATCTTGGTTTCATCAGACCAGAGAATCTTGTTTCTCATGGTCTGAGAGTCTTTAGGTGCCTTTTGGCAAACTCCAAGTGGGCTGTCATGTGCCTTTTACTGAGGAATGTCTTCCGTCTGGTCACTCTTCCATAAAGGCCTGATTGGTGGAGTGCTGCAGAGATGGTTGTCCTTCTGGAAGGTTCTCCCATTGCCACAGAGGAACTCTAGAGCTCTGTCAGAGTGACCATTGTGTTCTTGGTCACCTCCCTGACCAAGACTCTTCTCGACCGATTGCTCAGTTTGGCCGGGCGGCCAGCTTTAGGACGAGTCTTGGTGGTTCATAACTTCTTCCATTTAAGAATGATGGTGACCACTGTGTTCTTGGGGACCTCCAATGCTGCAAAAAAGATTGGAACCCTTCCCCAGATCTGTGCCTTGACACAATCCTGTCTCGGAGCTCTACGGACAATTCCTTCCACCTCAGGGCTTGGTTTTTGCTCTGACATGCACTGTCAACTGTGGGACTTTATATAGACAGTTGTGTGCTTTTCCAAATCATGTCCAATCAATTGAATGTACCACAGGTGGACTCCAATCAAGTTGTAGAAACATCAAGGATGATCAATGGAACAGGATGCACCTGAGGTCAATTTTGAGTCTCATAGCAATTGGTCTCAATACTTATGTAAATATATATATATTTTTCTAGCAAAAATGTCAACCTGTTTTTGCTTTGTCATTATGGGGTGTTGTGTGTAGATTGCGAAGGATTATTAATTTGTCAATCTATTTTTAGAAAACTGCTGTAACTTAACAAAATGTTGAAAAAGTCAATACTTTCCCGAAGATAGCATGTATAAGCTGGAAGTAGAAGCTTAAGTGTTGTTGTTCGTTAGTTTACTCCAATTAGGAGAGGGGTTGTAAGGTTAGTAGAAAATAATACATCTAAAAATTAAAAATAAATAAAAATACTTTAAAACATTTTAAAACCTCAGGTACACCACACGTTGCATTTCCTGCTGCACAGGAACATCCTCTGAGTCAGAGTGATCAAATTAAAATAGCAAATCTGTATGTGTCCATGTAATTGGCCCCATGGGGTTTGACTCTGAGTGTTATCACCATGTATCAACACCATGTTGCTCTCCACCGTAGGAATACACCATTGATGTGTTTTTCCGACAAAGCTGGAAAGATGAGCGCCTGTGTTTCAAAGGACCCATGGAGATGCTGCCTCTTAACAACCTCCTTGCCAGTAACATCTGGACCCCAGACACATTCTTCCTCAACGGGAAAAAGTCTATCGCCCACAACATGACCACACCCAACAAGCTACTGAGACTAAAGGATGACGGGACGCTGCTCTACACTATGAGGTACCAACCACGGGACCGTTCACTACTATTTCAGATAGAAATGTATCACATAGGACAGATAGGAGTCCCGGTCGTGTCAAGTCTATTCATCACATTTCTATCTGATAGAAAGGTATGGTGTAGAACAGAGATAGGATTGTCTGTCATTCTAAATCAGTCATCATTCATCACATTTCCATCTGCAACGTTCTAAATGTTTCACCTCACTGAATACATCCTTGAATTTGAGCTCTGACCATGTGGACTGACCAAGAGAAACTCTGACCCTGAACCATAATCCTTAAGAGTCTATTGACGCACCCGTGCGTCAAACGAAATAACATAGTAAAAATATCTCCATCAAAATCTGTCAGTTTAAGCTGGAGATATCCGTTTCTTTGATTGGGCTGCGTCTCAAACTACCGCATCTGCCTATGTCAGAATTCGGCATCTACGGTGGAAGGTGTCCGAGCTACAGCAGTGCTTTTCAGACCATGAGACGTCCCGAAAATCGGTCTTCCCACGAAAACCTCTGTAGCGTCTGAACCGTGTGGGCTACAAACTAATATGACCCTACTATGGAAAGGAGAGATTCTCACAAATACGATGGTGTTCTCCGTTTTGGATTTATGATCTCCACAAGTGTCACTCGTCTGAAGGTAACTAGTAAAAAAAAGAAATTAATGGAAGAAAAAAAAGGGGGGTTAAATATGTATCCAAAAAAACAAAAATATTTCCTTAGCTTTCTTATATCTCTTAGATAAAGGAAAGACACTTTAAAATCGTATTCCCCCTTTTATTTTTGGACTGTCTGTTTGGCCATTTATGAATGTGTTATTCAATGCGTTTCTATGGGCTATAGTAGTAAAGACCAAATGAAATATTTTTGTGGAATACCTACAGGGGTCCTAAAATTCCAAATCAAATAGCTAAATGATCCATGGTATGACCATCTTAAAACAATTCCATATGTTAGCTGAACCTCCCCTTCCCCACCCAAAGGCTTAGACTTATAGAGAATAATATCTGAGCTTTGTGTCTGAAAAACAAACGTTATGCTCACTGAAATACAGCCAGCCACGATTCACATATGGCCCTGAACTGGTTTGGTTATTGTTGTTGTGTGTGTAGGAGGTAACAAGAGCCTCTGCACAGCTATTCTACTCAGTCCAGCTCTTGGTAACGTAGGCTCATACAATTTTCTGTTCTTTTGTTCTTTGTGATGCTGTATTATGTATGTTATGGAACACTGACCAATATGTGGCAGATTAGATGAAATATTCACCCTTGAATTCATAATAGACAGGAACAGGAAGTGATGACGACCAATAGCAATCATACGAATAGATCAGGACTTCCTGGTATCATTTTAGCAGGTATAATTTATTCCAGATCAATACCACCCACTAAGATCATCTTAATGCCAGATAAATAGATGCAAGAGAAATAGATGAACCATATTAACCCCTTATAGCCATGTGACCTGGCACTATTAAGCACGATCAGGCATCGCCGTCACTGGGATCAAAGTCTGATGAGTGAAAGAAGAAGAAGAAGAAGAAGCGGATATCAGGCCCATCATTTGAAAAGATAATAGATTTCCCAACGACTCAGGAAATGAAACATCAGGACGTTTCTGCTTTTAATCGGTCCGGTTTTACTCCTGTCTCCTAATGTGTTTCCATTACCAGGAAAGAGATTAGCGCTCTACCTAGATTTATTGCATGGTACCAGCCTTTCAGAATCCACCGACATCAGGGGAAAGCTCCTTCTCTCCAGTGGAGATAATGACTAAATGTGATTGCATTCTCACCCCCCCGATTCCCGAAACATTAGCCCGAGAGCAACAGAGTTTTCAGAGCAAGTCATACATTTGTCGCCACAAATAATTCATACAGTGTTCTAATCCATTTCCATCATAATGTATGTGCTTAAGAAGGTCAGGCTGCACCCCATTATATTATGATGCAGAAAAGGTTGAAGCAAGAGAGCA
Source organism: Salvelinus fontinalis (assembly GCF_029448725.1). Classification (NCBI taxonomy): domain Eukaryota; kingdom Metazoa; phylum Chordata; class Actinopteri; order Salmoniformes; family Salmonidae; genus Salvelinus; species Salvelinus fontinalis. The sequence goes on from NC_074705.1 coordinate 12,511,529, forward strand.
TCATGTAGTATTCTTATTTCCATAGCAAACTGTACCTCTGATGCATGAAATATATACACTGCTCAAAAAAATAAAGGGAACACTAAAATAACACATCCTAGATCTGTATGAATGAAATATTCTTATTAAATACTTTTTTCTTTACATAGTTGAATGTGCTGACAACAAAATCACACCAAAATTATCAATGGAAATCAAATTTATCAACCCATGGAGGTCTGGATTTGGAGTCACACTCAAAATTAAAGTGGAAAACCACACTACAGGCTGATCCAACTTTTTATGTAATGTCCTTAAAACAAGTCAAAATGAGGCTCACTAGTGTGTGTGGCCTCCACGTGCCTGTATGACCTCCCTACAACGCCTGGGCATGCTCCTGATGAGGTGGCGGATGGTCTCCTGAGGGATCTCCTCCCAGACCTGGACTAAAGCATCCGCCAACTCCTGGACAGTCTGTGGTGCAACGTGGCGTTGGTGGATGGAGCTAGACATGATGTCCCAGATGTGCTCAATTGGATTCAGGTCTGGGGAACGGGCGGGCCAGTCCATAGCATCAATGCCTTCCTCTTGCAGGAACTGCTGACACACTCCAGCCACATGAGGTCTAGCATTGTCTTGCATTAGGAGGAACCCAGGGCCAACCGCACCAGCATATGGTCTCACAAGGGGTCTGAGGATCTCATCTCGGTACCTAATGGCAGTCAGACTACCTCTGGCGAGCACATGGAGGGCTGTGCGGCCCCCCAAAGAAATGCCACCCCACAACATGACTGACCCACCGCCAAACCGGTCATGCTGGAGGATGTTGCAGGCAGCAGAACGTTCTCCACGGTGTCTCCAGACTCTGTCACGTCTGTCACGTGCTCAGTGTGAACCTACTTTCATCTGTGAAGAGCACACGGCGCCAGTGGCGAATTTGCCAATCTTGGTGTTCTCTGGCAAATGCCAAACATCCTGCACGGTGTTGGGCTGTAAGCACAACCCCCACCTGTGGACGTCGGGCCCTCATACCACCCTCATGGAGTCTGTTTTTGACCGTTTGAGCAGACGCATGCACATTTGTGGCCTGCTGGAGTTCATTTTGCAGGGCTCTGGCAGTGCTCCTCCTTGCACAAAGGCGGAGGTAGCGGTCCTGCTGCTGGGTTGTTGCCTTCCTACGGCCTCCTCCACGTCTCCTGATGTACTGGCCTGTCTCCTGGTAGCGCCTTCATGCTCTGGACACTACGCTGACAGACACAGCAAACCTTCTTGCCACAGCTCGCATTGATGTGCCATCCTGGATGAGCTGCACTACCTGAGCCACTTGTGTGGGTTGTAGACTCCGTCTCATGCTACCACTAGAGTGAAAGCACCGCCAGCATTCAAAAGTGACCAAAACATCAGCCAGGAAGCATAGGAACTGAGAAGTGGTCTGTGGTCACCACCTGCAGAACCACTCCTTTATTGGGGGTGTCTTGCTAATTGCCTATAATTTCCACCTGTTGTCTATTCCATTTGCACAACAGCATGTGCAATTTATTGTCAATCAGTGTTGCTTCCTAAGTGGACAGTTTGATTTCACAGAAGTGTGATTGACTTGGAGTTACATTGTGTTGTTTAAGTGTTCCCTTTATTTTTTTGAGCAGTGTATATTAAGGAGCTGGTGCAGTCTTTTTGGCATGTTCATTACTTTGACGTGCACTGGTGACATCAACACATAACATGTAAATGTTCATCGCACAACAAATGCAGGTTCATTATTGTGAAGGCAAAAAGAAAATTGATTAAATGGGATGTTTTAGAATAGATGACACCTGTTCCATGTTACTTGATGACACCTGTTCCATGTTACTGTTCCATGTTACATGTTACTGTTCCATGTTTTTGTAAGGGGAAAAGGCAGCTCTCTATGCATGGACCTACATTAGGATATAGCTAATCATACCAGTATACTTTCCTTGTGAGACAGAAAAATCAGGTTATTCAATTTCCAGTCCTGCAGTTTCTCTTGTAACCACATGATGGCAGCCTTCCCTGTTCATAATACAGACCCATGAGAATTGGACTTCATATGATCCAATAAGATCTTAAAACATGTCAGCTGTTTTTGACACAATATAAGCAAAGTAATAACATTGAATAATGATGCAGTGAAGTGAACAGAACCTGAGTCCATATGGTCCTCAAGGACTAGAGGTGACCTCATTTCATTGCTATATCAATGTGTTTACATGTGTCACTATATGTGGTTACTTTGTGGAGAAGTTCTCTGTGAATACACTCTTGACATACAGCACATGGGGGATTTGACGTGAACCACAGCTGGGAATTCACAAATAATACAACCACCACAAGATGGCAGTATAATCTATGTAATGCCATGTGCTTGGATCAGGGTGAATTCTTGGTGTTTCTGTCTAGAAATGATGAGGCCAAAAGGGATAAAAATAACAAATAAAATTACAAAATTCGGCCTGTGATGTAACCGTACAGGCATTGTACTATCTATGCAACTAACATTAGCGCTGGAGATGAAGATGTCGATGATGACGGCAGCACTGGATTTGAAATGAACAGGATTATTATAGTATATCCGTAAGCGATTTGGGTTTATTGTCTTGATCTTTTGGGTCTTTCTCTAGGTTAACCATATCGGCAGAGTGTCCCATGCAGTTGGAGGACTTCCCAATGGATGCTCATGCTTGCCCTTTGAAGTTTGGAAGCTGTGAGTAAAATTCCATGTTGTTGATATTTTGTGTATTACACTTTGCCACACTAATAATACAACGGCACAGATCCCATCCGTATAAACATTACTAGGCCCAGACTTCTTATGATCGGCGTATGAGTCAATGACAGCATTATATATACCTCGGTAAACCTCCAACTCAGTAAACTACCAAATCAATTCCTCTAAAGAGACAATTGAGCTTGCACAGTATAGGATGGTACATATGGAACAAGGAAAGAACACAGAATCCAGCCACAACGACTGCGCCGCAATAAGGAGTGACCTGAATCGTGAAACCGGACGAGCTAAACCTGGTTCAGTTAAACTAGGTGGAGGGTCAAAAGGTTTATTCATCCTTTAATCAAATTGCTTGTCCTTAATTACCTTTGGTAACCTGGCCCTTAATTACCTTTGGTAACCTGGCACGTGGCCTGTGGCCTCGGCACCTGGGCTATCCTACTGTACCACCTCGCCAGGGCTCCCAGGGCTGTATTGCCATTTACCAATTAGACCTAAAAGCAGACTATGGTCAGGCAGGGCCTAGCCTTTTTGTGCACCCTCAGCGAGATTTGGTTGGGGGACCCCACACACCGCTGGCAAAACATTTTAGTAGCCCTCCCTCTTGAGGGCGGAGAGAAAAAGTTAAAGTACATTTCCTGCATATCCACACATTTTGCCATGGGCATAGGGGAAAAAATATAGCAATTTTAAAGCATGTTTTCTGCAATTCTACAAGTTTTGCCATGGAGCGGAGAAAAAAAGTTGTCGTTTTACAGCTAATTTCCTGTAATTCTACACATTTTGCTACTGAGGTGGAGCAAATGATTTGCAGTTTTAAAGCTAGTGTCCAGAAATTTGACATATTTTGCAAGAACTTATGCCATGTCAATGTAATATTTGAGTGAGAGTGACTAACAAAATCAATGGCCCTTCGTGCCTGCTCGGTAATTCAGCCATGATTACTACATTTACATTTTAGTCATTTAGCAGACGCTCTTATCCAGAGTGACTTTTAGCAGCAATTATGGTTAAGTGCCTTGCTCAAGGGCACAGACAGATTTTGATCCGAGTCGGCTCAGGGATTCAAACAGCAACCGTCTGGTTACTGGCCCAACACTCTTAACTTCCAGGCTACCTGCTGCCACTACTACAAGTTTAAATAGCTGGCTAGATCTATTTACCTTTTTTTTTATGCTGACATGGGCTAATTGAGTGACTGTCAGTGACTGGCATAACAAACAAAAAAATTGCTTATGCACAACCGAGTTTTGATATTGCACGCCGTGTATTCTACTATTTGAATTCTCAACAGTTAGGTGAAACCCCTCAACCCCCTCTCAAGTTGAAAACCATAAGTTCCTAAACCCAGAGGATTTCCAGAACTGGAAACTGCTTGTACTGTTGTATCCAGCAGCCACACCAGCATCTGCGGCTAAGCATCTCATCCTGTTACGTTAACATTCTCCTGAAGTGTTGTGGGTTGGGGCAAGGTATATGGGTGTTGCCTGCCTGGTTTAAGTGCTGTCCTGAAATAGCTCAGCCGTACCTTGACCTTTTAGACGGGGACACCACAGATGGACAGTCCCAGGGAAGCTAATAGGAATACCCTGAGCATGTCACACTATAGTAAACCCTGGGCTTTGTCACACCATAGGACGTATATAGCCAGATTATCTAGCTGATTGGACTGCCCCTACAGATGTAGGATCTTCATTTGATCACTGTTTTGTTGCTGAGAATTTTTCTGCTAAGCAGGAAACGCACACTTGTAGTGTATTTGAGTTTTAAAAAGGCTTTTAAAGTTTAGAATTTCCACTTTCAAATTTCAGACTAGATTTGCCCTAACGAAAAAGGACAGACACTCAGAAAACATTTGCATTTGAGTCATTTACATACAGAGCATACCGATACAGTTACTACGGTATAACAGTTGTCTAAGCACTGTGACCACAGGCTCTATTTCTCATTCCATCACCCACACATCCCACTTCACCACCAGATACAACTGCTTTCCTGTGCAGCCCAGCTCACAGGGGATATGAAGGATGATGGAAAGTGCATCTTGCCTTAACTCGCTTGGCCCACAGTTGACCTTTTTTCAAGCGGCACAGAAAAACTAAGTTTTATCAAATAATGTTCATGATAAGTACAATGTATGTGCTAGTGTGTGGGGAGGAGGGAGTGTGTGTATGTTTGTACAGATGTGGGATTGTAATTTGATCACCCTGTTGCAGGAGAACTGTTGCAGGACATTTCAAATGTGTAGTCTATTTGAGAGTTAAAAATGCTTCTGAAGTTTGTCATTTCCACTTTGAAATTTTAGATTTGATTTGCCTTGATGAAAAATGTATCAACCTCTACAAAAAATGTCCATTAATTATTTCCTGTTTCCTGATTATTTTCCTGCTATAACAAACTGGAACAAATAAAGAGCCTACATTTGTATAGGTCTGTGGATTAGTGTAACAGTTTAACTTTACGTCTTCCCCTCGCCCCGACACGGGCGCGAACCAGGGACCCTGTGCACACATCAACAACTGACACCCACGAAGCGTCGTTACCCATCGCTCCACAAAAGCCGTGGCCCTTGCAGAGCAAGGGGCAACACTACTTAAGTCTCAGAGCAAGTGACGTAACTGATTGAAATGCTACTAGCGCGTACCCGCTAACTAGCTAGCCATTTCACATCCGTTACATTAGCATGGAAAATGTCTGACCTTACCATGCTGCTGCTGCTAAGAGGTCATTCGGGGGTCAATGCAACGTCATACTTGAGACGTGGGATCTCCTTCTTCTGCTTTTTTGACACACTATTGTATATTGTATTTTTAGCAGGCAATCTTTCTAAGATTAACTCATAATTAGCGCACTGTAACACAAGGAACAGTGAAATATTCAAATGACCAGCAAAAATACATCACAGGTCAAAAATGGGCCCTTTTGACACTATTCCACATCTAAATTCATAAAATGGTTAAATTGATGTAAAAAAACTATCATGATACAGAAATAATCTACAAGAGTGCTGTAATAAACAGTCATTGAAGTCTATGGAATGATGACACTCAAGTCTCTCTCAGTCTTCAACCAATCAGAGCTGTGGTGAACTGAAGTGCTTTTAGGAGCCGGGTTCTCAATTGTCATCCATGCATTACTAACACAAGGTTATCTGTGTGGAGAGTACAGAGGACCGCATGTGCCCCAAATGGCAACCTATTCCCTATTTTGTGCACTATATAGGGAATAGCGTGCCATTTGGGACCTAGGCACAGCCTCTTTTGATATACGAGGCTGATTTAAAATGGGTTGCATATTACAGGCAAGGCTCAATCAGTGCATACACGGTGTAGCTCTTTTCTATTCCCATGGTCAATTAAAATCACGCTGGTAAATCACGCTGGTTTTAGACGCTGGTAAACCCTCCTATTACTATTAGGTACTAGCACAGTCTCCTCGCAGGTACAGTAGATGGCTCAGATTTTCAGATTATGATATATGAGTGCGTGGACAGTATCTAAACAAAGATTATATCAAATCTATCCATCATTTAATTTGTTCATTGTTCATGTATTTGTTCGTTCATTTATTCATTTGTTTATTCACTCATTCATCCATTCATTCAGTTACTCATTCATCAATCGCAACTCCTAATGTTCATGTTACGTAATAGATGGGTTTGTATCGTGCAATCTCAGTCAGGAAGAGGTTGCCGTTAAGTTGGCATAGGTGACAGGCACCGCCTGCCAAATCCTTTAGATCTACTACTAAATCGTGGTATCTCCCGCGTCATTATCCTTAATGCTTCTAAACCCACCCAACTTTACATTTTGGCCCTGGCTTTCGGCTAAAGCCATCCAAGAAGTCTGACTGTAAATAGCAATCCACTAGGCATGGCCAGTGGTACCAGTACTACAGCAAAGTGCTATGACATGCTATTGAGCTTGGTTGCTTAGTTACTGCACTTTACATTGATCCATCACTTTCTTTTTCTTTGTTCTTCCCACCCAACACACACGCGCGCACACACAGGCATTTTCCTCCTACAACTAGGGAGAAATGCTTGTTTAGTCCCTAGGAACATTCACAGTGTACCTCATTTTGATTATTTTCTTTAATCCAGAAAGACACTTTGTCATCCGGGGATTAAACTACAGTCATTCTTTTCATCCTTAATTAGAAAAAAAAGAAGATATTTAAAAAGAAAAATGTACATGGAACATGGAAATGAAGTAGAAATGAAGTAGACTGGTACAGTGTATAGCCTTGAAGAACATGACTCACCCTCACATTTTCTTTCTCTCTCTCTCAGTGTTCTCTCTCTCTCTCTCTGTCTCATTTTCTTTCTTCCAGGTTCCTGTGGTTCATCCCTTTCTTAACCTGGTTCTCTAGGCCTTTGTGTTTTTCAATTTTATATACAAACCATCTACAAATGCTGAGGAATCGATACAGATGCAGGATGTTCATTTTGATCAACCTGTTGCAGGAGAACTTTGCTGCAATGCAGAACATGTACATGTAGTGTATTTGAGGATTTAATAGGCTTCTGAAGTTTGTAATTTCCACCTTGAAATTCATTTCAGACTGGATTTTAACTTACGAAAAATGTCCGTCAATTACAATCAAATAACAATTCAAATGTCCTGTTGCTGTTGGATTATTTTCCTGCTATAGCAAACTGTCTCAAATTAAGATCCTATATCTGTACCTCCACGTATTTCCCATGGTTCTGACTGGCCCATTATTCCTCCCTATCCACTTTCCTCTGCAACTCCCTGCTTAAAGAGACCCAGGCCTCAAATTGATACAGATAGGAAAGGTGCTGTTTCTGAGGTTTCTCTCAGAATGTTGGCGCTGTATTTTTAGGACAGGTGGGGTTTCACGTCAAATATCCAACACTGTTTCAACAGTGACAGTGTTCAAGAGAGGAACAGCTTGCTAGTTGTTTCAGTTTAAATGAGGTTAACACCTCTGATAAAGCGTAAATCCTTCATCTGCACTTGATTGAATTCTCTTTGTTGGACTGCAGGTAATGTCCTAGCCAGTGCTTTCCTGAATCCCGAGACTAGGTTACTGACTAGCCTAAAGGTTGCACCCTTGTACTTTACATACAATATAAAACGCAACATGCAACAATTTCAAAGATTTTACTTTGTTACAGTTCATATCGTGAAATCAGTCAATTGCAATAAATTCATTAGGCCCTAATCTGTGCATTATCATGCTGAAACATGAGCTGATGGCAGCGGATGAATGGCATGACAAATATCCTCAGGATCTCGTCACGGTATCTCTGCATTCAGATTGCCATCGATATAATGCAATTGTGTCCATTGCCCTTAGCTTATGCCTGCCCATACCATAACAACATCGCCATCATGGGGCACTCTGTTCACAACATTGACATCAGCAAATCGCTTGCTCACATGACGCCATACCCGGGGTCTGCAGTTGTGAGACCGAGTGGACATACTGCCAAATTCTCTCAAATGATGTCGGAGGTGGCTTATGGTAGAGAAATTAACATTAAATTATCTGGCAACAGCTCTGGTGGACATTCCTGCAGTCAGCATGCCAATTGCACGCTCCCTCAAATCTCGAGACATCTGTGGCTGTCACACCCTGATCTGTTTCACCTGTCTTGTGCTTGTCTCCACCCCCCCACCAGGTGTCTCCCATTTGTTCCCATTATCCACTGTGTATTTATACCGGTGGTTCCGTATTTATACCGGTGGTTCCATCTATCTGTAGCCAGTTCGTCGTCTGCGTTTTCCCGTACTCCTGTTTTCCTAGTCCCTGTTTTCTAGTCCTCCCGGTACTGATCTTTTCTGCCTGCCCTGACCCTGAGCCGACTGCCATACCATTCTGCATGCCCTGACCTCGAGCCTGCCTGCCGTCCTGTACCCATCTGACTCTGACCTGGTTTACGGACTTCTGCCTGTCCTCGACCTGCCTCTTGCCTGCCCCTTGTCTATTAATAAATATCAGAGCCTCAAACCATCTGGCTCCTGTGTCTGCATTTGGGTCTTGTTCTGTGTCGTTATAGTATGAACTAGCCATGACTGACCCAGCACTCTCCCTACATGGAGCCATCATTGGAAGAATTAGGAGCTACTCCAGAACCTTATGGAAGGACATACTTTGGCGGAACGCCATGTCCAGTGTTTCAAATCATTACTGGAGAAATTCCGTGGACTATCGATCAGGCAGCATGCCACAACTGAGACCTCCTAGATGCTCAGTAATCGTGCTACCAGTGGTGATTTTGTCCAGCCTACCCCGGCTTCCCGAGAACCCCACTTACCTCCTCCGGAGCGCTATGCTGGGGATACTGGAACCTGCCGGGCATTTCTTTCCCAGTGCTCCCTCATCTTTTGAGCTGCAACCCTCTTCGTTTCCTTTGGATCGTTCAAAGATAGCGTATCTAATAACGCTGATGTCTGTAAGGGCTCTCACCTGGGCTACGGGGTTTTGGGAGCAACAATCTGCCATTTGCCTTCGTCTGGAGGATTTCGTGGCGGAGGTGAGGAAGGTGTTCGATTCAATGGTGTCTGGGAGAGAGGAGGCCCGAAAGCTACTTCTACTACGTCAAGACTCCCGTAGTGTGGCAGACTACGTGGTAGACTTTTGCACGTTGGCCGCCGAGAGTGCCTGGAACATGGAATCCCTGTTCGACATCTTCCTTCATGGATTATTCGATGGAGATTAAAGACAAACTCGCAGCTCTGGAGTTACCCGTAGACACAACTCCATCATAGCCTTAACCATAAGGATCGATGGGCGCCTTTGGGAACGCAGGAGGGGGGGGGATCTGTTCTCGAACACACTGGTCGCTTCCTCGCCTCCGAAGAACCCAGGAATTCCCCGACGCCTGCATTCTCGAGAGGATCCGAGTCATCCGAGCCCCCTCGGGAATCATCAGGGACGGGCGACTCGTTTACTCCAGAGCCTATGCAACTGGGCAGGGCTAGATTGTCGCCTATGGAACAATTACGCAGGCTGAGCTCCAACAGTTGCCTGTATTGTGGTGCTACATGGCATTACATATCCACCTGTCCAGTAAAAGACCAGGCTCATCAGTAGATACGAGTACGCTGGTGGGCCATACTGGGAGTCTTCTAACTCCTATTACTCGTACCCCTTTCCATGTTATCCTGCTGTGGGGTGATTGGTCTAAATCTCTCCGGGTGATCATTGACTCTGGGGCTGATGAGAGTTTTGTGTACGCTACTCTAGTATCTGAGCATCTCCACACAACTCCTCTCCATTCCCATGGACGCCAGAACACTGGACGGACGCTCCATTGGCAGGGTCACTCATAGTACGGTTTCCATTAACCAGTGAGTGTCGGGCAATCATATTGAGTCCATACAGCTTCTACACATTGAATCTCCCCATGTTCCTGTTTTGTGATTCTCATGGCTCCAGAGGCACAACCCCCTGATTGACTGGACCACTGGTTCTATCCTGGGTTGGAGTCCGTTCTGCCACTCACATTGCCTTAAAGCGGCGCAGTCTGCCCCGGGATGTCCTCCTGCGGGCTCTGGTAAAGCCTTGGATTTCTCCGCCGTACCCACGGAGGACCAGGTCCTCCTGGAGTTTTCAGCAAGGCTTGCGCCACCTCCCTTCCTCCACATCGCCCCATGATTGCGCCAATGACTTCCTCCACCACACTGCCTCGTGGGCGGCTATATTCCCTCTCTGGCTGCTGGGAGACAAGTGGAAGAACGCCTTCAACATCCTTGTTTGCTCCCGTTCTGCTCAAGAGCATGTCCTCCATGTCCGACAAGTCCTCCAGCGCCTCCTGGAGAACCAGTTGTTTGTGAAAACTGAAGGGTGTGAATTCCATCGCTCCACTATCTTTTTTCTGGGATACGTCATCGCTGAAAGGGACATTCAGATGGAGCCTGACAAGGTGAGAGTGGTGATGGATTGGCCCCAACCCACCTCTAGAGTGCAGCTGCAATGTTTTGTACTGCTGCTTCATTCGGAGCCACAGCACCCTGGCTTCATCCCTCTCTGCACTCACTTCTCCTACGGTTCCCATGGTCCCAAGCTGCCGACAGGGCATCCTGTCAGTTCGCGGTGGAGGTTTACTCCTCGGACATTGGAGTGGGGGCCGTTTTGTCCCAACGTTCGGCCCAGTACCAAAAGTTGCATCCCTGCACTTTCCTTTCTCATCGTCTGAATTCTGCTGAGAGGAACTATGACATTGGTAATCGAGAGCTTCTTGCGGTCAAGTTGGCGCTGGAGGAGTGGAGGCACTGGCTTGAAGGGGCAGAACACCCATTCTTAGTTTGGACTGACCTTACGAAACGTAAATATCTTCGCACCGCCAAACTCCTGAACTCTAAACAAGCTCGTTGGGCTCTGTTATTCAGTCGGTTTAACTTTACCATCACTTACCGCCCGGGGTCCAATAATGTTAAGCCTGATGCTCTCTCTCGCCTGTATAGTTCTGCGGCTACACCAGCAGACCCAGAGACCATCCTCCCCTACCTCCTGTCTCCCTACTACACTTGTCTGGGGAATCAAGAGCAACGTGCAGCATTCCCAGCCGGACCCCAGAGGGCCCTGATTCGGACCCGCTCCCCAAGTCCTGGAATTGGAACATTCCTCAATGCTTACCTAGCATCCCGTCTCCCGCCGGACCCTGGCTTTCATCCGACAAAGTTTTTGGTGGCCCACTATGGTTTCTGATGTCTCCACACTGTGTGCGCTCAGAACAAGACTCAGCGGCAAGCACCGGCTGGCCTCTTTCAACCACTCCCTGTGCCTCATCGCCCCTGGTCCCATATATCCCAGTCACTGGTCTCCCTCTGTCTGATAGCAACACCACCATCCTTACAGCGGTGGATAGGTTTTCTAAAGCCGCCCATTTCATTCCCCTCCCCAAGTTACCTGCAAGTTACCTTCACCCTCATTGGGTCGTCGGCTAGCCTGTCCTCCAGGTTTCATTCTCAGTCCAACGGCCAGTTGGAGCGTGCCAATCAGGACCCGGAGACGACTCTCCGTGCCTCGTCTCGGCCAATCCCACCACCTGGAGCCAGCAACTCGTGTGGGTGGAGTATGCCCAGAACACCCTTCCCTGCTCAGCCACTGGGCTCTCACCTTGTGAGTGTTCCCTGGGTTACCAGCCTCCACTCTTCCCAGAGCAAGAGGACATCTTCCCAGATGTTAGTCCGTCGCTGTCGGTGTACCTGGAAGAGATTCCGGTCCGCTCTTCTTAAGAACTCCTCCCGTTATCGTCTCGGGCAGAGGGTATGGCTCTCCACTCGGGATCTGCCCCACAGGGTGGAATCGCCTTAACTTTCCCCCCGCTTTATCGGCCCCTTTCCCATCTCTAAAATCCTTAGTCCCACTGCTGTTCGTCTTCTGTTGCTTCCCTCCGTATACATCTCATGATTCATGTGTCTAAGATTAAACCTTTGTCTCACCGCCCTTTGTCTCCTGTTTCCAGGCCCACCCCCCTCCCCGTCTCATTGATGGCCATCCGGCATACACGGTGAGACGCCTCGTGAGTGTTCAACCTTGGGGCAGGGGTTTCCAGTACCTGGTTGACTGGGAGGGTTATGTACTGGAGGAGAGGTGCTGGGTCCCCGCTAAGGACATCCTGGACCCGGCCCTCATCGCTGACTTTCACCGCCGGCATCTCGGTCAACCAGGTATGCGCCCGGGTAGGACGCCAGGTGGCGCCCCTAGAGGGGGGGTACTGTCACACCCAGATCTGTTTCACTTGTCTGGTGCTTGTCTCCACCCCCCACCAGGTGTCTTCTATTTGTTCCCATTATCCTCTGTGTATTTATACCGGTGGTTTCTGTTTGTCTGTTGCCAGTTCGTCTTGTCGCGTCAAGCCTACCAGCGTATCTTTCCGTACTCCTGTTGTTTTTCTAGTCCTCCCGGTTCCAACCTTTTCTTCCTGCCCTGACCCTGTCTGCCATACCATTCTGCCTGCCCTGACCTCGAGCCTGCCTGCCGTCCTGTACCCATCTGACTCTGACCTGGTTTACGGACTTCTGCCTGTCCTCGACCTGCCTCTTGCCTGCCCCTTGTCTATTAATTAATATCAGCGACTCGAACCATCTGCCTCCTGTGTCTGCATTTGGGTGTTATCCTGTGTCGTTATAGTGGCATTGTGTTGTGCGACAACACGGCTAATTATAGAATGCCCATTTATTTTACCCGGCGCAAGGTGCACCTGTGTAATGACCATGCTGTTTAATCAGCTTCTTGAAATGCCACACCTGTCAGGTGGATGGATTATCTTGGCAAAGAAGAAATACTCACTAACAGGGATGTAAACAAATTTGTGAGAAACAAAATTGCGCTTTTTATGTGTTTAGAAAAATTCTGGGATCTTTCATTTCAGCACATGAAACATGGGACCAACACTTTACATGTTGCATTTATATTTTTGTTCAGTGTAGAATGTACATAGTATATATCTGATGATTGGAAATTTGAGAGTAACAATACTTTTGTTAATTCATTTAAAAAAGGAAAAATAGATACATCATGAGTAGTGTAAAAGTGTGTTTCTGGTTGTAACAGATCTCCAAAATCTTCATATTTAATATGCCCTACCTGGCTACTGTAAACTATAGCTGACCTGAACTTTGTATTACTCATCGATCCAGACTGTTCTATTGATACAGCCTATTAAGAGATCCTAATGGTTGGCAGGCCTTTGTGTTCTATCTTGGGTCAGTGTTTCAGGAGAGGAGCCAATGCAACTCCTTGTGGATGTCATGAGTCTTTAGGGCTTTGACCCAGCTTTAGAATGACCTCCACACTGGACCCTCCTGTAATCCTCTAGGTAAGAGGGATGAGGTCCTAAGGGTGGAAAATCGACACAGAGAGCTGACAAGAGAAATCATTTCCCTTTTAGATTAATTGGGAAATAATTTGATTACAGATCACTGATTTGAGCAGAAAACTAGTAGGCTGCAATCTGAAGTTGGTGGGTTTGTGTGTGTGTATGCCTGCCTGCCTGTCTGTCTACCTGTCCGTCTGCCCATTTGTCTGTCTGTCTACGTATGCATCTGTGTCTTTCTGTAGGTCACGATGCCTGATGACTCTCTCTGCTGTGGCAGAGGCGTAATTTGGACCAGACCTTGGGGGTCAGCGTTAGCCGACACTGTCAGCGCCAATCAGCCACTGTGGCTATGTGATTAACAAGCTGTGTTGCGTTGCAAACATGCGCTCAACCACAGTTCAATCCAAGCCTGAAGCCCCCAGAGGGGCAAAGTTGGCAGAGTCCCTTATTCTAGTCTATACTGTACAGCTTCCGGTGGATTTCCTTACTATGGTAAAGGAAAAGAGATTGGGTATAGCTGTGTTGTCTCTTAAGATCTGTTCTTAGAGAGAAAACCATTCACCACATAATCCACAAATGCAATGGGTGCCTAGCTGTACTCAACACAGCAGGATCAGATCAACTTTTTGTCACTGGGACTTTGCATTTGCTAAATAAATCAACTTGAACACCAAACCAATACTTAGTTTCACTTAGAGTAGGATATGAGGAACCTTGTGTCCTGGACATAAGTAACAAACTGTTATGTTCCTTTCCCAGCATGCATGTCATGCTTACACGATATAGGCCTCCGATTCTGTTGCCAGAAGAACGTTTAGCCCTAGAAATAGCTTCATCCTAGTGTCGATTGACTCAACATCTGAGTTTCAACTATAATTTCGATCTGAGACATGCTAGTTCCTGATATGTGCCCTGGCCTGTATAATATCTCGTTAGCGTCCTCACAGTGTCCTGTTTCTCTCTTTCAGATGCCTATCCAGTCTCTGAGGTGGTGTACCTCTGGCAAACTGGTGCTGCCAAGTCTGTAGTGGTGGCAGAAGACGGATCCCGTCTCAACCAGTACCACCTGATTGGCCAGACCGCAGGCTCTGAGGACATCTACACCAGTCGAGGTGAGGTACAGTTCAAGTCGGAGGTTTACATACACTTAGGTTGGAGTCATTAAAACTCGTTTTTCAACCACTCCACAAATTTCTTGTTAACAAACTATGGTTTTGGCAAGTCGGTTAGGACATCTACTTTGTGCATGACACAAGTAATTTTTCCAACAATTGTTTACAGACAGGTTATTTCACTTATAATTCACTGTATCACAATTCCAGTGGGTCAGAAGTTTACATACACTAAGTTGACTGCATTTTTAACAGCTTGGAAAACTCCAGAAAATGATGTCATGGCTTTAGAAGCTTCTGATAGGCTAATTGACTTCATTTTAGTCAATTGGAGGTGTACCTGTGGATGTATTTCAAGGCCTACCTTCATACTCAGTGCCTCTTTGCTTGACATCATGGGAAAATCGAAAGAAATGAGCCAAGACCTCAGAAAAACAATTGTAGACCTCCACAAGTCTGGTTCATCATTGGGAGCAATTTCCAAACGCCTGAATGTACTTTGGTGCGAAAAGTGCAAATCAACCTTGTGAAGATGCTGGTGGAAACAGGTACAAAAGTATCTATATCCACAGTAAAACGAGTCCTATATCGACATAACCTGAAAGGCCGCTCAGCAAGGAAGAAGCCACTGCTCCAAAACCGCCATAAAAAGCCAGACTACGGTTTGCAACTGCACATGGGGACAAATATCGTACTTTTTGGAGAAATGTTCTCTGGTCTGATGAAACAGAAATATAACTGTTTGGCCATAATGACCATTGTTATGTTTGGAGGAAAAAGTGGGAAGCTTGCAAGCAGAAGAACACCATCCCGACCGTGAAGCACGGAGGTGGCAGCATCATGTTGTGGGGATGCTTTGCTGCAGGAGGGACTGGTGCACATCACAAAATAGATTATATCATGCCATAGTATTGGCTACTTGCCGAGTACGCTCGCGAACGTGCTAACTTATTAGCTAGCATGGCTAACTGAAAATGATGTGGATATATTGAAGCAACATCTCAAGACATCAGTCAGGAAGTTAAAGCTTGGTCACAAATGGGTCTTCCAAGTGGACAATGACCCTAAGCATACTTCCAAAGTTGTGGCAAAATGGCTTAAGGACAACAAAGTCAAGGTATTGGAGTGGCCATCACAAAGCCCTGACCTCAATCCTATAGAACATTTGTTGGCAGAACTGAAAAAGCGTGTGCGAGCAAGGAGCCCTACAAACCTGACTCAGTTACACCAGTTCTGTCAGGAGGAATGGGCCAAAATTTACCAAGCTTACTGTGGGAAGCTTTTAAGCAATTTAAAGGCAATGCTACCAAAAACGAATTGAGTGTATGTAAACTTCTGACCCACAGGGAATGTGATGAAAGAAATAAAAGCTGAAATAAATCATTATTTCTACTATTATTCTGACATTACACTTAAAATAAAGTGGTGACCCTAACTAACCTAACACAGGGAATTGTTACTCGGATTAAATGTCAGGAATTGTGAAAAACTGAGTTTAAATGTGTTTGGCTAAGGTGTATGTAAACTTCCGACTTCAACTGTATATACACTCAACCTGTCCCAGGTCTCTTCCAATATCCACACTAGCATACCCTAGAATTAAGCAATGTATTACGGTATGCATTCTAATTGCTATGCACATATGGATGTTGGAATGGAATGTAGACTGAGACATTTGGGTTTAGATTTGTAGGACCCCTTTAGGTATCAAATATAAAAATAAAAAAAAAATGTGATTAAATATTGTATTTTGGCCTTTACTACTATACCCCATAGAAACGCATTGAGTAATACATTCAAAATTGATTAAAAAGAAGGTTTTGAATTGTCTGTCATATCTAGGAGACATAAGAAAGCTCAGGAAATATGTGTTTTTTTGGACACATTTAACCCATTATTTTTGTTGCCACAAAACTACCTCCATTCTTCCGTTCATTTGAATGGGTTACCTTCAGACGAGTCCTGTGACACTAGTGGGGGTCGTAGAGCAAAACGAAAGTCTCATCTTTCCATAGAGTGGTCATCTTAGTTGGTAGGCCAAACCGTTCGGACGCTACAGACGTTTTCGTGAGAAGACCGAAGCCCGGGATGTCTCATGGTCTGACAAACACCGATGTAGCTCGGCCCCCTTCCACCGGAGGAGCGGAACGCTGACATAGGCGGACGAGGTGGATTAAGACACAGCCCATGCAAATATCTCCATCTTAAACTAACCGATTTTCATGGGGATTTTGTTATGATGCTACTTAGATTGACGCACAGGTGCATCACTAGACTCTTAACGATTACGTTGGCGGAATTTATATTTTGGGGAAAGTATCCTATTCCTTCCTCAAATATCATTTTTAGTTTGACTTCTCCAAACTCCACTGTACTTCACTGTGGGCTAGAGGGGGGGAGGAAATAGTTTGGAGAAGGAGCAAGAGCAGGAAGGGAAGTAGCCAGCTGTCACTTAGGCTGCACATGGATTCACTTATTCCTGTCCTCAGTCAAGGGTTAATCCCGTGTTGACTGTCCCATCAGGCTTTTGCATAAGAGGACGACATCACAGCCCCACAAGGGATTGGACATCCCAGGCTCCCGGGCAGGGACACGTGGGACTGAAAGGCTTAATACCCTTATGTAAAGTGGAACTGTAATACACATCAGCTGCTGTCTGCAGAATGGCTATTAAAAGTGTGGATTTCCCTGGTATTGTGCGTAGAATAGCAGAAACCATCCAGCCCAGTCAGAGTCATCATCATAGCCGTTTAACACTTTGGCCATGAAAGGAGAGGAGAGGCAGGACAGTCCCTCCATGGCAATCTCCCTTGATCATGGATAAGAACTAAAACCCTCCCTGCCTGTTAAGTAGGCAGCGGGATCCTATAAGCTTCCCTGCGGGGCCACTGTAAAGTGTAAACTATAGTCCATTTGTGGACTGACCCCGAACTTCAGTAGGCCCGCGAGCTAAAAGTGTGTTTCTGTGCATCTCTTTTCCTCCACCTGCTCCTCTCTGCTTGCCAGCAGTGACAAATGGGAGCTGCGGAGGTCAGGCGATGGCTGTAGGCCGTCTGTCTGGCCCAGGGCCAAGTCTGTAGAGTTCACTGTCCCCAATGGGAATCCACTGGGTCAGTTCTGTTGTGGTTCTTGAATTAGCATGTGCATAATCTTAGGTACAATCCCTCTATGGCTAAATCAAGACGAGATTATCAAACGGCTCGGTTTAGGGACATGACATCCTATACCCCCTCACAGTACATTTACAAAATAAGTACCGTACTCCCCTAAAATGATATAGTACACTGTTTGGTAAAAGAGGGAAATATAGTATAGCCTGCAAAATGGAGTGCCTTAGTTGGGTTTAGAACAGTGTGCCTTTATGCAATGTCTCCTTTGGACATAATCCCAAAACCCAGCCCATTCCAGTTGTTTTCTTTTTAGATTTGCATATTTACATGTAAGTAAAATTTGTTACTTAGTATTTCAAGAACATTCTGGGACCACCGTTGCCTTAGTACTCACCAGTTGACCAACATGGCTGCGTTATTGTCTGCAATGAATGGAAGTTCCCCATAAACGCTCCAAAATCCTTGCAATAAAATCCACCAAAGGTACATGTTCATTCCTCTATGAGTCTCATCGGGCTCCATGCATCAATAGCAAACAGTCCGGATGGAGGATCGGTCCCCAGTCGGTCGCTCGCTCGCTCGAGGCGGAGAGAGGCTGGGAGTCATGGGTGTCTCCCCGGTGGGCCGAGAAGACGCCGGCTAGCTGGGGCTTCTGGGGCTGGAGACATGGTGCCTGCGTTGGCTCTGCGTCCTTTTGGCTCACAGAAACACAAACTTCCCATGGGGCACCAGGTCAGCCCCCCTCCATCACACCCCTGGGAGAATTGTGATTAACTAGGAGCTAAGGTGTGCAGGTATCTGTCCGTCAGTCGCTGGAGATTTGGTAGTGTCGCGTCCTTGTCGAGTGCGCGAGGCCAGAGCACAGCAGAGCAGAGCCGAGCTGAGTGAGTGGGCAGGACTGAGCTAGCGTTTTCCCTGATGGCAGGATGCAGATTGTGACAGGGGATTAGTGAGATACAGAAATCGGATTTTGCCTGGAGAACGCAGCAGTCATCAGTGGATTTTCTATAGTTTATCAGGCTCCGGCTGTGGGAAGCTGGAAAGGATTTTTTATAAAGCTTCAAATGCAATCTTCAGTTGGTTAACAGGATATCTTTTTTTTTTTTCCTCTCCGCTTTTTTACCACTAAACATTTACCTCACACAACAACTGTCACATTATTGAGTGTAAAACATATATATTTTAGCGACACCATTTTCTATCATATTTTATTCATCTGCATAGTTATTTTCTTAGATAATTATATTTGTTGCCGATTGTTGCATCCTTGTCATGTGTTTTTTTTTTATATAACGCTTAAATGCATTTTTGCATTTAATGCATATTATAAAGTTCGATAAAATTATCAAATATATAATACAATTATATAAAAATGCAGGATGACTTAGCGATTCACTATGTCCTACTGTATATCTCCATCATTGTTACCACCGCAATAATTCATTTATTTGTCCCACCGTCCTCTAAACCAACAGGACAGTACACCGTCATGATGTGTCACTTCTACCTGAAGAGGAAGATTGGTTACTTTGTCATTCAGACCTACATGCCCTGCTTCATGACCGTGATCCTGTCCCAGGTGTCCTTCTGGCTCAACCGTGAATCTGTACCAGCCAGGACCGTTTTTGGTTAGTATGACCTCAACACAACCAGTTGGATCAACTCTAGCTAAAAGTGTACTTTCAACTCAAAACGGACACTATGTGTTGCCCCGTCACCCAACACATACACTCATCACAATTTTCATGAATCCTGTTAGATTTTTTATTTAAACCTTTAGTTGGCCCGATAAGTCATTGAGAACACATTATCTTTCACAATAACGACCTGGTTAAACTACAATGATCTGTATCATCCATGATGACGCCAATTTGAAATAGATTTTCAGGCAATTATAGACATCACAGGTGATGACCACCTTTCTCTTGTCCCTAGAAAAAAACGGAATGTCTACAGCAGGGTTCCCTAACTGGCGGGTGATTTTATTTGTTTTCTGAGCAAAAATAAAGGCATTGTTTTTTTAATACTTTTATTTATTTATTGTTGGAAATAAGACTGTAAAAACACCAGCAAATCAGCTCTAAGTGATTTTAATTTTGAAAATCTATTCCAAAGTATTCTCACCCATAAAATTACAATTTGTAAGTCGCTCTGGATAAGAGCGTCTGCTAAATGACTTAAATGTAAATGTAATAATAGAGAAGACACACTACATGACCAAAAACAGTATGTGGACACCTCATCGAATATCTCATTCCAAAATCATGGGCATTAATATGGAGTTGGTACCTGCTATGCTGCTATAACAGCTTCCACTCTTCTGGGAACATTGCTGCGGGGACTTGCTTCCATTCAGCCACAAGATGCATTAGGCCTGGCTCACAGTCGGCGTTCCAATTCATCCCAAAGGTGTTCAATGGGGATGAGGTCAGGGCATTGTGCAGGCCACTCAAGTTCTTCCACACCAATTTCGACAAACCATTTTTGTATGGACCTCTCTTTATGCACGGAGGCATTGTCATGCTGGAACGGGACTGAAACAGGACTGTTGCCACAAAGTTGGAAGCACAGAATCGTGTAGAAGGTAATTGTATGATGTAACGTTAAGATTTCCCTTCACTTGAACTAAGGGGCCTAGCCCAAACCATGAAAAACAGCCCCAGACCATTATTCCTCCTCCACCAAACTTTACAGTTGGCACTATGCATTCGCGTCTCCAGTCCAATGGCGGCAAGCTTTACACCACTCCAGCTGACGCTTGGCATTGCGCATGGTGATCTGAGGCTTGTGTGCTCGGCCATGGAAACCCATTTCATGAAGCTCCCGATGAACAGTTCTTGTGCTGACGTTGTTTCCAGAGGTAGTTTGGAACTCGGTAGCGAGTGTTGCAACTGAGGACAGATGATTTTTACACGCTACGCACTTCGGCACTCGGCGGTCCCGTTCTGTGAGCTTGTGCGGCCTACCACTTCGCGGCTGAGCTGTTGTATGACGGTTCCACATTGAAAGTCACTGAACTTTTCAGTAAGGCCATTCTATTGGCAATATTTGTCTATGGAGATTGCATGGCGGTGTGCTCGCTTTTATACTCCTGTCTGCAAATGGGTTTGGCTGAAATAGCAGAATCCACTAATTTGAAGGTGTGTCCACATACTGTTGTAAATACTGTATGTTATTGAATACAAATGTAGCAATGTTTGAAATTATTATGTTTATGTGAAATATTATACTTGTTTGGTCTTCTTGCGGTCAATTTGCAGTCTACAAATGATTTGTAATTATGTTCCGGCCCCCTGACCATCCGCTCAAGAACAAATGTGCCCGCGGCTGAATGTAGTTGATGATCCCAAAATGTCTACAGCTTCCACACGTCACTACAGATTATGTCAACCACTCGATTCCCAAACACTAAATACTATATTACAACCTGTTGCTCACTCATCATACATGGGTAGGGTTCATTAGGCAGAGAATGAAAGAAAACGGACTGAAACAGGGAGGGACTACATGGCCGTGTCCAATTAGTAACTCTTATTGCATTTTTTCCATAGCAAAACGTTTGAAAACCTTTTCCACTGTGTGCCCTAATGAACATGACCTCTCTGCTTTTCTACCAGGTGTCACTACAGTGCTGACTATGACTACTCTCAGTATCAGCGCTCGCAACTCGCTGCCTAAGGTGGCCTACGCCACAGCCATGGATTGGTTCATCGCTGTGTGCTATGCGTTCGTCTTCTCCGCGCTTATCGAGTTTGCCACCGTCAACTATTTCACCAAGAGGAGCTGGGCGTGGGATGGCAAGAAGGCCATGGAGGCTCAGCACCCAAAGGTGAGTCCATGGAGGGTCCCAGCACGTATCCCACTATTGAAAAGGGATAGAGAGCTATGGTCGTGTTTTTGGGATGACGTGATGGAAACGTTGACGCTGTACATGCATAATAATTACTGACAGAAATCGTTAAGTTAAAATAAAAATAAAACGTTTCGCCCCGGTTTGTGTGGGTCTACGTGTAACACGGACTATTTGTATCCATCCAACACAAATAGTACCGTATTAAATATTAAATGATACATTTTAAATGTTTTATCTCAACAGAAAAGGGACCCTATGGTGCTTTCTAAGAAGCCCAACAACGTCTGTACAGCAGGAGTGAACTACACCCCCAACATCACTAAGGATATCTCTATCTCCACCATCTCCAACAGCACCTCCATACAACTGAGATCGTCTGAAACGGAAGTCCTGGACCCCAAGAAAACCTACAACAGCGTGAGCAAAATCGACAAAATGTCCCGGATAGTTTTCCCTGTCCTATTTGGAACCTTTAACCTAGTGTACTGGGCTACTTACCTCAACAGAGAACCGGTCATCAAAGGAGTCAACATTTTGGCTCCAACATAGTGTCTTTGTCAAACACACGACCCTACCTTCAACCATATTGGCCTACAAACTGCTAAAAAAAAATGCTACTGTGTCCCAAAGGATGGGAGATGTCATGGGTTCTGTCTTTCTCATACTGTCATTTGCATGAAGCTTTTAGAGAGATACTCTAACCATCTTTGCCTTGATGTTCCCTCTTTATACCTACTGTACATTGCTTTAATTCAACAATGACATTTTGAAAGTGAAAATCAATGGCATTTTGAAAGTGAAACTCGACAAGGACCTTTTGAAATGCTGCAGTGTGGACATTTGTCCTGGCCTCAAATGAATTGAAAACGGTCATGGCAATTATGGTGTTGTTTATAACCCTGTCATCTTGAAGAATAGGAGACTGAGAAACACATGCTGTGTTAGTAGTATAAAGTAAGATAGGGGAAGCTAGGCTGTTACGGAAAGTGGCGAATAATGATTTTTCAGTGTAATTTCCAGTCAACTTGTAAAGTTTGTTTAATACTGCAGACAAATCTCTCTTATCTCTATTGGATACCTACGTTGTTATACTTTTGTCATTTTTGCCCATCTCACATGTACTGTTTGTACAATTTAAAATGTTACTATTTCTTACCTCTATATAATGTACAGATTAATAATTTTTGACAAACGTGGGTCTAACTGTGGAGACAGAGGCCAAATAAGCTGGCAAGATACAACGCTGTGATGTAATTGATGGTACAGTCTAATCCACCTAGGTGAAAGTGCACAGTCGGAACATTCTAATCATTACCAAGTTATAAAATGGTTGGTTGATTAGGTCTGACTTTTTCAATTGCAATGAAAGTGTTTTCCCTAAGCTAGAGGGAGTGGATGCCTACTTTGAAGTATTGAGCTGCCCTTTGGTGTGAAAGATTGAACTCATGTACTGTAACAGGATATGTTTTCAGGGTCGTGTTCCTTAGGCATCAAATGGGGGGGGGAAACGGACTGAAACAGGGAGGGACTTCCTGGATTTGTCCAGTAAGAAACACTTATTTTCATTTACCGTTTCAAAACATTTTGCTACACTTTGCCCTACTGAACACAAGCCCTCCTACACTGCTGTCCTATCCTCATTGTGTCATGACCAGATTGGCCCCAGTCCCCGAAGTCCGCTAGGATCTAATTAGCCTGGGATAATGAGCTTGTACCTGTTAAACACTATCTGATATGGCCCCTGGAGAGAGAACCAACCACATGGGACCGACCACCCACCCTCACCCCAGGCCCAGGCGCTTTGTTCCGGGTACGGGAAGGAGAGCATGTGGGTATGGCTCTGGGGCATGGTGCCTCTGTGGTAACACCTACTTCTTGTTACAGACTCAAGAGACCGAGAGACTATCTTTTTTTTAAAGAGAGAAAGAAGAATAATGGATGAAACAAGAAAGAATAAGTTTGTTCTTCAAGGTCACCATACTGGGAAGAAAAAAGAATCCCTATTTCAGTAAAAGATGGAGATACATCCTATATGTAACAAGCTGTTCCTTAGAATCATATAAACTCGTCGACACAGCATGTACAGAGAGAGACTAGATGGATAATTATGGATATGATATTGGTGACGGATGGATACTTTAAATGTCACTGACGTTACAGTTCTCATTAAAGTATCATGTTGTAGATAATGCAATAACTACATGTATTATTATTATTATTTTATATTCAAATCTCCTAGGCAACAAAGACATTCTTCATGTATATAGAGGCAGTGACTAAAATGCTTCTTTATTTGTATGTCTCTATGTGACATCTTGTGTTAAAGGAATAATCCACCAAAAAATAACTTGTATGTCTTTTTTTCATTAGTCCACTATTGACACAGTCCCAAAATTGTTTTGCATGTCAGCAATCATGTTTTCAAGATTAAGGACTTTCACAAAGTAAATTGCCACTAGCCACACCATTACATGCTCTCATTCCAATACAAATCAAACCTATTTAAAGTAATTTCAGATACATTATATTAATTAGTTATGTGTACTATTCTCCTTGTACCAGTGTAAATGTGTACATAATTTGAGGTTGCAGTGAAATGTTTTAATTTTGTTAAACACTTGACAATGAAGCATCCCTCTGAAAGAAAATCCACCAATCAGACTTAAAGTACATCTTAAAGGGGACAAATGGTACATGACCCCATGGAGGTGTCATGTATGAGCTATCCCTTGTCACTAATAGCAACTAGCAAAGGATGGGAGAGGAAGGGACTGCACTGGTGACTCGATGGATTACAGAAATACTGGCCCATGAGGTCCTGTTGTGTAGGGAGAGAGAGGACTGATTCCATCCCATCAGTCACTGTGGCAGCCACATCTGCCATACATCTGTTTGTCAAGGATTTAGTTCCGCTTAAGTTGCTTTTCCATTCAGGAGCCCTGTGTGCTTCCCTCCAATTTAAGCCCTAACTGATGACAAATGGTGGTGCTCCTATGCAGTGGACAGCTGCGGTGCGTGTTAGCAGGCAGGGAGAAATGTAAAATTGCAATGCTACGCTGAGAAAAAGACACATGATAGCTCATCGATATGAGGACGTAGCTTAGCATAGTGCATACACTACCACCCATGTGTGTGTCTGATGCATCAATGGATTATGTGAATAAAAAGTGTCAATAAATGTATGTACATTATTTGATTAAATTAGTACACTGAAATCGCTTTTTACCATATTATTAGATTCTGTTTTCAGGGGGGAGAAATTATCAAATAGAATGGATGGTTTTCAGTCACAGTAGCCTATATCCTCTGTGAATGCATGTTGCATGTAGATAGGCTATACAGTAGCCTAAATCAGGCTACTTGTATTACACAGTAAAGCCACACAATCCATCTATTTGAATCAAACCTGTGAGACAGCAAGGAAGAATACTTCCTGATTCAGATGTATTTATATGTCATGAACATCTTTCAAAATGCATTAGCTTGACAAAATGGGAGAGATGTGTGCTTGCTTTCTAATTGGTGTGGGATTATAATATGCATCCAGGGAAAAATAAGCCTCTCTCTCCCTCTCCTGGCTCCACACACGGGAAACTGCTATTTCCTACTAGGGCAGATTATATCTTGGGTCTGAGACATCAAAAGGTAAATCCACTGTACAGTATTATTCCACTGGCATACAGACCAGCCTGGTCTCATAGACAAGATGTAACATAGTAAATGAAAACCTGGGACACAAATTAGTATGATATGTTGTGTTTGGTATAAGACAGATGGTTACTTAAAGCAAAACCAAAAGTAAGGTGGTTGGTCGGGGGGGATGAGTAGGTGTATAACGAGAATGTCTAGCAACCAAAGGTTGTGAGCCGAATCTCATCATGGAGAATTTGAGCTAATTAGCTATTTTCAA
Organism: Salvelinus fontinalis; assembly: GCF_029448725.1. Lineage (NCBI taxonomy): Eukaryota > Metazoa > Chordata > Actinopteri > Salmoniformes > Salmonidae > Salvelinus > Salvelinus fontinalis. The sequence goes on from NC_074705.1 coordinate 12,537,037, forward strand.
CTACTTACTACTTTTCAACTACTTTGCAGCTACTTAGCAGCTACTTAGCATGTTAGCTAACCTTAACCGTTTTAGCTAACCCTAACCCCTAGCCTAGCTAACGTTAGCCACCTAGCTACCTAGCAAGAATTCGTAACATACCGAACGTTTTACAAATCCGTAACATATTGTACATTTGAAAAAGCGTAACATTTTGTATGTTTTGTAAATTCGTAACATATAATAAGAATTGTAATTTGTAGGATATCATACAAAATGGGTGGTGGACATTCACTAATTAATACATACCATATGAAACAAACATATCATACCAAAAACAGTATATCAGATTTACGCACAGAATAATGTGAAATGCTCTGTTACCAGGTTGGACAGACAGATATAGTAGCCCTAAATTGCAATAGTGCCGCCAGCCGAATGGAAGTGGTCTGGCTTCTCAGTGCAAACTTCCTCACGTTTTGTTGATTATTTTATAGGTTTAATCGAAAGTAAAGGATACTAAAAACGAACGCTACCAACACGAAGTGGGCAATAGCATTATGTGTCAGGGTTTAGCCTGCGATAGTTAACTGTACATTTTTTGTGTATCCTAAAAACAGGGAGAGCATGAATTTGGTTGGGAAAGCATTGTAGGCAACCAGCCTTTTCTCAGAAAGGGAGCTACTTTGCGAGGATATGGTGCCATTTTCCATGGCTTTCTGCTTGAAATGTATCAAGTGATAATTTATCTGAAAGTAAAAGCGTTTTATAGCAATATTGCTAATGATATGTGATCTAAGGAGCTACAATTTGCAATGAAAATCGTGTGAAAGTGAATAGGCTAGTCAAAGTTAAGATGTTGCTTGCGTACTTTAATGTTAAAGGCTTTTTACGAGTCTCGTTCTGTAGGTAGACGCCCTACTGTACCTTGTGAACGATAACGTCATCATGTCGGTGCATAAACTGGTTACTGTAATTGAATGGAACGGAAGGAGGTGGGGTGCTGCTGCTGTTTAAGACATTGATCGTTGACGTTGCAAAGAAGGACCCGAGCGGCTCAAACAATCTCGGCGACTTCCGAACGCGGATGAATTCAACCTAATCCATGGTCGACTATCAGGAGATTTGATGGATTTCCAATAAGAAACTATACTCGGGGTGCATAGTTCCAGTTTATATGTACCGCTCCTTCTCCCTGGCTCCCTCTACTCACCGCTCTAACAACGCAGAAGTCTCCACCGTCTTCATCATAAGTCATTTTCATGAACAATGACAACCAAGTTGCTGGTGTCTTTCTTACTTCTGTCAGTCCAACGGGTGCGGTAAGTCTCTTGACTGGTATGATAATGGGTGTTGTTTTTACATTGTCGAAATGTGAATTGTGGTAAAATGAATTAAATCAATTAGAGCCTATTATGTGCTGTGTATGTCGCGCGCGTCTTTGATACGCAACAACACCGACGCGCTTGCAGAGAATTAATTGAACTTCATATTCATTGTTTGGCCAAATAGCTATTTATACTTAGCATTTGCATTATTCATTGTCGAACGTGTTTTCATATTAATAGTATATTCTATCACATAAACAATAGGTAGCCTAAGTAGTTACATTCTGTAGGTAGCCTAGTTTAATTACTGTATGTAAGACCGGGAACGTCCGCTGTAAAATTGTTTTGTGTTGAGATGTGTATGATTTTGGATTATATATTTTTTCTGTTCAATAAATGACCGATTTCAGTTTAAAGTTTGGGTTCATCTGCGCTTGTGATGCACTGAATTCAAAAACCTAGGCCTGTAAGACTATTTGTAATGCATGAATTATAATCTAATGTCAGTGATTTTGAGGAGTTTGTTTTTATTAATAAAGCGAACTTCTATTTTCTATTATGTTTAGTTCCGACCCAGACCCAAGGGACTACGATGGGGACTATGAGGACACTACTGTCAATCAGATGCTGGCTCCCAAAAACCACCAGGCCGAGGCAACGCTCATATTAAATAACTTACTTAAGGACTACGACAAGACACTACGCCCTGATATTGGAGGTGAGTTACATTTGTGTATTTTTTACTGCGGATATTATAAAAACTTTCAACGGGGTGTCTAAATTGCTTTGGTGATACGCGCACCTTCAATGGCTATGGCGAAGCGCGCTGTCCATGGTGTTGAAAGGGCCTCCTCGGGCGCGGTGCTCGCTCACTGGTGGTTTTGTGCGTGTTTTTTCCACCAACACGCTCAGATCTTCACCTGACAACCTAATCAACCAAGCAGGAGTGGGAAATCATTCCAGATAAACAGATACACATTTTGGCAGCCTATTTGTTTACCGGTACATGGTCAACCCAGATTACAGGAATAATAGTAGGTCATTAACGATGAGTGGGGCACTGTATTGTACAGTAGTCCTAGGTTAGTTTCCGTGACACAACCCTCTCCGCACATGGCCCTTGTTGATTACAAATGGAATCTAGATGAAAGGCAGTTGTCAGAAACTGAATGCTGGTCATAAAATATTAACATTTGCACTTGAGGATAACATTCAGCCAAGGACAGATTCATGATATTTATGTTAATTATCTCGGTTGTAAACTGAGTTATTCCCTCAAGGCTGTCTTCATACAGTAGACACATACTGTTTCTCTTAGCTTCCTGAGTCTGACAACTAAATGATAGAACTATACTGAACAAAAATATAAACGCAACAATTTATTGATTTTACTGAGTTACAGTTCATATGAGGAAATCAGTCAATTAATTAAATTAATTAGGCCCTAATCTATGGATTTCACATGACTGGGAAGACAGATATGCATCTGTTGGTCACAAAATAGGCCTCACAATGGGCCTCAGGATCTCGTTATGGTATTTTTGTGCATTCAAATTGCCATCGATAAAATGCAATTGTGTTCCCTTACGCCTGCCCATACCATAACCCAACCGCCACCATGGGGCGCTATGTTCACAACGTTGACATCAGAAAACTGCTCGCCCACACGCCATACACATGGTCTGCGGTTGTGAGCCTGGTTGGATGTACTGTCAAATTCTCAAAAATGACGTAGGAGACCGTTTATGGTAGAGAAATGAACATTCAATTCTCTAGCAACAGCTCGGGTGGACATTCCTGCAGTAAGCATGCCAATTGCATGCTACCTCAACTGCACATTTTAGAGTGGCCTTTTAATGTCACCAGCACAAGGTGCACCTGTGTAATGATCATGCTGTTTAAACAGCTTCTTGATAGGCCACACCTGTCAGGTGGATGGATTATCTTGGCAAAGGAGAAATGCTCACTAACAGGAATGTATACAAATTTGTGTACAACATTTTTGAGAATTAAGCTTTTTGTGCGTATGGTAAATTTATTAGGTATTTTATTCCAGCTCATAAAACATAGGACCAACACTTTACATGCTGTGTTAATAATGTTGTTCAGCGTACATACAGCAGGAGCATAATTCAATACAATCATTTGATGAATATGATAATGAACGCCACCACTGTTTCATTTGTATTCACTATTCTAAAAGTTTCACATGTACATATAATCGTGGCAACTAAGAACCACATCTTGCGGTGTCCATGAGATACATTGCATGATGATGTCAGGGGCAGATTGATCATCTGGCAATTCTAGCAAATGCCAGATGGGCTGAACCATTTTGTAGATAGGTGTACTGGTCAAAATTGACACACACCATTAAAAAAATAATTAAAAAAAAATATATATATATGAAAAAGGTCACATGGCCGGCGGCCCATGGGCCTGTTAACACTTTTTAATTTCTCTGCTACACTATTTTGTAATGAGCCTTTGGCTGATCAGTGGGCAACAGCCAACCCCCCCTACCAAGATTGTCCGGCCTGGTTTTCTGATAGGCTGAGCTGAGGCCATGCAAACACATTCAAAGTTAAATTCGGCATAACCAAAGATACCTGCTCCTACTCTGTCATCAGTTAGACAGCCAATATTATGGATCATAAAAAACAGAAAGAGCGCATTCTACATTGTCAACTCATTCAAACGTAATTTTGGAGGGGCAACTAAAACCATGATATGGTCAAAGATTAAAGCGCATCATCCTCATGATTCCTGTAATGAAAGTGTCTGCCCTGCCCATGTTTCACTGGGGCCTGCCTTTGTGATGACCAAGCCACTCTCCTCTCCCACCATGCACTCGAGAGAAAAATATGTTCTGATTGTATAACATTTCAAAATGCAATTGCGGGAAAAACACTGCTTTGGAAGCTTCGTCCCATTGTCCCAGTCGAGGAGAGCGTCAGCTTTCTGTAGGTGTGATTGTTCTTTCTCAAATCTCAATATTCACCTCAATAGCAACTATTTTACGACCAAGGTATTTGATATGGCTTTGACATATGGAGCGGCATGTGCGAAATACACACTGGCCATTGCGAGGGCCTACAGCTGCAACGTGTTTTTGTAACGCTCAATGTACTGTTGGATGAATACATGGCTACTAGCAGTGGGCGTTATATTTAGAGTTAGCCATCTAGTTAATAAGCTTTGAGTTTCTACTTCCTCAGGAGTTGAACCCCAAAGTAATTAGCCGATGATATTGGTGCACAACATTTTTTAGAAATTCAGGAGTCCTATTTTGACAGTAGAATATGTAAACTATAGGCTAGTTGTCATACCAAAATGCATGACAATCACTGTGTCAGGTTGCACATCAAAATATATTGAATCATCCCTGATTGGATGTATTAGATGATGTGTTGGATGAAACAACATATTACTTGATTACCTCAGTAGTCTATTTATAACACTTCTTAATAAATCACTATGAATGACTTCATAAGATGATTGCTCATGATTTGGTTCCGACCAAATCTGGGGCTGGTGCCACCAACTGTAAAAGGTAGTGGCACCAGTTACACCATGGGATAATGTTAGTAATTAGTAATTGATACTTAGGGTATGTGTTGATTCAGGGGAACACACATGACATGCTCTAATTTGCAATATATCCTAAGTCATTAGCGTGGCTTTTATAACGTATAAAGCTTAAAGGAATAATCACCTTAAAATTGTATTTTGGTAAAAAAAAATGTTTTTATTAGTCCACAGTTGATACAGTTCCATAATGTTTTGCATGTCAGCAATCACGTTTTCAAGATATAGAACTTTCAAAAAGCAAATCGTAATTTGCCACCATCATCATGAGGATGTGGCAAGTGACAGTTTGCTTTGAGTTGGTAGTGCACTCAGTGATGTGGCTGGTGTGGATAAAATACCAGGACCAAATTTCTGTCCCAGTCCGCACATTTTTGCATGTAGGGGTTTTACAGTAATGTCTGAAGGTCAGATGTAATGTATTACAAATAGGGCCAAATGTACTCTTTATTCTAGTTGTATTATGTATTATTATCTCTTATTCATGTGGCCATGTAAACCACATATTTACTGTAGACATATGCTCTTTTTGAATGATGTACAATGCCATAATATGCATTGTATATTCATAAACATGTATGAATATATTACATGCCTGTTATACAAGCCGTATACTACAATGCTTTGCACCTTGGAACATTGTAATCCCTGAGTTCAGAGCTCCAACATCACCTCACAGATTATGGATATTGATGCATCTCCCGTTTCAGCTCACATGGGGGAAGTGGCTGCTTTTGTGTCCTTATTATGTCAGCTTCCTTTTGGGTTGTCAGGGGATCCTAAGCAAAGTGGGTCAGAATATTATTCCTCAGCATGCCAAGATGATGCACCACCCAGTTTGGGAATCACACCACGGTACATCAGCATCAAACTCAGGAAGTAGCATTCCTCACGTGGCACTCCTCCAGCGCAGGCACGGGCACAGTGGAGAGTTCAGAGGGATTCATTCACAGAGAACAGAGTTGAACCTCGGCTGCTTCTCTACAGCTCTATGGGGCTAGGCTGGATGTGTTGGGCTATGTTTGATGACTGACAGGGCATATCCGCTTGAAAGATGTAAGTCACGGGTTTATTTCCAGGTTGAAGGGTGTGAGAGTGTGAGTAACACTTGATGCTGCTAATTGTCTGAGTGGCGTGGCCACCCGCTGCCAGCTGTTGTAGCACATGGGAAAGTGTTACGTTCATCAGACACGTACCTACACCAGTCTGTTTGTGTGTGTGTGGACTTGTTTTCCTATTTGTCTGGACCAGAATGTCCTGACAAGACAGGAAGACAAGAACAATTCTGAAAAGTCAGGACATTTTGCATGCCCTGAAAAGTTATAATGCTATTTTAGGTTTAAGGGTTAGGTTTAGGGTTAAGGTTAGGGTTAGGTTTAGAGTTAGGGTTAGGATTTCTAATGGGAAAACATATTTACTTCACAAAAAGTTCTGACAAGTAACTAAAACATGGCTTATATATATATATATATCGTGTGTGTGTTTTAGTGTGAGAGAGAGAGAGCATGCTTGCCTGTGTGTGAGTATGGCATGTGAAGGTGTGCGTGAGGGTGTTTGCATAGAGTGGGTGGGTGGGTAAGAGGAGATCCTCACTCCAGTCTATCTTTTTGAAGTATGAATTAACATCCCCGGCATTAGTCAGGCTGCTGTTGGAAATGATTGAAGAGGGACTTTGATTTCTGACAAAACGCAGGTGCATCACTTTTAAACATAAATTGCTCTCAGACACGAATGGATTTAAAATGAATGCGGCTGCTCTTCTCTGAACATCCCTGTTCCTGGTGGCCGATTTGTTCAACGGAAATGCTTATCCCCTCCCAAAGATGCATTTTAAACATTAGTTATACATTTTCATCTATGACAATAACTATGGAGGGGGGTAGCACTGCTGTAGTTTAGCACAATGCAAAGTTTGGCCCCACGTTGAGTTTGAACCATTTTCATAATCACACCATCCCGATTCACAATGAAAACAATCCAAGGCCAACACTCATTTTTCTTTCTGACTTTGGATGGCACTTATTCAGGGAGATGAACCTTGCTCACCCAGACACAATGCTCGACTGGCTGTAGAGCACAGAACAGCACACCCACTACTCATTTCCACTGACCCATTTCCACTGGGTCAGATGTGACTGCACAGCCTCCACATTTGCCCTTGGCAAATGTCTTCAGACTATCTCTTCAGAATGGAGATTCCAGCGCTAAAGCTGCATTGGCTGGATCACAATCAGATGGAATCTGTTTTAGATGTTTCGGCAAGGTTGGCTGGAGAAGTGGTGCAACTTTACCTGGATTGTGTAGACTGTTTTTGACTTTATGCTATTGGACGGTATTGCAATTGATTTTCTTGTGCTGTTTGTAGGGCTATCAGGCATTAATATCCTTGATGATCGCTATGTATTCTTCCAGAGCCATTATCCGCGGTTTTAAGTGATGTCATCAGAGACACAGAACCCAGTTTTCTATCAAGAAGTTTTTTTGAACAGAGGGCCACAAAATTGGTCTGGACATTTCATCTACTCAGGTTTAGTAAATGGACAACGGTCAGAGAGTAGTAAACTTGTAGAATCTTAAAGGCTTAGCTTGACTGCACTAGATAGTCTCAGTCCTCTCGCAAAATCCAGTTTGCTATTTAAATTGATTTCAGAAGAAGGGGCCCACAGAATTGGTCTTGTCATTGTATCTACTTCTGGTGTAGTAGATGGATAATGGCCGTAGATTAGTAGACTTTTAGAATACTATAGGCTTAGCTTGGCTAATCTGGGAAAACTCAGTCCTCTCAAGCTTCTCCACAGTGACACATTGACGCAACCTTTCAGCAGACAGGGAATACCTGATACCCCTTTCTCTATTTTAAGCCCCCTGAAATTTCATTAGATTAGATCACCCACCGGAGAGGAGAGCCGAGATTCCCAGACAGACACTCAATTAAATGGAACCCACATCTGATCAGGGGAGCACTCATCTCTGACTCCTCATTTAGTTCCACCATGGCCATCCCCACTTCCTGAATCTAGCAGGTGCCCAGAGAATCATGCAATACTTTGATTGGTTTGATACGGGCACTGCTGAGGTGCAAGGGTGTGAATGGAGGTTATCCTTATGGATGTTCAACTTCTTAAGTGTCTTCCACCCTCCCATTGTTAGGGATTACTAGGGTGTTTAAGGGGGGAATACAAATGATTATTTCCACAGTTGAAATGCAAAGGGCTTTGGAACCAGCTCAGTGTAATCCCCAGACTTTGTCAGAATCTACTGTGAAATATACAGTATAATACTAATGGAAGCAACAGTTTCTGACGATTTTAATGCACAGCTAATCTTTATTCATTTTTTTTTTTATGAAAGAGGGGATGTAATATGGAACTGAATATGCTTCAGGGTGGGTGGTGGGGTGTGTGGGGGGCCTCTGTCTGTCTGTCTGTCTGTCTGCCTGCCTGCGCTGCTTACTCTTTACATTCCCCATCTGGCATTTTAGAATGTGTAAGACGAAACATCTTTAAAACAGTACTTTCAAAGTTCTTGACATTTTCCGGATTGATTTGCCTTCATGTCTTAAAGTAATGATGGAGTGTCATTTCTCTTTGCTTATTTGAGCTATTCTTGCCATAATATGGACTTGGTCTTTTACCAAATAGGGCTATCTTCTATATACCAACCTTACCAAGTCACAACACAACTGATTGGCTCAAACGCATTAAGAAGGAAAGAAATTCCACAAATTAACTTTTAACAAGACACATATGTTAATTGAAATGCATTCCAGGTGACTACCTCATGAAGCTGGTTAAGAAAGTTCCAAGAGTGTGCAAAACTGTCATCAAGGCAAAGGGTGGCTACTTTGAAGAATATAAAATATATTTCGATTTTTGGTTACTACATGATTTCATGTTTTATTTCATAGTTCTGATGTTTTCACTATTATTCTACAATGTAGAAAAACCCTTGAATGAGTAGCTGTGTCCAAACTTTTGACTGGTACTGTATATCAACCAACTTGTCCCACTTCTGGACCGTACAAGATTGATGCTATAAATTACCCACAGACACATCGAGGAAACAACCTCACTGGTCATATCAGGCAACTGAGCATCCATCTTGGATTCCCCTCCATCAGAAAATAACAGCAATCACTCAACCTAATGTCACCTGTTTCCCATCAGATGAAGTTCAGCCATCTCCTCCGGCTCTACAGTGATCAGGTTAGCAGGAGCCACAATGGCAGGACCTGAAACAGAACCACACATCCTAATGAAGATAGGATCGCCAGAGGTGCACAATACATGTTCAAAGTCAAAGGGCCTGGTGGATGAATAGGCTATTAACCCATTCCCTGTGCTATCGTTAAAGGAACGCTCAGCAATTTAGCCGGGCCATTCACAAACATTGGAACCGAGCAACAGATTAATTTGCTATTGCTTTCTCCTCCCAAAGCAGCCCCATATACTCATGCTATTTGGTGCGTAATTGGTGAGATTAGATCGAAATACATGTCCCAAAACATGGTTTCCCCAGTCTGTCTACTTTTCAAGAAAATGGCCTAATAAGTCTTGTTAGGGACCCTAACAAGACATGGGGAGCGGATGAAAATCAATTCAATGGTTAGAGGCAACATGAAATTATGTTGAGATGATGTGGACTTGGGTCCCTAATTCAATCAATTGCAGATAAAGGAGAAAACACATTGCAGGTTCACTCAAAATGTTAGTCAGAGGCTGCGGTTTGACAGGCAGCCAAAACAGACCAATCAAATCAGCTCTGACAAAGATCTGATGTGATTGGCCAAAAGACCAATTTGTGGAAAAACAACGAGAATTGCCCTGCCTGGGTAAATGCAGCCAGCGTGTTAATTGTGACAAAACCAACACACCACAAATCAGGTCTTAGAGATCCTGTATGGATTCTATATGTATTTCTCAGCAAATTAACACAAAAACTACACCTGTCCTTTCTGTTGTTACATTATGTTTATACCCATAGAATTTATTTTCCACTATGTGTGATTGATTGAATTGGGTCTCATTAACATTTTCAAGTGTACTTTTTTAATGGCACAGCAATACTGTCACCAATAAATGCTTTGTAGTTATCAACTACAGCTCTCTCTGGCTTTCGCCCCTAGTCTCTCTTTTGATAAAGACAAGTAGAGGATATTAGTTTCAGGATGCAGCTGAGACCAGGGACACAGGCACTTGAGATGTCTCACTTCCTGTTTTAATGTAGTCTGTCCCCAAACTCCCAGAACACACTAGGTCATGTCTGTCTACCACCTCGCTTTTAATGACCTCTGTCTGTCTGGCAGAGGGAAGTAGAAGACAGAGTGCAACAAGGCTCAAACTAACCCTCACTGCATCCCATATGGCACCCTGCTCCCTTTATAGTGCACTACTTTTAACCAGAGCCCTATATGGGGAATAGGGTGCCATTTGGGATGCAGAACTGTTAACACAACTCCTAAGACAGATGACAGATATCACCCGGCGCCCATTGATCTCATCTGAAGATGTTTGTGTTTGGATTGTTGTTGTGAAAGATGAAATTAGCTTGTCACAATTCTGGCTGACAGGAGATAGAAGGGGAAGAAAGTGACTGGAGGATGACGAGAGTGGCTTTACTGAGGGTATTGTGCTCATTTACTGGGCTAGAGACGCAGACCTTGGACAAGGTATAATGTCTGTCACGTGGATCACCAAGGCTCGAACCCAGGACATCTGCTTTGTTGGCACACGTGACCACCCTCCCGAATTGTCTTACCAAACGGCGGCACCAAACAGTTAATGATTCAGCGGCGCAAGTGGTAACACAGGCTGAGTAGTACGTTTCACACATCCCCATGTGCTACAAAGACACTGGAGAGCCTGTCTTATAGCTTATTACCGTCTCAAAATAAGGGTGCTGATCTAGGATCAGGATCCCACTGTCCATGGAATCATATTCAATGTAATCTAACAGTCAAACCTGATCCTAAATCAGAACTCCTACCTGAGACACTTGATACATAGGACGCCAGCTCAGAAAAGATCAGACCAGACGACAGCAATGCAAAGGCAACAGAAAACATTTTAATACAATGTATGGGGAATTAAACTAGGAGAATTGAGCGGTCATGGTGAATGAGACCTGCGGGGCTGACTAGGGCAAATGTATTTCTCATCACATTGACAGGCTAACTGGGTGTAAAAGCTGCTGCTCCATTAAAACCCTCATGGGGGCATTTTACTCTGCAGATGGGGAGTTGTAATCATGCTTGCTTGATCAGGAAGGGGAGGGAGGGAGCGCCGGCCTTGGCGCGAATAAATCACAGATAACAGTAAGTGGACAAACTCAAGTCAAAGCAGCGTAGATTAAACATATGGCGAAACTCTACAGAGGATTCGTATGGGCAGTGCATTCACCTTCCCATATGTCATGATTATATTGAATTTGACAGTAAAACTACTGTACTACTACTTTGAATAAAATTCCAATAGCGCCATTTTACTTCATTTAAAGCAGGGTTTCCCAAACTCGGTCCTGGGGCCCCTCCTGGGTCCATGTTTTGGTTTTTGCCCTAGCACTGCACAATTGATTCAAAGCTTGATGATTAGTTGGTTATTTGAATCAGCTGTGTAGTGCTAGGGCAAAACAACTAAACATGCACCCAGGGGTGCCCAGGAAAGGACTTTACCAGTGTCTTCAAAATAGTTGCTGCCATACATGTACATTGTGTTATTTGATGATAGTGGCTAAAGCGGAACTTAATAATGTCTTGTCAAATCAAATTGTATTCGTCACATGCGCCAAATACAACACAGTGAAATGTTTTTTTAAAAGTATTTACTAAATAAACTGAAGTAAACAATAAATACATAAAAAGACAAATTAAAAAAAGACAAGATGTTCTCTGCTATTTTCTTGCATCTGAATTCTGCAAAACTCTCAAATATCTATTCCTCCATTACACCCTGTCGCAATTAAAATAGGTCTTTGTGCGTATCTTTCTGTCATAGTCTGATGTGAGTGTACTGCACCACCTCAACAGTTAATTGCCGAAGTTGCCAAAGCCTATGAAAGAGGCTAATGTGCAATGACAGAGGTGCACTTAGCCACACAAGCGTGAACTGCTCATTACAGCGACGCCTTGTAAGATTAGGTATAGAGAACAGGCTTTAAATTGAATTGTGAAATGTAGGGTTGGAATCGTGTATGGCATGTTATTCAAATGATTTGAGCCGTGCGGAAAACAGTGTCATACGTCTCAAGTGAAAGGTGACTGCCTGGAATGAAACTGGTGAACCGGTGAACCACTTCTTGTATAAGCATCACTTATGATAAGTGATAGTTCACCCCCAAAATCAATATGTGTCTGGTGTTTTCCTCCCTCAGCCATGGTTGAAAGTTGACCAGAGTCAACGACAGTTATGTAGGCATGTCCTTTCAAACACTCTCAACATGGCACCCTCGGCTTGGCAGTGCTCCTACACTTGGTTGGTGTTAAAATGTGCTTTTACAGTGATTTCTCCTTCTGTCTTTCACAGTTAAACCAACGCTTATCGACGTCGACATATACGTCAATAGCATCGGACCTGTATCCTCAATAGACATGGTAAGTGAATATTTCTCTCTCTCTCTCTGTCTCTCCTGCTTATCATGAACATAATTTGATTACTTTGTTTTTCTGTGCCGCTTGAAAAAAAGGTAAACTGTGGGCCAAGCGAGTTAAGGCAAGATGCACTTTCCATCATCCTTTATATCCCCTGTGAGCTGGGCTGCACAGGAAAGCAGTTGTATCTGGTGGTGAAGTGGGATGTGTGGGTGATGGAATGAGAAATAGAGCCTGTGGTCACAGTGCTTAGACAACTGTTATACCGTAGTAACTGTATCGGTATGCTCTGTATGTAAATGACTCAAATGGAGAATGACTCAAATGTACATGGCTGAAATGCTTCGTAGTGATAGCGCAACGGATATTGAATACATACTGTATGATGGTGTAATACAACTCCAGCTCCCGTTGTAGTAAGAACAACCCTTAGTGTGTTATTCATGATATACATCAGGGTGCTTAAGCTTGGTTGCTTATTTACTTAAATCGATCCTATAGGTAATATCCCTATGTTTTGTAATCTTGGGTAGTGTAGTGTGCTGTTATTTTTTATTGTTGTGAAGTTCATTCAGGCCATACAGACATTTTTGTTTAGAATCAACAGCTACACCTTCTAGTGAGTCACCAGAACATCACATAACCGAATGATGTTCACCCCACCTTGGATTTTTACCTGATTATTTCAGATACACAGTGATTGGTGAGTCACACAGATCTCCACCACGATGTGACTTTGGCTAGACTACGATAGCCTATAGGAGCATCCAACACCCTCCCTTAGCCCCGCCCCTGTAACTGTTTGTCCTGGCAACATTACAAAGCCAGGAAGAAAAGAAAAACAACCGATTTCTTCAGCTCGGCTTGGCTGCAACCCCCGTCACACTTCAGTGCACCCCGAGCGTCACCCTGTGAACTGATCTCCCGTGCCTTGAATGTCCATTTAACGCATTTAGATCATCAGAAGTCTGTTTCTGAAAGACAAAGCAGTAGGTCAATTCGATGGGTTGTATGGAACAGGGCGTCCCTATTGATCATCTACCCTAATTGTTACATGTTCATATACAGGAGGGTTAGCGGTCAATGGACTCACCCAAGCATGATGTTCTATGAACATAGTATTTGATATAATTTGGAACTGTGTACTACCCATCCATATTGATAATGTACAATAATATATATTGGGTTTGTATAGTCAATGAAGGCTACTCACTCAGACATGATGTTCTATGTTCATGGTATGCACTCTACTATTATTGTTTCTGTTTAAGCCATATCTACAGTATAAGCCTAGTATGTAGTCACCCGGACCTGATGTTCCGTCGGGCATTGTTAGCGATCCACAGAGAAGGAGAGTCTTTTTTGCCATCGGGGAATGTTTAGGGTTTATTTACACCGACGGGACTGAGTCCTGGGATGAGTCAACGTCACTGAAGCAGCTATTAATCTAGGACAGAGTGTGAGGGGAGCATGTCTGATTTAAGTTAACTCAGAGCGCAGTGGATATAGTTGCTGGTGCTATTCAGGAAAGATAGCACGTGGAATTAGCCGACCAAAAGAGGACACTATGCCACAGTAAAGATAATGACTCTCTCTCCATGAGATCTCGCAACGCTACAGTGCTTCATGTGGTGCCATTGAAAAATGATGGATCTATGATGTTATTTGGCGCATTTCCGCTGAGTGAAAACAGATTGTGTTAATATGAGGAATCAATATTCTTCTCCAGGGCATGGCTATTTTTATGTTCCACGGGATTAGCGCCAATAAAGACGAAGATAAGTTCTTCAGAACCTGTCTGATTGTTTGCTCTCCTCAGAATGAAAATAGATTGATAAGAGTCTGCCAAAACGTCTCACCTAGATAACAACGGGTTACATAATGTTAACTAGAGAGGAGCCACCCCACAGAGAGGAAGAGAGATGTTTGACGACGCCATGTTTAAAATGGAGTGCATCTAAGATGTGACACCAGGTCTCTGGGGAACAACAGTAGATCAGTGGGTAGTGTTTACTCGACCAACAGAGAACTCATCCTATTAAGCAGTCTGTCTCACCTTCTGTTTCTGATAGATCTCTAAAGGATTGCATCATGACATCTGTCTCAATATCCATACTATACCACATACATGTACATTTGAGTCATTTAGCAGATGCTCTTATCCAGAGGGATTTACAGTAGCATAAGGGTTAAGTGCCTTGCTCAAGGGCACAGCAACAGATTGTTCACGTAGTTGGCTTCGGGATCCGAACCAGCAACCTTTCCGTTATTGGCCCATTGCTTTTAACAGCTAATATTCATAATTTGGTGTGTATTCTATGCGGTGTGCTAGTATGAACTTTAGACTTTGTCTACCCTCCTCCAGATTCCAATAGATCGCTATAGGATTATATGGGACTATATGAAGGCTACAGGCCCAGATCGTATCTCCCCTTTCTAATAAGTGGTGTCATCATACCTCTGTCGTCATAGAGCAATGAGCATAGGAAATACTTTGTGTGTTGGATTACATTAGCTTTGCTATCCAATATCCATACTCATACAGTTTGACAGCTGTCAACTAGGATTTACAGTTACAATTAGTGTTAAAAAGTATATATTTTTGTTGTCCCTTGGACTAATCCAATACCATTACTTTAGTACAGTATATATCAGAAAATAGAAATGTGAGACATTTCAAAATGTTTGTAGATTTCAACCACAATGACCCTCGTTTAATGACACTGGTTGCTTGATGTACTCACTGAATTATTGACACATTTTGTTTGAAGGGACATCTTCACAATTTTCTGCGAAAGGAATTGC
Source organism: Salvelinus fontinalis (assembly GCF_029448725.1). NCBI lineage: Eukaryota > Metazoa > Chordata > Actinopteri > Salmoniformes > Salmonidae > Salvelinus > Salvelinus fontinalis. Next base: position 12,552,322 of record NC_074705.1, read on the forward strand.
TATTTTTAGGCTATATCTGGGAGGCTCACTCTGTGTCCAAGGCAACGGGGCTACCCGTAGCAGAAGCCACAGCCAGCCATACACAACATGCAAAAGTTCAAAGCTCTCTACAAGCAAGCTGCCCATTGTTGGCCAACCTTTTACACAAGTCTGACCTTTTGGTCCCTCACTGTAAGCCTTTCAAAAAAAAAAAAAGAATAATACCAATTTGCAAAAAAAAAAGTTTGGCTTGACAATGCAGTTGGCAAGATCACAAACAGATCTGGGACCAGGCTAAATAAAAAACGTATAACAGAAATGTGTGTGGAAGCAAGTGTAATGAATCATACGCACGACTGTGAGTACTTCTAATGGGTTGATATTGTGGATTTCCAGATTGTGGCATTGTCCTCGGAGCATCTTTTTTTCCTCACTTGACCTTTCATAATGTCGCATTTGACATGCTCATTTTAGTGCCTGCTATTGGACTCTAAATTCATGAGGGGTGCTTAATGTTTGCCTGGAAGTTGCACTCTGGGAGTAATTATTAGCCTTGTAACGACCGACAGATAGGCCGAGGTACATTCATAAGTTACCTCTTTTTTTACACGTTTAATTTGAACTCACGTTCATCGTGGTAAGACTGTTGCTTTGCCCTTTTCTCGTCTTGTAGCATCAGTCATTAAAAGCGTGGGTATGAGCTTTCGTAATGATTTCCATAATCGTTAATGACACAGAACGAGGAAAGAGGATGTGGTTTTTCCATCTCTACATTGATTAGCTGTTTGAGCACAGCGTGTATTTTATAACCAAATATTATCGCCAGAGTAATGATTTTAACAGTAGCAATCATATCCCATTCATATCCAGCTGCTTATGGCCCTCATCTGAGGTAGATAATAAGGCTTTTTCTAAATTCCTTGCATTTAGTGTAGAGATAGAATAGACTCCAGGGTAGACTGAATTTGGAAAATGTCCTTAATTAGAGACCTAGGCTACTCATGATGAGTGATGAGTGCACATGCCTGGATTGATTAGCTCTTCCCTAATGTGTGCATTTTGTACTGGGTTCCTTGGGACGTCCAAGGGTTAGGGTAATGCTAGGGGTTAAAGGTTAGGGTTTAGGGTAGGGACGTGCAAAGGATTCATGATAGCACTAACCCTTGTAAAAGAGACCTGGATCTCAGTGCGACTTCGCTGTGTACATAAAGGCTAAATAAATAAAACATATAAAAGATACCCTGAATTACTGTCCGATGACATAGTAGTTTACTGTACACACCCTTATGATGTAAGGAAGCCAGGTCTAACAATGGTTTAGGAATCAAGTAATCTTCTTGTATTAACAATTTTTTCAAGACTGTGAAATGTCATTGCAGTCTTAAGGTTGTAATGAATTTACTGCAGTGAAACTAATTGTGATGCCTCTGAGGGAAATATCTATTCATATTTATACAAACAGTTTATTGACCTTCATCTTACATTTAAAGGGTATTACAGGACTACACAGAATCTGTTAGAGGTGGAGAGAGCAGAATAAATGCATACTTGGTATTTTGGGTTTTTAGATTTCCTTAAGCGATTAATCACTGATTTCATATCACATTTATCTTCGTAACTTAGCTAGTGAGAAACTCCTGGGTGAAATAACATTGTAAAATGTTAGATCAGCATTATTAATTCAAAATGTAGTCATCAGTAGGTAAATGATGTATCTTATCTGTGATACTAGTTTGTCTGATCAAGCCCGTTTCACTTTATTTCTCATACATTAATGTATGCCATTTAGCAGATGCTGTTATCCAAAGCAACTTGCAGTCATGCATGCATACATTTTTCTTAGGGTTGCCCCAGCGGGAATCAAACCCATTAAACCTGTGCTATGCGCTACGCTCTACCAACTGAGCCGAACCAGATCTTATAAATTACAGTGGCTATTGTCTGGGAGGCTTGAGTAATATACTCTTTAGACTGACGTATTGTGTGATCGACTGTCCTTTTACTCCTTAAGGTCATGGTAACAGCTACAGTCGTGCTGCACCCATCACACTCTAATTAGTGCTGCATTAAAGTCAGGTCCCATGTGCCTGTAAAAGTTTCCAAAAGGTCACCCGTCAGAATCAAGATTTGGTTTCTGGGGAACGTCAACATAAGGGATTAGGAAAAGAGAAATACTTCTATTTTTTAGCACTTTTAAATGTTAAGGCAATTTAAACTTGTCTTATCATAGAATCATTTATAGTATGTTTTGTCTATGTTTTGTCCTGCCTCTATGTTCGGGTAGACCATCAACACAGCGATGTGCAGCTTCTCTCAATGAAAAAGAATATGTTGCATGACTGTGGATTGCAAAAAAAAATATTATTCTCCAGAGTTGGGACCAAAATGTATCATAAAATATGTAATAATATATGTAGGTTAAAGGTACATTTTTTCTGTTTTGTTACAGGAATACGAAATTGACATCATTTTTGCACAGACGTGGATCGACAGCCGTCTGCAATACAACAGCACTATGAAGATCCTGACTCTCAACAGCAACATGGTGGGAATGATCTGGGTCCCTGACACCATCTTCAGAAACTCCAAGAACGCAGACTCTCATTGGATTACGATGCCCAATCAGCTTCTGCGTATCTGGAACGATGGGAAGATATTATACACGCTGAGGTAAAATAAATGTATTTTCTTTATCAGATATCACAGACATTGTTTGTTTTGAGCAGCCACCTATCGTTCCATCTTAGTTCAGAATTTACAGTGTAGCAAACATTTGGTTTTCCCTTGAAAGGAAAGAAAAAGACAATAGAAATTAAAATAGTGGCATTACTACCTGTCTTTGCACTGAAGATCACATCTAGAATATTCTAACTTCCTCAGAACTCAGGTAGAGTTCAACACAGTATAAGAAGGTGGCACAAACACACTGACATCTGTGCCACATACTGTTGCTACGCCAATACACAAAAAGAAACATCTGTCTACTCCACGATAAGACAGACATTGTTTAGTCTCTTTCATCATTGCTCCACTATGTGGGTTAGCATACTTGGTACACTCGCTTTACACACTGAAGTACACTGTCTTAGGGAGGTCACGCTTTTTAGGGCGTAAATGTCATCCTTTCAGTCCTTTTTTTGCAACGTTTTCAACCGTGGACTCACCTCCACTGAGAAAAGAGACATCACCCTGCTGTTTGCGTCACTGACTGAGTTATTCCCTTGGCAACAGGCAAAGCACAGGACAAAGAAAAATAATGTGTGGGCAGGTTAATTATTGTCAGCACTGACCTGGCTGGCTCCACAAGGCGGAATCATACAAGATCTGCCATTATCAGCCATTCTCAGTAAGCTTTATCGGTTAGTGTTATCTTTGAGCGTTATCGTTTAGCATTATACAGTGTGTGAGCATTATCACTGAACATTATTATTGAGCATTATCACTAAGATGTGTTAGTTAGCATCATACAATGCCCATAATCTCTATACACATTGTCATATACATAAATATTTATATTCCGGACACTGACATTGCTCGTTATAATATTTCTATATTTCTTAATTCCTTTCTTTCGATTTTTTTGACTTGTGTGTATTGTTAGGTATTACTGCACTGTTGGAGCTAGGAACATAAGCATTTCGCTACACCCACAACAACATCTGCCAAATATATGGACGTGACCAATGAAATGTGATTTGATTTACTGGTGATGATTATTGTTGAGCATTATAATTGAGCGTTGTCAGTGAGCAATATCGGTTTGCATTATAAATGAGCATTTTCAGTAAGCATTCAGTTAGCATTATTCATCAGCATTATCATTGAGCAGATCTATAAATCCTCTTGAGTGGCATCCTGGTCTGATTAAAACAATGGAGAGAATCAAGCTCCCATCTAAGCTCCCATTAATTCCTCTTCACTGTGAACTTCAGTCAAGCCAACGTAAACAAGAGGGACATTTTATCAGGGAGACAGAGGAAGAGGAGAAGGAGAGAAAAAAAAAAGAGAAGACGAATAGGGTGAAATTCGGTCCGATGACCTACATAACTCCGGGACGAGAGCAGTTCTTCATCCGTTCATGTTTCTTAACTAGTCTGTCGGAGTTTGTTACTCAAGGAAAATACCAATTTGAAGGGCTCACCACACTTGGAGGCGACCAGCCGGCCGGCCGACCCGCAATCTCCAGCCCCTTGGCACTGGCAGTCATGTCAGGATAATAGGTGGCCCATTAGGTCTCTCACAGGCGTGCAACAAGGTGCCAGTTTGTTATTCCCGCAATCGCTCATTCTTTTCACACTAACAAAAAAAAAATGGAAGCAGCATAGCAGCGAAATTCTGCATTATGACGATCTGTCTCTTTCTCAGCATGTGCAGTATGTAAGAACAACATCAAGAGTCAGCCTTCCCTTATTTCACACCCTATGCTGTCTTCATCAATAAATTACACGTTCACATCACCAGTGGTGTATGTGTTTAGCGCAGTGGTGGTGGTTGTAGCACTGGCTTCTCAGAGCAGAGGTGAACTGTATGTGAGAAGCGACGGCAATGTTCACTCACGGCCTCTCTCTGACTCGTGCTGTAGGTTGACCATCAATGCAGAGTGCCAGCTGCAGCTTCACAACTTCCCTATGGATGAGCACTCCTGTCCCCTGGTCTTCTCTAGCTGTGAGTATTGTACGGCCAGGCAATAATGTCACCCATTCATGTCATATTTTGTATAAACATAAGAAATATATGGATAAATCATATACAATTATGAACAATATATGGGAGAAAGTAATATATTTAATATATGAACAATACATCAGGAAACATCATATTTCATATAGATATATGAAAAATACATGAGAAGAAATATATTTCATATAGATTGATTAATTGACGCCTCCACATCCAATTTAAGACAATCATCTAGAGTAACACAATAAAGCTTGACATCTTAGTTCTATTCAGATCCTTTTGAAGAGGGAAGGGGGTGTGGGGGTGCAGCAAGGTTAGGCAGCAATGGTATTGGCAACAAACAATGACAGACAAAATTGTTGTTTGTTTCATAAATTGAGCAGTTTCATTTCCTGCTAATCAACTCTGGACATGTGCATCACCCTTGTCACACATACCTCTAATATATACGACAATCAACGTCTTATGTACCGTATGCACAAGACAATCACAGTATAATACACTATAGACACCGAAAGCCGGACCATGCTATCCCGGGCATTTTCTTCTCCCCCACGTACTGTAGTCTTACAACTCGCTTTTATAGAAACGACGGAGGTACCTGCAATGAACGCCGTTGGTCACTACAGAGCCAATGTACCAGATCCAAATGATACCTTTTGTATTGTGTCCCAGTATGAGGTTGATGCACGTACAACTGTTTTGAGTAGGAGGCTTGTTGGGCAGATTCTCTGAAAGGTGTATGTAGGTTTGTAGCCTGAACGATTGTCTGCAGCTTTTCATGAGAATGTGTGGGTCACCAATGTGAACGCTTGATGCAAAGCTACTCTGTACCTCTATACCGTTCGTTAAAGCCACATGGAAAAGGACCAGGCTTTCCGGGCAGTCCATTAACAGCACAACAACAGCACATCACCTGCAATAAAATGGGACAAAATTCAGCTCAGGCAGAATGGGAAGTGAACATAGAGCGTTATTATTAAGTGAAGTAGAACATTGAATTTCTACCCTTATTAAAGGATTGGTGGGAACAGGATGTGAAGGCCATGCACACTGAAGCTAATGGATTTCCAGCTGTTTCCCAGATAAAGACCTTGATCTTAGTTCTATTTAGTCTACAATAAATCAGCCCCCACCAGTGTACGTATGCCTCCTCCATTTCCCCACCCTTCCAATGAACCACCATTGCTTCACCACCCACAGCCTATGTACTCTATGTACATCCATACAGTAAGTCATCCTCAAAATGTCACCTTCAGAAAATAGTCCTATCATATTATTATGGATTTGAATGTTTTTGTTGCTGTTGTAAGTCAACATCTTGGTCTGATTGCCCAGACACAGATTGAGCGTAGTCCTGGTTTAAAAAGCATGCTCAATAGAGAATAGGCTTAATCTCTGACCTGGAAACAAGGGAAAACTCTATCCATTCCTCCACACCACCCACCCACTGGCGTGGCAGAGCCGACAGACACATCCTCGCTGTTTGATATTTTCACTTACCCCAGGGAAAAGAACATTGGACATGTGGCGTGTTGTGCTCCCATGGCGACAATGGCGGCAGGTAGCCTGGCGGTTAGAGCGTTGGGCCTTCAATCGAAAGTGGCTGGTTTGAATACCCGAGCCGACAAAGTGAACGATCTGCTAATGAGCAAGGCACATAATTTGCTCCAAGGGCACCGTACTGCTATGGCTGACCCTGTAAAATAACACATTTAACTCACAGGAGTTTGGTGGCATCTTAATTGGGGAGTACAGGCTCATGGTAATGGCTGGAGTGGAAAAAATGGAAGGGCATCAAACCCATGGTCTCTACGTGTTTGATGCCATTGCATTCGCTCCGTTCCAGACATTATTATGAGCAGTCCTCCCCTCAGCAGCCTCCACTGATTTCTCTAAAACATTTAATTTTGTTATTAAATCAATGTGGACTTTCTCATCTTTCAGATTTTTAAAGGGATAGTTCACCCAAACTACAAAATGACATATTTGGTTTCCTTACCCTGTAAGCAGCCTAGATATGACAGCAAATCCGTGCTTTGGTTTACCTTTCCTGGCACTGTTTCAAATGCTCATGTTTTAGCATTTCTGTCATGGGACCGATATTACAAATGTTTGCACATCGTCCAAATCATCCCAAAGTATCTCAAATGTGTTGTGAAGCTTCACAAAGTCACTTATTAGCGAAAAATGCTAACATCGGGCCCACGACTTGAATGGGCTAAAACGTTAGCATTTGGAAACAGTGCCAGGGAAACTAAACCAAAGCATGGATTGATGTCATACCTTGTCCATATACTGCTTACAGGGTAAGGAAACCGATGCCATTTTGTAATTTGGGTGAACTATCCCTTTAAGCACGAAGCGCATCGTGAGTCAATCTAATGAGAAAAAGAGAATCCCAGGTAAGAGATTAGTCATTTCTGTCCATTGAAGTGTTTATATACGACCAAACCTAGAGCACATTGCATATAGGCTGCTATACAAGGATTAATAGACATCTGTCCCTTATATATTCTCTTTGCTTTGACCCAAGCTAATATCTGTGCAGAGGAGAGAGGAGGTTGGCTGGGCTGTCTACCATGGCTCCTTGCTGTGTAACCTACAGTACAGAGCGGGATATGTCAATAACTGACATTTACCAGTGAAAAGTCGATCCTACAGTGTACTCCTACCATCTTAATGGAGACGGGAGAGTATGTGGTTTCTGTTGTGTATTGGGTAATGTTGTTGTGGGCACGTTAAGGAGCGCGCACAGGCACTCTCATATATAGCGTGCCCGCCCCATACAGTGGGTGTAAAAGTTCAGTCACCTGCCGACATGGCATTCATGCTTATTGCCCGCACCATGGAGTAAATAGCCTAAACTTGCCTTTCTGCCTCATCGTTATTGGATCGTACTTTCACTATGTCACGGACATAGTACTGAACACGAGGCGGATCTGGACTGGAATGTTTGAAGAGGATTTGTGAGTAAACATAAAATGGGCTCCTGCGTGGCGCAGCGGTCTATGACACTGCATGTCAGTGCTAGAGGCGTCACTACAGACCCTGGTTCGATTCCAGGCTGTATCACAATCGGCCGTGATTGGGAGTCCCACAGGTTGGTGCACAATTTGCCCAGCATCATCTCGGTTAGAGTTTGGCCGAGGTAGGCCGTCATTGTAAATAAGAATTTGTTCTTAACTGACTTGCCTAGTTAAATAAAGGTTCAATAAAATAAAAGTGGATTTTCCTTTTCTGACGTGATCATGGCTTTTTATTGGAAGATTAAGGAGTTTGTTGATGAAAAGCATAGGTCTTGGGAGGAGTATGTTGAAGGGCTGGAATGCTTTTTTGTGGCTAATGACATTGAAAAGGATGAAAATAATTGCACTGCGCTGCTCTGTGTGTGCGGGGCTGTGAATTATTCTACACTGAACAAAAATACCTCATACAGTTGAAGTCGGAAGTTTACATACACTTATGTTGGAGTCATTAAAACTCGTTTTTCAACCACTCCACAAATTTCTTGTTAACAAACTATGGTTTTGGCAAGTCGGTTAGGACATCTACTTTGTGCACGACACAAGTAGTTTTTTCAACAATTGTTTACAGACAGGATATTTCACTTATAATTCACTGTATCACAATTCTGTGCCTTTAAACAGCCTGTAAAATTCCAGAAAATTCCAGAAAATAATGTCATGGCTTTAGAAGCTTCTGATTGGCTAAGTCAATTGGAGGTGTACATGTGGATGTATTTGAAGGTCTACCATCAAACTCAGTGCCTCTTTGCTTGACATCATGGGAAAATCAAAAGAAATCAGCCAAGACCTCAGAAAAATTGTAGACCTCCACAAGTCTGGTTCATCCTTGAGAGCAATTTCCAAACGCCTGAAGATACCACGTTCATCTGTTCAAACAATAGTACGCAAGTATAAACACCATGGGACCACGCAGCCGTCATAACGCTCAGGAAGGAGATGCATTCTGTCTCCTAGAGATGAATGCACTTTGGTGCAAAAAGTGCAAATCAATCCCAGAACAACAGCAAAGGACCTTGTGAAGATGCTGGAGGAAACAGGTACAAAGGTATCTATATCCACAGTAAAACGAGTCCTATATCGACATAACCTGAAAGGCCTCTCAGCAAGGAAGAAGCCACTGCTCCAAAACCGCCAGCTCTGTCAGGAGGAATGGGCCAAAATTAACCCAACTTATTGTGGGAAACTTGTGGAAACTCCTGAAACTTTTGACCCAAGTTAACAATTTAAAGGCAATGCTACCAAATACTAATTGAGTGTATGTACATTTCTGACCCACTGGGAATGTGATGAAAGAAATAACAGCTGAAAAAAAAAAATTCTCTCCACTAGACATTTCACACTCTTAAAATAAAGTGGTGATCCTGACTGACCTAAGACGGGGAATTTTTACTGGGATTAAATGTCAGGAATTGTGAAAAACTGAGTTGAATGTATTTGGCTAAGGTGTATGCAAACATCTGACTTCAACTGTATGTACAAAAGTATATTTTTCAGGCACACCCGTTGCTGACAGGTGTATAAAATCGAGCTCACCGCCATGCATTCTCCATAGACAAACATTGGCAGTAGAATGGCCCGTACTGAAGAGCTCAGTGACTTTCAACATAGCAACATCATAGGATGCCACCTTTCCAACAAGTCAGTTCGTCAAATTTCTCCCCTGCTAGAACTGCCCCTGTCAACTGTAAGAGCTGTTTTTTTAAATGTCTTTTTTATTTCACCTTTTTTTAACCAAGTAAACAAGTTCTTTATTTACAACTGCGACCTGGCCAAGATGAAGCAAATCAGTGCGACACAAACAACAACACAGAGTTACACATGGGATAAACAAACGTACAGTCAATAACACAATAGGAAAATCTATATACAGTGTGTGTAAATGTAGTAAGATTAGGGAGGTAAGGCAATAAATAGGCCGTAGTGGCGAAGTAATTACAATTTAGCAATTCAACACTGGAGTGATAGATGTGCAGAAGATGAATGTGGAAGTAGAGATACTGGGGTGCAAAAGAGCAAAAAAAGTAAAAAACAATATGGGGATGAGGTAGTTGGGTGGGCTATTTACAGATGGGCTGGGTACAGGTGCAATGATTGGTAAGCTGCTCTGACAGGTGATGCTTAAAGTTAGTGAGGGAGATATAAGACTCCAGCTTCAGTGATTTTTGCAATTCTTTCCAGTCATTGGTAGCAGAGAACTGGAAGGCCAAATGAGGAATTGGCTTTGGGGATGACCAGTGAAATATACCTGCTGGAGCACGTGCTATGGGTGGGTGCTGCTATGGTGACCAGTGAGTTGAGATAAGGTGGAGCTTTACCTAGCAAAGACTTATATATGACCTGGAGCCAGTGGGTTTGGCGACAGATATGAAGCGAGGGCCAGCCAACGAGAGCATACAGGTCGCAGTGGTCGGTAGTATATGGGGCTTTGGTGACAAAACAGATGGCACTGTGATAGACTACATCCAATTTGCGTAGAGTGTTGTAGAGTGCTGAGTAGAGTATTGTGAAGTGGAAACAACAATGGCTCAGCTGCAAAATAGTAGGCCACACAAGCTCACAGAATGGGACCGGCACGTAAAAATCTTTGGTTGCAACACTCACTACTGAGTTCCAAACTGCCTCTGGAAGCAATGACAGCACCAGAACTGTTTGTCGGGAGCTTCATGAAATAGGTTTCCATGGCCGAGCAGCCGCGCACAAGCCTAAGATCACCATGCGCAATTCCAAGCGTCGGCTGGAGTGGTGTAAAACTCGCCGCCATTGGACTCTGGAGTGATGAATCACGCTTCACCATCTGGCATTCCGACGGAGGAATCTGGGTTCGGTGGATGCCAAGAGAATAGTTTGGGGAAGGCCCTTTCCTGTTTCAGCATGACAATTCCCCCATGCACAAACTGAGGTCCATGCAGACAGGGTTTGTCGAAATAATTGTGGAAGAACTTGACTGGCCTGCACAGAGCCCTGACCTCAACCCCATCGAACACCTTTGGGACGAATCGCCCAACATCAGTGTTCCACCTCACTAATGCTCTTGTGGCTGATTTGAAGCAAGTCCCCGCAGCAATGTTCCAACATCTAGTGGAAAGCCTTCCCAGAGGAGTGGAGGCTGTTATAGCAGCAAAGGGGGGACCAACTCTATATTAATGCTCAGGATATTGGAATGAGAGGTTTAATGAGCAGGTGTCCACATACTTTTGGTCATGTAATGTATAAACGCAGCGTGTAAAGTGTTGGTTTTATGTTTCATGAGCTGAAATAAAAGATCTCAGAAATGTTCCATATGCACAAAAAACATAGCGTTATATCTCAAAAATAATGTGCACACATTTCTTTATATTACTGTTAGTGAGCATTTCCCCTTTGCCAAGCTAATCCATTCACCTGACAGGTGTGGCATATCAAGAAGCTGATTAAACAGTAGGATCATTACAAAGGTGCACCTTGTACTGGGGACAATAAAAGGCCACTAAAATGTGTAGTTTTGTCACACAACACAATGCCAACAGATGTCTCAAGTTTTGAGGGAGTGTGCAATTGGCATGCTGTGACTGCAGGAATGTTCTCCAGGGCTGTTTTATTTCACCTTTATTTAACCAGGTAGGCAAGTTGAGAACAAGTTCTCATTTACAATTGCGACCTGGCCAAGATAAAGCAAAGCAGTTCGACACATACAACAACACAGAGTTACACATGGAGTAAAACAAACATACAGTCAATAATACAGTAGAAAAATAAGTATATATACAATGTGAGCAAATGAGGTGAGATAAGGGAGGTAAAGGCCATGGTGGCGAAGTAAATACAATATAGCAAGTAAAACACTGGAATGGTAGATTTGCAGTGGAAGAATGTGCAAAGTAGAGATAGAAATAATGGGGTGCAAAGGAACAAAATAAATAAATACAGTAGGGGGAGAGGTAGTTGTTTGGGCTAAATTATAGATGGGCTATGTGCAGGTGCAGTAATCTGTGAGCTGCTCTGACAGCTGGTGCTTAAAGCTAGTGAGGGAGATAAGTGTTTCCAGTTTCAGAGATTTTTGTAGTTCATTCCAGTCATTGGCAGCAGAGAACTGGAAGGAGAGGCGGCCAAAGGAAGAATTGGTTTTGGGGGTGACCAGAGAGATATACCTGCTGGAGCGCGTGCTACAGGTGGGTGCTGCTATGGTGACCAGCGAGCTGAGATAAGGGGGGACTTTACCTAGCAGGGTCTTGTAGATGACCTGGAGCCAGTGGGTTTGGCGACGAGTATGAAGCGAGGGCCAGCCAACGAGAGCGTACAGGTCGCAGTGGTGGGTAGTATATGAGGCTTTGGTGACAAAACGGATGGCACTGTGATAGACTGCATCCAATTTATTGAGTAGGGTATTGGAGGCTATTTTGTAAATGACATCGCCGAAGTCGAGGATCGGTAGGATGGTCAGTTTTACGAGGGTATGTTTGGCAGCATGAGTGAAGGATGCTTTGTTTTGCGAAATAGGAAGCCAATTCTATATTTACTTTGGATTGGAGATGTTTGATGTGAGTCTGGAAGGAGAGTTTACAGTCTAACCAGACACCTAGGTATTTGTAGTTGTCCACATATTCTAAGTCAGAAGCATCCAGAGTAGTGATGTTGGACTGGCGGGCAGGTGCAGGCAGCGATCGGTTGAAGAGCATGCATTTAGTTTAACTTGTATTTAAGATCAATTGGAGGCCACGGAAGGAGGGTTGTATGGCATTGAAGCTCGTCTGGAGGGTTGTTAACACAGTGTCCAAAGAAGGGCCAGAAGTATACAGAATGGTGTCGTCTGCGTAGAGGTGGATCAGAGACTCACCAGCAGCAAGAGCGACATCATTGATGTATACAGAGAAGAGAGTCGGCCCAAGAATTGAACCCTGTGGCACCCCCATAGAGACTGCCAGAGGCCCAGACAACAGGCCCTCCGATTTGACACACTGAACTCTATCGGAGAAGTAGTTGGTGAACCAGGCGAGGCAATCATTTGAGAAACCAAGGCTATTGAGTCTGCCGATGAGGATGTGGTGATTGACAGAGTCGAAAGCCTTGGCCAGGTCAATGAATACGGCTGCACAGTATTGTTTCTTATCGATGGCGGTTAGGATATCGTTTAGGACCTTGAGCGTGGTTGAGGTGCACCCATGACCAGCTCTGAAACCAGATTGCATAGCGGAGAAGGAATGGTGGGATTCGAAATGGTCGGTAATCTGTTTGTTGACTTGGCTTTCGAAGACCTTAGAAATGCAGGGTAGGATAGATATAGGTCTGTAGCAGTTTGGGTCAAGAGTGTCCCCCCCTTTGAAGAGGGGATGACCGCAGCTGCTTTCCAATCTTTGGGAATCTCAGACGACAAGAAGGAGAGGTTGAACAGGCTAGTAATAGGGGTTGCAACAATTTCGGCAGATAATATTAGAAAGAAAGGGTCCAGATTGTCTAGCTCGGCTGATTTGTTGGGGTCAAGATTTTGCAGCTCTTTCAGGACATCAGCTTACTGGATTTGGGAGAAGGAGAAATGGGGAAGGCTTGGGCGAGTTGCTGTAGGGGGTGCAGTGCTGTTGACCGGGGTAGGGGTAGCCAGGTGGAAAGCATGGCCAGCCGTAGAAAAATGCTTATTGAAATTCTCAATTATCGGTGGCTTATCGGTGGTGACAGTGTTTCCTGTCCTCAGCACAGTGGGCAGCAGGGAAGAGGTGTTCTTATTCTCCATGGACTTTACAGTGTCCCAGAACTTTTTTGAGTTTGTGTTGCAGGAAGCAAATTTCTGCTTGAAAAAGCTAGCCTTGGCTTTTCTAACTACCTGTGTATATTGGTTTCTAGCTTCCCTGAAAAGTTGCATATCACGGGGGCTGTTCGATGCTAATGCAGAACGCCATAGGATGTTTTTGTGTTGGTTAAGGGCAGTCAGGCCTGGAGAGAACCAAGGGCTATATCTGTTCCTGGTTCAACATTTCTTGAATAGGGCATGCTTAAGATGGTGAGGAAGGCATTTAAAACAAATAACCAGGCATCCTCTACTGACAGGATGAGATCAATATCCTTCCAGGATACCCCGGCCAGGTCGATTAGAAAGGCTTGCTCGCTGAAGTGTTTCAGGGAGCGTTTGACAGTGATGAGTGGAGGTCATTTGACCGCTGACCCATTACGGATGCAGGCAATGAGGCAGTGATCGCTGAGATCTTGGTTGAAAACAGCAGAGGTGTATTTAGAGGGCAAGTTGGTTAGGATGATATCTATGAGGGTGCCCGTGTTTACGGCTTTGGGGTGGTACCTGGTAGGTTCATTGATCATTTGTGTGAGATTGAGGGAATCAAGCTTAGATTGTAGGATGGCTGGGTTGTTAAGCATGTTCCAGTTTAGGTCGCCTAGCAGCACAAGCTCTGAAGATAGATGGGGGGCAATCAGTTCACATATGGTGTCCAGAGCACAGCTGGGGGCAGAGGGTGGTCTATAGCAGGCGGCAACGGTGAGAGACTTGTTTTTAGAGAGGTGGATTTTTAAAAGTAGAAGTTCAAATTGCTTGGGTACAGACCTGGATAGTAGGACAGAACTCTGCAGTCTATCTTTTCAGTAGATTGCAACACCGCCCCCTTTGGCCATTCTATCTTGTCTGAAAATGTTGTAGTTAGGAATGAAGATTTCAGAGATATTGGTGGTCTTCCTAAGCCAGGATGCAGACATGGCTAGAACATCCGGGTTGGCAGAGTGTGCTAAAGCAGTGAATAAAACAAACTTAGGGAGGAGGCTTCTAATGTTAACATGCATGAAACCAAGGCTATTACGGTTACAGAAGTCATCAAAAGAGAGCGACTGGGGAATAGGAGTGGAGCTAGGCACTGCAGGGCCTGGATTCACCTCTACATCACCAGAGGAACAGAGGAGGAGTAGGATAAGGGTACGGCTAAAAGCTATGAGAATTGGTTGTCTAGAACGTCCGGAACAGAGAGTAAAAGGAGGTTTCTGGGGGCGATAAAATAGCTTCAAGGTATAATGTACAGACAAAGGTATGGTAGGATGTGAATACAGTGGAGGTAAACCTAGGTATTGAGTGATGATGAGAGAGATATTGTCTCTAGAAACATAATTGAAACCAGGTGATGTCATCGCATGTGTGGGTGGTGGAACTGAAAGGTTGGATAAGGTATAATGAGCAGGGCTAGAGGCTCTACAGTGAAATAAGCTAATAAACACTAACCAGAACAGCAATGGACAAGGCATATTGACATTAAGGACAGGCATGCTTAGTCGAGTGATCATAAGGGTCCAGTGAGTAGTGAGGTTGGTTGGGGTAACGGCGATTCAGACAGCTAGCCGGGCCATCGGTAGCAAGCTTGCATAAGATGGAGGTCTGTTTTTAGCCACCTCGTACGTTTCCGACGGTAGATTAGTGGGGTTCCGTGTGGTAGAGGGGATCAATCCAGTTGGCAAAAAATATATAGTTATCCTTTTCTCAATAGGGGGGCGCCATTTCGACTTTGTAAATCAACGTTCCCAAATTAAACTGCCTCGTACTCAATTCTTGCTCGTACAATATGCATATTATTATTACTATTGGATAGAAAACACTCTCTAGTTTCTAAAACCGTTTGAATTATATCTGTGAGTAAAAGAGAACTCATTTTGCAGCAAACTTCCTGTCAGGAAGTGAGAAATCTGAAATCGGGCACTCTGTTCCAGGGTCAGTTTATTAATTTGCATGTAATCTATGGGTCGACATGCACTGCATACACCTTCCCCTAGATGTCAGTAAGCAGTGAGAATTGGAATGGGGTGTCTATGTAGATCTGAGGCCGTATAAAAGCTCTTGGAACCGGGTGTGCAGTCTTTTCAACGTTCGTCATGGCGAAAGACAGATCTCAGGATTGCATTCGGGAAAGCTCTCGTTATAGGCGTTAGATATATCCGGCTCTGATTTTATTCGATATAGGTGTTAAAAACATCATAATGTAGTTATTTTAAACCGAGTTACATCAGTTTATATCAGTATATTGGGATTTTCGGTATTTTGTTTGTGCTGCGTTATGGTGAGTTGGACACGTTTTCGCCACATGGCTAATGTTTGCTGCTAATTCCAAAGTTGAAGACGACAATCTACAACCGAGCAACGATTATTCTGGACAAAGGACAACTTGCACAAGATTCTGATGGAAGCTCATCAAATAGTAAGAACTATTTATGATGTTAATTCGTTGTTCTGTTGAAAAATGTTAAACTATTATTCCGCCATTAATTTCGGTGTGGTCTCGCTTTAACGCACGCTGTATGTCGTAGTAACATTAATTTAAAAAATCTAACACAGCGGTTGCATTAAAATCTAATGTATCTTTCATTTGCTGTCCAACCTGTATTTTTTAGTCAAGTTTATGATTAGTTATTGATTAGATTAGGTGCCTCTTTTAAGATTTCTCCTGACATTTTGATTGCATTTTGGCTACTATTCATCTTGTATAACCACGATTTGTGCCGCTAAATATGCACATTTTCGAACAAACCATATATGTATTGTGTAATTTGATGTTATAGGACTGTCATCTGAAGAAGTTTGAGAAGGTTAGTGAAAGATTAATATCTTTTGCTGGTTTATTCGTTATCGCTACTGTTGGCTTGAATCAATGCTGTTGTGTGGTTGGCTATTGTAGTAAGCTAATATAATGCTATATTGTGTTTTTGCTGTAAAACACTTAAAAAATATGAAATATTGGCTGGATTCACAAGATCTTTGTCTTTCATTTGCTGTGCACTGTGTATTTTTCATAAATGTTTTATGATGAGTATTTAGGTAATTCACGTTGCTCTCTGTAGTTATTCTAGTTGCTTTGGTGAGAGTCGTGATGGTGGCAGTATCACATCAGATACTGACTGGTTTTCTGACCCACTGGTTTTCTGACCCACGCCCCTACTTTTTTTTTTAAGGTATCTGTATCAATATTCCCAGTCATGTAAAATCCATAGATTAGGGCCTAATTTATTTATTTCAGTTGACTTATTTCCTTATATGAACTGTAACTCAGTAAAATCTTTGAAATTGGTGCATGTTGCGTTTATATTTTTGTTCAGTGTACATTAGGTTCTCTATTCGCTCCGGCCCTGCCCACTGCAAAGAGTTATGATCAATCAATCAATCAATTTTATTTTATATAGCCCTTCGTACATCAGATAATATCTCGAAGTGCTGTACAGAAACCCAGCCTAAAACCCCAAACAGCTAGAATGCAGGTGTAGAAGCACGGTGGCTAGGAAAAACTCCCTAGAAAGGCCAAAACCTAGGAAGAAACCTAGAGAGGAACCAGGCTATGAGGGGTGGCCAGTCCTCTTCTGGCTGTGCCGGGTGGAGATTATAACAGAACTATGCCAAGATGTTCAAAAATGTTCATAAGTGACAAGCATGGTCAAATAATAATCATGAATAATTTTCAGTTGGCTTTTCATAGCTGATCATTAAGAGTTGAAAAACAACAGGTCTGGGACAGGTGGCGGTTCCATAACCGCAGGCAGAACAGCTGAAACTGGAATAGCAGCAAGGCCAGGCGGACTGGGGACAGCAAGGAGTCACCACGGGCGGCAGTCCCGACGCATGGTCCTAGGGCCCAGGTCCTCCGAGAGAAAGAAAGAGAGAAGGAGAAAATTAGAGAGAGCCAAGATTTTCAAAATGTTCATAAATGACAAGCATGGTCAAATAATAATCAGGAATAAATCTCAGTTGGCTTTTCATAGCCGATCATTAAGAGTTGAAAACAGCAGGTCTGGGACAGGTAGGGGTTCCATAACCGCAGGCAGAAGAGTTGAAACTGGAATAGCAGCAAGGCCAGGCGGACTGAGGGCAGCAAGGAGTCACCACGGCCGGTAGTCCCGACGTATGGTCCTAGGGCTCAGGTCCTCCGAGAGAAAGAGAGAAGGAGAAAATTAGAGAGAGCCAAGATTTTCAAAATGTTCATAAATGACAAGCATGGTCAAATAATAATCAGGAATAAATCTCAGTTGGCTTTTCATAGCCGATCATTAAGAGTTGAAAACAGCAGGTCTGGGACAGGTAGGGGTTCCATAACCGCAGGCAGAAGAGTTGAAACTGGAATAGCAGCAAGGCCAGGCGGACTGAGGGCAGCAAGGAGTCACCACGGCCGGTAGTCCCGACGTATGGTCCTAGGGCTCAGGTCCTCCGAGAGAAAGAGAGAAGGAGAAAATTAGAGAGAGCCAAGATTTTCAAAATGTTCATAAATGACAAGCATGGTCAAATAATAATCAGGAATAAATCTCAGTTGGCTTTTCATAGCCGATCATTAAGAGTTGAAAACAGCAGGTCTGGGACAGGTAGGGGTTTCGTAACCGCAGGCAGAAACAGTTGAAACTGGAATAGCAGCAAGGCCGGGCGGACTGGGGACAGCAAGGTGTCAGCATGCCCGGTAGTCCTGACGTATGGTCCTAGGGCTCAGGTTCTCAGAGAGAAAGAGAGAACGAGAGAATTAGAGAGAGCATACTTAAATTCACACAGGACACTGGATAAGACAGGAGAAGTACTCCAGGTATAACCAACTGACCCTAGCCCCCCGACACATAAACTACTGCAGCATAAATACTGGAGGCTGAGACAGGAGCGGTCAGGAGACACTGTGGCCCCATCCGGCATGTTTGTGGCATGTTTGAAGCGACCTTTCAGCCCAGATCAGAAATTGTGCCGAGATGTTATTTTCATAATTGTAAACAAAAGGCAAATCAGAATATCTCCAGTTTCATTGCTGGTCTGCGCAGGCTTTCGGTGCACCATCATTTTGGAGATCAGCTGGAGCCAATGCTGCTTGACAGAATTGTTAGATGAGTCTATTGGCTGAGCCCAATCTGATATTTAGAGTGGCTGAGGTAAAAGCCTTGGCAGCTGAGACTGCTGCAAATAATGCCTGCCTGCTTCACCCTGAACGACCAGGTCCTCCGACTGCGCCTGACATTCATCTCACTGAACGTAGTAGGCCGGTGCACACGGAGGGGGCGGAGTCAGAGTCCAGAGAGGACTTCAAAGCCTGTTTCAGATGTGGAGGTGCCCATAATTCCAACAGCTGTAGGTTTCGGGTTGCAACCTGTCACTACTGTAAACGGAGGGGACATATAGCTCGACTTTGTTTTTACAAAGGTCCCAGTCCCAGGCCTCAGGCAGTTCATTCATGCCCACTAGGACCACACAACAAACACACTTGGTAAACTGTCACCCAGACCCTGAGAAGTATGTTGTCTTTAGTACCCATTGGGGGCCACAGCCTGAGAGGGAGAAGTCTATGTTTGCTTCACCCAGTGTTGAGTTCCTGGGGTTCCACGTTGACAAGGATGGCGTGCGACCAACCCAGGATAAGGTAAAGGACATTCAGGAGGCACCTTCTTCCCAGAACAAGTCTGAGCTTCAGTCATTTTTGAGGCATCTCAATTTTTACATCTGCTTCCTGCTTGATAAAGCTACAGCCCTGGCATTGCCTACTGGACCCGGCCGCTCATGAAGAAGTCTATAAAGAGGCTAAGCAGCTGCTGCAAGCAGATGGGCTGCTAGGCCACTATGATGATAGAAAACCCCTGTTACTGGTCTGTGGTGCATCTCCATATGAGCTTTGTTTAGTCATGTGGAATCTGATGGTCGGGAAGCACCTGTGTGCTACGCATCTAGGACCCTAACTGTCGCTGAACAGTACTATGCACAGCCAGATAAATAGGCCCTGGCGAACATTTTTGCTGTCAAGAAGGTCTACACCAACCACAAGCTCTTGCTGAGCATGCTTCATCATATGAAGCCCATGCCCCAAAATATTTTCACGTGCATGGTCAGATGGAGTCTGATACTGGGACATAGTTATGAGCTCTGCTGTTATCCAAGGAAGCAGTTGGCTAATACAGATGCCCTGAGTTGCCTGTCACTCACTACCCCTTTGTCTGAGCCACCAGCTCCCTGGGAAGTGATGCTGTAGAAGGTGGTGCCTGATGCCCTTCTGCATGCTTCTAGGATAGCCACACTGACCTTCAAGGATCCTGTCCTGCCCCGAGTGCTTCGCTGGGTGCTGCATGGATGGGCCTCTGATGCTCCTGGCAGACAGTTTGGGCTTCAATGGTGTCGTCGGAACGAGCTGTCGGTTCACAAGAACTGTGTGTTGTGGGCCAGTCGGGTTGTGGTACCTGGCCTGGCGAGCGAGTGGGTCTTTTCCATGATGCATGATATGCATCCTGGAATAGTGACGATGAAGGCACTGGCACGGAGCTATGTGTGGTGGCCCGGGATGCACATGGAAATGTTGGCTGTGGTGCGCCGCTGTGTTCCCTGTCAGGAGTCACACCCTGCTCACCCAAGGCTGCCTTGCACCCATAGGAGTGGACCACAAAGAAATGTTTGTCTTCATATGGACTTTTCTGGGCTATTCAAAGGAAATACTTTTCTCATTATAGTAGATTCCCATTCAAATGGAAGTGGAAGTAGCCATGGTTATCTTGATGCCCTGTGGTGCTGTAATAAGCACCCTCCATTTGCTGTTTGCCATTCATGGGTTGTGTGACGTCCTGGTGTCAGATAATGGAGCTGCCTTCACTTCTGCTGAGTTTAAGGAGTTCGCTGCGTGGAACTGAATCAGACATGTCACCACAGCCCCATATCATCCATCCTCCAATGGCCAAGCTGAACACATGGTTCAGACAACCAAGGAGGATCTATCTATGATCTCGGTGGGTGACTGGCATGGCCTGACTGTCAAGGTTCCTGCTGTCTCAACGTGTTACGACGGCGTCTACTGGGAAGATTCCAGCCGAGCTGTTAATGAACAGGCGTATGACAACTGCTTTAGATCGGCTGCACCCGGACATGGCAAGTGACATGCGTCTAAGGCAGGAGGGTGATGCAGACAGGGGCCATGATCATTTAAGGCGTTTTCTACCTGACGAGTCTGTGTACATGAGGAACTACTCTCGAGGCCCTATGTTGGTCCTTGCAGTTGTGGAAGAAGCCACTGGACCGGCCTCTTACAGGACTCGGACGCCTGACGGTAAAGTGCACCACCGCCATGTGGATCAGCTGCAGGGCCACGAAGCTGCAGCCTCCTCTCTTATTGGCCTGGATGCCCTGGACACCACGCCTTTAGGAGGCAGTGCCAACTCCAGAGCCAAACCCTGATACCCAACTTGCAGCTGAGCCCTAGCCTAAACTTAGCTTTCTGACTCCTCGTTATTGTATTGTACTTTCACGGCATTATAGTTTCGAAGATATGGACATACACTCAGCACATTCCACATCATCTCACCAGCTTCCCTTTGTTGTAGCTTTCCCTAATGTGAATAACATTGTCGCTTTGTGTGTGTGTGTGAGATACACACCTCATAATAACATGTCAATGGGATACAGTTCACCTGCTTGAAATCATCAGAGCACAATGAAGTGATTCATTTCCATTGCATGGCTTTCAAATTAGATTTCAGAGGCACAGACACACTTCTGTGAAAAGTGAAGGTCAACTCTAGCATCAACACAACGCTCTCTCACAGTCCCTCAACGTATCCTATTACACTCGGCCGTGTCCCTTTTCATCTGCTCTTACAGCGCTTTACTATGGCCCTGTTTTTTACTTTATAAAAGTCTACTGGTGCTATACTGTGCGTGTGTGTGTGTGCCGGCGTGTGCGTGTGCTGTTCTCGTATTTAAGTGTATTTAACAGTATGCAATTAGTAGGTTATATAATACATACATAGGAATGTGTCCAATAAGACCCATCAAACAATGAAACATGTATGGGTCAGATTGAAACATAAATCTTATTTTATTAGAATGAAATGCTACCATAGGGTCACAGGGTCACTGTGTATTTACTTGACTTACAGATGGTTACCCCAAGGATGAAATGATTTACAGATGGAAAAGGAACTCCATTGAAACCTCAGACCAGAAGTACTGGCGCCTCTACCAGTTTGACTTCATGGGCCTGCGGAATACCACAGACGTCCTAAAAACGACAGCAGGTACAGTAAATGAGTTATCGTACATTTAATACCCAAACAGCTGACCTGTTTTTCACAACCAATAAAATAAATCCTCATCACAGCCCTTCGCTGGCTCCTGTGTTCTCCATCCAATTTCTCTCTGAATTATTAGATACTGACTCATACAAATTCCAAGGAAAAAGGACAAAGTGCTATTTTTAGCTGTTTTTAATCAAATGGTCTACATTTACTATAAATGATCTGTCATATTCTCCTGTCTGTAGCAGCGTGAGACAGCAGGCATTACCAGCTGGTGTCTTGAGGTCTGGTGCCACCACTCTGGCTTAAGTCAATTGCTTTGCCAGTTTTGCAAGATATTGCCAGAGAGCAAAGACAATACCTTTTCTTGGAAGATAGTCAAGATATGTAGTATTATTGTGCCATGGAAATGACAAAGACAGCATTTGGCAGGGCAGAAAACAGGTTGAAATTGCACTTAGAAGTAGTACTCTGGTAGTAGACTTAGAAGTAGTTCTGTGGTAGTAGACTTAGGAGTAGTACTGTGGTGGTAGACTTGGAAGTAGTACTTTGGTAGAGAACTTAAGAGTAGTGTTCAGGGAGTAGATGTTGTCTTTATCATTCACTGTGTAATAAAATAGTGCACAATGAAAGTGCATTTATCTGTTTTCATAATTCAATGTGACATTTAACATATTGTTTTTCTGTAGGCTGCTTGACGCTCATCAGTAGTCCACTCCGGTATAAAGGCAAACATATTTTTATACAAACCATTTGGATTAAAGATTCAAAATATTTAATTATTCACTTAAATGATTTTCAGAGGCCTAGGATGTGGTTTGGTTTTAATACTGAATTCTACATCTATTTATTTCCAACAATCATTCCTTGCGACTAAGGTCGTGTTTTACAAACAGGTATCTAATTATACTCATGAGTGGTGCGTGCTGGAATGACTTTGCAATACATTTTTAATGCATTCGTGGCAGCATTGAAGATTAATGTAGCAGCGTTTTAAGGGGCTGATAAATTGATCTTATGTATGAATCCTCAAGCTGTAATTAACCCATATTGACCCTATTCTCAAATTTCATAGGTACTTTATTCCTTTTGGAGAACGATGATTTCATCTCCATTTGACCCTATTCTCAAATTTCATAGGTACTTTATTCCTTTTGGAGAACGATGATTTCATCTCCATTTTGAAAAGAAAGTCTTGAAGTCTTGTCTTGAAAACTCAGGTGATTCAATAAATGATGTATTCTGCGTCTGGTGCGCTGTGATACAAGTCCACGTTCTGAGAGGAGAACTCATGAAAGCCAGAGTTCTTCCACAGATCTTCCTTCAGTTCTGTTCAAGGAAATTAGACGTTTCGCATCTTGTTTTCACTTTTTCTTGACTCCCAGCTTGCATCATGCTGCATGATGATTAGCTAGCTTGCTCCTGCAGCTAAAAATAGCATATCATTAATTTACATCTCAACAAACTCGGAAAACAAAGCGTTAAATTTCTTCTTGTTGTTTTTCATCCAGCATGAAATGAATAGGTATTGTGCTGTAGCGTGGTAATGAGGACAGTGGCGAGTGGACAGTTCCCATGCCACCTTGCCATCGGGGACTTCTGGTTCTACCGCTGTTATATCTGCCTCCTTTTTTTCTATTGTTACAGCATCCCTCTTCAAAACCCACCAAAGTAGACTCCCTGAAGCATTGTGTATGGTGCCTTCTTCTGTGGTTCCCCATGATGCTATCTCTCATGATTTTCTCTCTATCTCTCTCCCCCCCCCCCCATCCCTTTCTCCCTCCCCATGCTGGCTTGTTCTTGTTCCACCTGACACTCTGATTCTCCCTCAATCTCTCTCTTTCTCCCACCCTCCACCCCTTTCTCCCTCCCCACGCTGGCTCGTTCTTGTTCCACCTGACACTCTGATTCTCCCTCAATCTCTCTCTTTCTCCCACCCTCCACCCCTTTCTCCCTCCCCATGCTGGCTCGTTCTTGTTCCACCTGACGCTCTGATTCTCCCTCAATCTCTCTCTTTCTCCCTCACTCCCCCTCACTCTCTTGCTCCTTAACTTGCTCCCTACCCCTGCTTGCCCCTCACTCCATATAAATCCCCCCTCTTTATCCCCCTCCCTCTCACCCCCCCACTCCCAGGTGATTATGTGGTCATGACAGTGTACTTTGACCTGAGCAGGAGAATGGGATATTTCACCATCCAGACCTATATCCCCTGTATCCTCACCGTGGTGCTCTCCTGGGTCTCCTTCTGGATCAATAGTGATGCCGCCCCCGCCAGAACAGCACTAGGTACCTGATCTTAAGAATACCATTTGGCAGGATACACACTGATGTGATAATAAGTAGATGAAGAACCCCACGGGTTCAACCAAACCTGTTCCACCAGTGTTTATGTAGTGCACTGTATGTGTTCAGAAATGACTACCTCTGCATGTGTAATTCTGAAAGGAAAAAAAATACGTCTGAGTCTAGCTGGTTGGTTGAAAAGATGGGTACCACAATGGAAGATTGCATGAAAAATCGATGTTTTATTGTTTAGACTAGAGACCAATTACGCAATGTTATGTTCTGCTTTTCAGATTCTTGTACCGTTTTATTTTGTGTGTGCGATGTGCTTGTAATTCATCAAGGCTTAACAATCACCTTTTTGTTTACGTTTGTAATTCATTCATGATTTTTTCCCCCCCGATGCATGCTTTCCATTAGTGCATGTGCATTCGTCTGGATTATGTAGTTGAAGGTGATTTGGAGTTTGAGTTGAACTTTGCGGTAAGTACGATTCAATTCCTCCAGCCAGGTCTTGTAGGTGACCTTGACCAGGTCATTTTTTTGTCTTCAAGATCAAATATATCACATTTAGTCCAACTTACAGTATTAGCATTATACATGGCCTTTAATTAAGTGACAACACAACCACATTTGCAGTGGTGGTTAAACAAGTCAAAGCTTAAAGTGTATTAACGAGTCCATTTCATCACCAAACCATCCTTGAACCACCACAATCACATTGAATTGTCTCCCTCGACAGTCTTGACACCTGTTACGACACAGTACAAAGATAAGCCCGGAAACATGTTTGTCTTTCCCCTTGCTAACAGGTAAGGATGCTGACTGTAGGAGTAAAGATAAATATCCCATTCTCGTTGACAAAAGAAGTCATTTAGTGTCTATTCTGGGGCACAAAAGCGCAGCGTTGATTTTCCGGGCCTCCCCGCTGATCGATAGCGGGTTGAAAAGAAAGAGGAGTGATAAGGAAAATGGGCTTTGACTGCAAAGAGCAGGAGATATGTCAGAGTGGCTGGTGGTGGTGGTAGGGGGCTTTGGAGGAGGCAGGTGCTGACATGCAGGTGCCCCCTGAGGGTGTAGTGTGGTTGGGGGGCAGTGACAGGGTGTACTGGGTGACATTCCCAAAGAGTCAGGTTCGCAAGGGCCACCACAGATGGTAGTGACTATCAGGATATACCTGACAGGGAGTAGGGTACAGGAAGGGATGGGGATGCTCAGTTCAGTGACTCATACAGTGTGACCCCGCCCTCTTTTTTGTCACTTTCTTTGTCTTTCTTTTCTCTCTCTCTCTGTGTCACGACAGCACTGTAGACTGATATCTTTCTACAATGTTCTTTCTATCTGTATTATTTTCTATGTGCTGTATCTGTTCAAATAACATCTATGGGTCTTTGTGTCCCTAATTGAGTGTAGGTGTACTGACATCTTTCCACATGCATTCTTTGTATCTATATTATTTTCTGGTCTATTTTGTATTTTTTTTTTACAATACCTTTTTGTCATTTATTAAATTTTTGCCATTTTATTTGGAGGAACCAGTTAAAGTTGCTCTTACACCTTGCCTGTTTGAAAGTTATGAAGGAACTCATAACTGACTAAGTGCCAAAGTATGTATAGAAGGTAAGGGAAATAGGTGAAGGTAATCATCGTGGCCAGCAGAGTCTGAAAGAAGGGGGATTGAGTATGAAATATCCGCTCAAAATAGATGGGCCTTCTTGTCTCCATGGTAACTGCTAGGAAACAGCACCAGAGAGAGAGAGAGAGAGAGAGAGAGAGAGAGAGAGAGAGAGAGAGAGAGAGAGAGAGAGAGAGAGAGAGAGAGAGAGAGAGAGAGAGAGAGAGAGAGAGAGAGAGAGAGAGAGAGAGAGAGAGAGAGAGAGAGAGAGAGAGAGAGAGAGAGAGAGAGAGAGAGAGAGAGAGAGAGAGAGAGAGAATAGGGTGTGTGCATGTCACACCAATCACTTTATATCAAAGGCTCTATACATGCAAAATCTCAGCCGGTACATTTAGCTCACTTTTCACTATATACTGTACACTCAACAAATATATAAATGCAACATGTAAAGGGTTGGTCCCAGGTTTCATGAGCTGAAATAAAAGATCCCAGAAATTTTCTACAAGCACAAAAATATTATTTCTCTCAAATGTTGTGAACACATTTTGTTTACATCCATGTTAGTGAGCATTTCTCCTTTGCCAAGATAATCCATCCACCTGACAGGTGTGGCATATCCAGAAGCTGATTAAACAGTATGATCATTACACAGGTGCACATTGTGCTGGAGAGAACAAAAGGCCACTTTTAAATGTGCACATATGTCTCAAGTTTTGAGGGAGCAATTAGCATGCTGACTGCAGGAGTTTCCACCAGAGCTGTTGCCAGATAATGTAATGTTAATTTCTCTACTATAATCTGCCTCCAACGTCGTTTTAGAGAATTTGGCAGTACGTCCAACCGGCCTCACAACCGCAGACCGTGTGTAACCACGCCAGTCTTAGTCTTGGACCTCCACGTCCAACTTCTTCACATACGGGATCCTCTGAGGTGTGGTGCTGAGGAGTATTTCTGTCTGTAATAAAGCCCTTTTGTGGGGAAAAACTCATTCTGATTGGCTGGGCCTGGCTCCCCGGTGGGTGAGCCTATGCTTTCCCAGGCCCACCTATGGCTGCACCCCTGCCGAGTCGTGAAATCCATAGATTAGGGCCAAATGAATTGATTTCAATTGACTGATTTCCTCATCTGAACTGTAACTCAGTACAATCTTTGAACTTGTTGCATGTTGCCTTCATATTTTTGTTCAGCATATTTAAGCACTGACAATGTATTGATGTAAACGTCCATTTATTTCTAAAGTTAAAATTACATAGAGACACAAACTACCCTCGGTAATTGATCAAATATCTTAAAAACGTATTTGCAAAATATATTCAGACTATTGCCAGAGAAAAATATTGCTGCCGTTTTGCCAAGAGAGATATCAAAACCGTTAGTACAGGGTGGCAGGTAACCTAGCAGTTAAGAGTGTTGGGCCAGTAACCGAAAGGTCACTGGTTTGAATCCCCAAGCTGACCAGGTGAAAAATCTGTGTTATGACGCTGACTTTGTCCTTTCAGGTATCACCACCGTGTTGACAATGACCACCCTTAGTACAGTGGCCAGGACCTCCCTACCCAGAGTCTCCTATGTGACGGCCATGGATCTCTTCGTCACTGTGTGCTTCTTGTTCGTCTTTGCGGCCATGATGGAGTACGCCATCCAAAACTACTACGCCTACAGGGCACAGAAGCCCCGCTACAACAAGACAAACAAGACACAGAGACTGGTGAGCTTTCCTCCGTACCATGTAATTGATGTAATGGTGTACCTTTCCTCCATACGGTGTAATGGTGTATTTTCACTCCGTACCATGTAATGGTGTACTTTTCCTCCATATGACAAAATGGTGTATCTGTTCTCGATGCAGTGTAATGCTGTTATAGACATGGATCGAGGTTGTTTGTGTTGTCAATAGCTCTAGCCACGGTAGCGATTATGGTCTCAGTGGGTGGAGGTCTAGTCCATCGTTCATATCTCCATCCTCTTGCATCCGTCGCACTGTGCACGGACTGTGATAGTATTGCAGTCAGTGTCTCTGGCCTGCATGGTAGCAAATTGGGAGGTTGCCCCCCCCCCCCCCGGTGAGGGTTGAGGTCTGGACTATCCCCAATCCTTCATATATCCATCCTCTTGCACTGCCGACCGGTCACACAGTGTACTTGGTAAATGTTGTGTCATAGCGTGTCATGTCATCATGTCATGTCGTGTAATGCTGTCGAGCCAGTGAGTGAGTCCCAGCTTCGGTAGAGCACTAAGCCGAGGGGTTCTACCTCTTTGCCTGCCTGGGCTATGACAGTGTCCTGCTGGGTGTGGGAGGACACGGCCCGCTGCGTAGCTTTAATGCATGACAGCACAGCTCTACTCACAACGCATCAGATCTCTTTCTCTCTTCATCTCTTTCTCTCTGTCTCTTTTCATCTTTCCATCTGTCTTTCTCCCTTGTTTGCCCACATGTATTTCTTGTCTCCTGTCTGGCTTTTGTTGTCCCCCCGCCCCCTCCCTGTTGCCTCTCTCAGTTCAATTCAATTCAAGGGGCTTTATTGGCATGGGCAACATATGTTAACATTGCCAAAGCAAGTGAAGTAGATAATATACAAAAGTGAAATTTACAATTAAAAATGAACAGTAAACATTACACTCACAGAAGTTCCAAAAGAATAAAGACATGTTTAATGTCATATTATGTATATATACAGTGTTGTAACGAAGTACAAAAGGGGAAATAAATAAACATAAATATGGGTTGTATTTACAATGGTGTTTGTTGTTCACTGGTTGCCCTTTTCTTGTGGCAACAGTTCACAAATCTTGCTGCTGTGATGGCACACTGTGGTATTTCACCCAGTAGATATGGGAGTTTATCAAAATTGGGTTTGTTTTTCGAATTCGTTGTGGATCTGTGTAATCTGAGGGAAATATGTGTCCCTAATATGGTCATATATTTGGCAGGAGTTTAGGAAGTGCAGCTCAGTTTCCAACTCATTTTGTGGGCAGTGTGCACATAGCCTGTCTTCTCTTGAGAGCCAGGTCTGCCTATGGCGGCCTTTCTCAACAGCAAGGCTATGCTCACTGAGTCTCTACATAGTCAAAACTTTCCTTAAATTTGGGTGAGTCACAGTCAGGTATTCTGCCATTGTGTACTATCTGCTTAGGGCTAAATAGCGTTCTAGTTTGCTCTGTGTTTTTGTTAATTCTTTCCAATGTGTCAAGTAATTATCTTTTTGTTTTCTCATGATTTGGTTGGGTCTAATTGTGTTGCTGTCCTGGGGATCTGTGGGGTCTGTTTGTGTTTGTGAACAGAGCCCCAGAACCAGCTTGCTTAGGGGACTCTTCTCCAGGTTCATCTCTCTGTAGGTGGTGGCTTTGTTATGGAAGGTTGGGGAATCACTTCATTTTAGGTAGTTGTAGAATATAACGGCTCTTTTCTGGATTTTGATAATTAGCGGGTATCAGCCTAATTCTGCTCTGCATGCATTATTTTGTGTTTTACGGGGATATTTTTTGCAGAATTCTGCATGCAGAGTCTCAATTTGGTGTTTGTCCCATTTTGTGAATTCTTGGTTCGCAACCATGAAGGGCAATGGGTTCTATAACTGATTCAAGTATTTTTAGCCAGATCCTAATTGGTATGTCAAATTTTATGTTCCTTTTGATGGCATAGAATGTCCTTCTTGCCTTGTCTCTCAGATCATTCACAGCTTTGTGGAAGTTAACTGATGTATTGGTCAAGGTATGTAGAGTTTTTTGTGTGCTCTGGGGCAGCGGTGTCTAGATGGAATTTGTATATGTGGTCCTGGCGACTGGACCTTTTTTGGAACACGATTATTTTGGTCTTACTGAGATTTACTGTCATGGCCCAGGTCTGGCAGAATCTGCAGAAAATCTAGGTGCTGCTGTAAGCCCTCCTTGGTTGGTGACAGAAGCACCAGATCATCAGCAAACCGTAGATATTTGACTTCAGATTTTAGTAGGGTGAGGCCGGGTGCTGCAGACTGTTCTAGTGCCCTCGCCAATTCGTTGATATATATGTTGAAGAGGGTGGGGCTTAAGCTGCATCCCTGTATGAGGCCTTCCTTCCTTTGCCCCCTCCCCACATTTCTTGCCCTACCTGCTCTCTCACACTCCCTCTCTTTCTCTCCCTTTATCACTTACACATCTAAGGAGATGGCCTTCCTCTGTCCCCTCCCACAGACCTACTCGATGCTAGACATGGGGCCCAGGTCCCCCACGACCGTGGTTCCGTTGAACAACAACTACTCATACTGGCAGGACTATGAGGACGTGTACGAGTGTCTGGACGGGAAGGACTGCCAGAGCTTCTTCTGCTGTTACGAGGAGTGCAAGGGGGGAGGGTGGAGGAAAGGACGCATCCATGTCGACATTAAGGAGCTGGACGCTTACTCGAGAGTCTTCTTCCCTACGTCGTTCCTCCTGTTCAACATCGTCTACTGGGTCTCTTACCTCTACCTTTAGCAGTTTCAGTTGGATTTGAGAGAATTCGTTTGGACAAGTATTGCAAGACTCAAATGGGGAGAGGAGATGTCACAAGACATACGATGTCACTCAGTGGCAGCTTTGTGCACGTTGACACTTGATTGGTTGGTGGGTTAGTGTAGCCAACCAATAGACAGCTGTGAGACCCTAACACCAGGATGCTAGCCAGATAAGAGATAATGAAGCATCCATAGTGCCTTCTTCAGGAAGGGGCCATCACCTATACAGAGGTGCAATAAAGGGACTAGAAGCTTTGGAGTTTTTCCTACATAGGTTATCCCACATACGCCATTTCAACGCATGCTATACTGTTCATTAAAAGCAATGAATAGTTAGGGTGGACTGCACTATGAAATGATTCTATTGTTGCTTTGTATTTCTTAGTTAGTTGCATAGTCTTTACAAGCCATTTGACATATAGAACTTCAATATGATTTAGTTTAGGCATCAACAGGATCTTAAATATTAGGTCATTGATAACATTGATTCGGTATAGATTCATATATATTTATATCATAAACATTTGAATTATGTTTCCTACCAAGGGTGATACAACAAGAACATGCATAGTATACCTTACAACACACCATAACATAATAATTTAAAGATGAAAATACTACTTTTGTAAAATAATGTATCTAATAAAGTTTTCTTTAGTAACATAGAGTTTTCCAGAATGTATTACTAGACGATTTGATCATTAAATACATTGTCTGAGGACAAGGTATGGTAAGGTTTCAAACTAAAGTAATATGGAGATGTTGTTTAATTAATTTACAGAATGTGGACATACATTTATCTCCACACAGCAGGCCTACAATACATCATCGGCTGAGGGCCTTGGTAGCATTTGGGTCAATACAGTACTGTATATATTGTGCTAGTATTCAGTACAGTAATAAGACATTTTTTTATGGTTTCTCTCCAGCAACACTATTGCTGTTTTCTTGAGTAAGAACATGTATAGTTCATGTTATATCATATAGTAGCCGTTGTACGAAAACAGACAATAACATCACAAAGAATTGTGAAAGGTGTGTTTTTGGAGTTTAAAAATCGTTTTTATTTACTGTAAGTAACACTGTTGTTTCTGCAGTGGTTTGACTTAGAAGTATGGTAGTATCCTGTATTCTATGTTTTAAGAGAACGTGTACGTGAGAGAAGTTTTCATGCTATTATCATAGTTGAATGTAGATCATACTTTAGACCAACAACAAATAGTGGTTTTCAACTCTGTATAACAACACAAATATTGCACTTCATAAGTGTCTTAGTTTGATATAATGTATTTACAATAAATCAAACACTATTTTCTAAGTCTGATGGAACGCACCCTTTTGTTACAGCAGATCTGAGAGAACCACTGTCTAGGTACAGCTATGCTTTTTAGAGAATCCAGTCTGTGGTATTGCTTAAATTAATAAAATGTATCTTTGCTCAAGGTCTGGATTGTGTGTGTGTGTGTGCATGTGTGCATGTGTGCACGTGTGTGTGTAGGTGCGTGTGTGTAGGTGCTTGCATTCACATGTAGGTCATTTGAATCATTAGCAAACTGTGATCTTACTTACACACACACACACTGTAGAGTTATTTAGATAGAAATATATTTCAAAATGTAGGAATGGTTTTGTCTCTGACGTGGTTGCGATAGCCCACTTTAAACCTCACACTGTGCATCCTGTTGTTTCGAAGTAAGGAGGCAAGTCAATGAATAGTCATTATGCACAATAATCACACCTATCTAGGAAGTAGGCTAAGGAAATCCAAAACAGACCCTTTTATTCCCACAGCAGGAAATTAACTCTACACACGATTCATGTCTATTGCAGAATAGATCATTATACAATTAGTATCCCCATATAGAAATAACCAGATGTTATTGTTCAGGGCCTGTATTCACAAAATTTCAGAGTAGCAGTGTAGATCATATGAGATCATATACACAGGGGACACCTGATCCTAGATCAGCACCTACTTTGAGATACTTTTTGAATACGGTCCCGGAGCTCATCACGGAATATAGATATCCCTGGTGTGTGTGTGTGTGTGTGTGTAAACATGCTAACATTCAGTGCCTTGCAAAAGTATTCATCCCCCTTGGCGTTTTTCCTATTTTGTTGGATTACAACCTGTAATTTCAACAGATTTTTATTTCATGTAATGGACATACACAAAATAGTCCAAATTGGTGAAGTGAAATGGAAAAAATAAAAACAGAAAAGTGGTGCGTGCATATGTATTCATCCCCTTTGCTATGAAGCCCCTAAATAAGATCTGGTGCAACCAATTACCTTCAGAAGTCACATAATTAGTCAAATAAAGTCCAGCTGTGTGCAATCTAAGTGTCACATGATCTGTCACATGATCTCAGTATATCTACACCTGTTCTGAAAGGCCCCAGAGTCTGCAACACCACTAAGCAAGGGGCACCACCAAGCAAGAAGACCAAGGAGCTCTCCAAACAGGTCAGGGACAAAGTTGTGGAGAAGTACAGATCAGGGTTGGGTTATAAAAAAATATCTGATACTTTGAACATCCCACGATCCACAACAACCAGAATCATGGTGTTTCCTTGTAACGGAGGAAGATCCATCACGAAATCCACCAATAGGTGGGACCACGGCCGTTGTGGAACGGGTAGGGGTTGTAATTTCCCTCTGGGCAGGTGTCTAGGTGCCTTACACTGGTCGCACACCGAGCAGGAGGAAACATACACCCTCACGTCCTTAGCTAAAGTGGGCCACCAGTACTTCCCACTAAGACAGCGCACTGTCCGACCGATGACAGGATGACCAGAGGAGGGTGACGTGTGAGCCCAACAGATCAATCAATCACGAACATCAGACGGAACGTACTTATGTCCAACTGGACACTGGGTGGGAGTGGGCTCCGCACGTAACACCCGCTCGATGTCCGCATCAACCTCCCACACCACCGGTGCCACCAGGCAAGAAGCCGGAAGAATGGGAGTGGGATCCGTGGACCGCTCCTCTGTGTCATACATCCGGGACAGTGCGTCTACCTTAGCGTTCTGGGAACCTGGTCTGTAGGATAGAGTGAACACAAAACGGGTGAAAAACATGGCCCACCTTGCCTGGCGAGGATACATTCCCCTCACCGCCCGGATGTACTCCAGATTGCGGTGGTCAGTCCAAATGAGAAAAGGGTGTTTAGCCCCCTCAAGTCAATGTCTCCATGTTTTCAGAGCCCCGACAACAGCCAACAACTCCCGTTCCCCCACATCATAGTTTCGCTTCGCCGGGCTGAGCTTCTTCGAAAAGAACGCACAGGGGCGGAGCTTTAGTGGCGTACCCGAGCGCTGAGACTGCACAGCTCCTATCCCAGCCTCGGACGCATCCACCTCCACTATGAACGCTAAGGAGGGATCAGGATGAGCCAACACCTGAGCCGAGGTAAACAGAGCCTTCAGGTGACCAAAAGCCCTGTCTGCCCCAGCTGACCACTGTAGTCGCACCGGTCCCCCCTTCAGCAAAGAGGTAATGGGAGCCGCTACCTGATCAAAGCCCTGGATAAACCTCCGGTAGTAGTTGGCAAACCTTAAGAACCGCTGCACCTCCTTTACCGTGGTTGGAGTTGGCCAATTACGCACGGCTGAAATGCGGTCATTCTCCATCTCCACCCCTGACTCGGACAGGCGGTATCCTAGGAAAAAGACGGACTGTTAGAAGAACAAGCATTTCTCAGCCTTAACGTACAGGTCATGCTCCAACGGTCGACCAAGCACTTTGCGCACCAGAGACACATGCTCGGCACGTGTAGCGGAGTATATTAGAATATCATCTATATACACCACTACACCCTGCCCGTGCAAAAAAAATCTTGTCTACAAAGGATTGGAAGACGAATGGAGCATCCATCAACCCGTACTCATACTCTAGTATCCCGAGGGAGCCGGGTGGACGGTCGCCAGGTAGAGCTCCAACTGAAGCAGGAACCCTTGGCACCCGGCAGCCGTCCCATCATATGCGCTCGGGAGCAAGGGCCGAATCCCACTGGGTCCAGGTGACTGAGGAGTAACACAGAAGACTGAATACACACCATAACACAGAAGACTGAATACACTAGACAAGGAACAATCACGCACAAAACATCATGGGAACCAGAGGGTTAAATAGGGAAATAATTATAACGTAATGGGAATCAGGTGTGTACAATCAAGACAAACAAATGGAAAAAGAAACGTAGATCGGAGGCAGCTAGAAAGCCGGTGACGATGACCGCCGAACGCCGCCCGAACAAGGAGAAGCACCAACTTCGGCGGAAGTCGTTACACTTGTGGAGGTCTACAATTTTTTTTCTGAGGTCTTGGCTAATTTCTTTGGATTTTCCCATGATGTCAAGCAAAGAGGCACTGAGTTTGAAGGTAGACCTTGAAATACATCCACAGGTACACCAATTGACTCAAATGATGTCAAGTAGCCTATCAGAAGCTTCTAAAGCCATGACATCATTTTCTGGAATTTTCCAAGCTGTTTAAAGGCACAGTCAACTTAGTGTATGTAAACTTCTGACCCACTGGAATTGTGACACAGTGAGTTATAAGTGAAATAATCTGTCTGTAAACAAATGTTGGAAAAATTACTTGTGTCATGCACAAAGTAGATGTCCTAACCGACTTGCCAAAACTATAGTTTTGTTAACAAGAAATTTGTGGAGTGGTTTAAAAATGAGTTTTAATGACTCCAACCTAAGTGTATGTAAACTTCCAACTTCAACTGTACACATACAGTGCCATATTTTATTACGTTACAGCCTTATTCTAAAATGGATTAAAAAAAATACTCAGCAATCTACACACAATATCCCATGACAAAGCGAAAACAGGTTTTTAGACATTTTTACAAACTGAAAAACAGAAATACCTTATTTACATAAGTATTCAGACCCTTTGCTATCAGACTCGAAATTGAGCTCAGATGCATCCTGTTTCCATTGATTATCCTTGAGATGTTTCTACAACTTGATTGGAGTCCACCTGTGGTAATTTCGATTGGACATGATTTGGAAAGGCACACACCTGTATAAGGTCCCAAAATTGACATACCACAGATCTGAGGAAGGGTACCAAAAAATGTCTGCAGCATTGAAGGTCCCCAAGAGCACAGTGGCCTCCATCATTCTTAAATGGAAGAAATTTGGAACCACCAAGACTCTTCCAAGAGCTGGCCGCCTGCACAAACTGAGCAACGGAGGCGAAGTGTCTTGGTTAGGGTGGTGAACAAGAACCCGATGGTCACTCTGACTGAGCTCTAGAATTCCTTTGTGGAGATGGGAGAACCTTCCAGGAGGACAACCATCTCTGCAGCACTCCACCAATCAGGCTTTTATGGTAGAGTGGCCAGACAGAAGCCAATAAAAGGTGACATTCTGTACTGTTATGAAACATTTGAGCTCAAATCCAAAATGCTGGAGTATAGAGCCAATCCCACCTGTACTGTGTCGACTACAGCAGGGGATCCCAAACTTTTTCACAAGGTGTATTCATGTGATATTTGAGTGACAAAAAAATTACAACAATATATATGGGCAAAAAATAAATAAAAATAAAATGTTAGCTGACATGGGCTAGTTGATCTGGACATTTCTGACAAGTTATAAATAGCTATCTAAGGTATACAATGACTAACATGATAACATTTCCCTAACATGACCCAAAGTCTTCACAAGAATAGTAAAACAAGAAAAAGTAGGAACATTTTGCCAGTTCCGACAAGGAAAAAGGCGATATTAGGCTTAGGGGTTAGGTGTAGGATTTAGGGTTAGGGGGGAAAAAAATTGGAATGGGAATCAATTGTTTGATAGTCAAACAAATGTTTGTGTGTGTGTGTGTGTGTGTGTGTGTGTGTGTGTGTGTGTGTGTGTGTGTGTGTGTGTGTGTGTGTGTGTGTGTGTGTGTGTGTGTGTGTGTGTGTGTGTGTGTGTGTGTGTGTGTGTGTGTGTGTGTGTGTGTGTGTTGTGTGTGTTGTGTGTATACTGGTTCCTAGAGAGGACACGGGAAGAAGAACAGGCCGATACCTATAAAACCAGAACAAAATAGCTAAATCAGGGATGCAAACTGCTGAGGGCCCAAAAAGGTGACACTTTTTTGTTGCACTGAAACATGCAGAAAATCCCTGCTAGGGGGAAATGCAGGTTAACTAATTAAACCACAAAGACTATGATCAACATGTTCAGTCTCTGTGTGTAAAATAAAAAGTGGTTCATGTGAACCTAACTCACAGCTAAAAAAAATGTCAAGAAAGCAATCCAATGTAACATGTTGCCTAGACTTTACTGCAAATGACGCTCAAGTCTTGAGAAAGAACAATACACTAATAATGCAGTTTGCAATGACAGCCTTTACAATAATAGAATGCTAGTGACCACACACACACACACACACACACACACACACACATCTAAATATTGCACTTAGAGAAAAAAACATCTTAAAGTAGAAATAGAACGAAACAAACAGGCATTCTATTTTTGCTCTATTTTAGTGGCCCACTATAGTAGACATCGATCAAATGCTACATATGTGCAAAATAACGTTCACTGAGTAAAAAATGTAATAATCCCCCCTCACTCACACAAGTGTTACTGTCAAGTTCAACACAACAAAAGCAATATCTTTGGGCTACACTGCACATTATTACATTGTACACTTTCTGCCTGTGGACATCTGTTCTACAATGTGCCAGCAGAGCATGATACCCTTTGTTGGCATAATTTATCTCATTCAGGCAGAGAACACCTGGCACACCCCTTTTTATCCACTGTGTTGAAAAAGTGAGAAAGTGTGTGGTGTTCCTTTCACCTTTATAATGGCATCCAGTTTAAGCCAGGCCCAGCTCATTTGATGTTGTAACGTTAGCTAGATAACGTTAGCTGTCTGACTGTGTTAGCCAGCTAATTTTCACACCATAAACTCCATTAGTTGATCAGTTAAGTTGGCTAATGTTGCTCAACATTTATCTGGCTAGCTAACAGAGAATTTGATCCAGCTAGCAAGATACTGTACTTAACAATGCTAACAATATTTGTTCCACCACACTTTCTCCCTCACCTTAAACTTTCCAAATGCCAGTTGTTTTTCGGTTACAGCTCATGAAGTACGCTTCATCACCTTCTCACCCCCGTCTTCGTGGTCAAGCTTCTCACCTACCTCTTTGTTATCATTCAGGGGACGTGTTGATAATTCGTTTTACTTGAGACAGGAGACCAAGTGGAGACATAGGACGAGGTGGATAATTTTATAATAAGGCAGGTTTATTCAAGTGTAAAAATATTATGCAAAGCGTGCAGCACGGCTCTTTCTATCTGATCCGTATGGGGTTGTCAGGAAAAGAGGGAGTTTCCACAGTTGTACAGTTTTATATATAGACAACAAGCAAAGTAGGTTGATCTGCGAGTCTGGCCTTCCGATTGGTCGGTCTGGGTCTTGGGTAGTCCTGTACAGGCCTGGTGTCCACGTTCCATTGGTTCCTGAGGTAGTTCTTTGTCTGGAGCTCCAACCCTGAGTTGTGTGTGTCTGAGTGATTGTCATGGGGGAGGGGAGTTGTGGGTGTCGTGCATTTGTCCAATGAGTCCAGCATATGTCCAATATAAAAGGGAGTGTGTATATTGTGTCAACCATAGCTAATGTTGAGAAGTTGTTAAAACAAGTTACCAATATCTAATACAATTCCTTACAAATCCCCCTCTTCACGTCTCACAAGAGACGTGACATAAAGTATAGAAAAAGACAAAACTAAAGGATAAAATTTGTCAGAAGACAAATTTTTGATTCCCTCTCTTCACGTCTCACAAGAGATGTGACATAAAAGTATATAAAAAGACAAAGCTAAGGGATAAAATTTGTCAGAAGACAATTTTTTTTAATTCCCTCTCTTCACGTCTCACAAGAGACGTGACATAAAAGTATCTTAGTCCTCAAATAGATAGACAGGTCCAGCTTCCCCATCCTCAAGCAATGGGAACATTTGGGCCCTTTCCTGATTAGAGTCTATGGCTGCAGTTATAACACGGCTAGCAAGCGTGCGCGCACATGGAATGCAACAGCATCCACAAAGTACAAGAATGGCCACAAAAACAGAAATTGATACTAGGATGGAGGAAACCAGCGTCTTATATTTACCAAAAGCATCCATCCATGAGTCCCACATAGTAGTGTCCACTCCAGAATGCTGTTTCATCTTACCATTAAGGGTACGAAGTCCCTCCAATGCTACAGTCAGACTCCCATCCGTAGCTGTGTTATTGGGAATGAAAGTACAACACTGTTCACCAAACATTTGCACAGACCCCCCCCCGTTCAGCCAATAACATATCAACCGCGATTCTATTTTGAAATGCCATCAGGGACGTAGCTGCCAATTGTCCATGGACCGCCTCGAAGCCTTGTTGAGTCCAATTGCCCAGTTTCTGGACATTAAAATGAATGTAGTTAATTCTGTCCACATTTTTATTAACTGTACACCACCAACAAAATGATGATTCAAACCCAGCTGTCACTTGGTCCGCCAGTTTATATTCATCTGGCACCCCCTAGGGACACCAATAGCATCAATGTAAGTTGAGTCGTAAATGAGCAAGGACCAAAAAGGAGACCACTCCAATAACTACCCCTGGAGTGGCCAACCACACATTAGTAAACCAAAAAACGAGAATATGTTAAACCCTCCGGTCCATCCCTCTATACAACCTGTACCAGGTGGGCTCGTCGCCACCCGGGAACTTCAAACCTTCACAACAGGGAGGACAAACATCACTTTTTATTCATTCAACAACATCATCTACAGCAAACCAAGGGTCCTCCTCTGTCAGCCCACTCTCCTGCGGAAGCTCGTTTTCGTATCAGCCTCTCCAACTGGAGCATCAACCAGAGGCCCCTTACACATCTGTAACAAACTTCTTCAAACAAGGTATGATACAGGCAACACAGAAATGAAAAACCACAACTAGTGTCAGAAATCCAGTAATCGTCCTTGCAGTGTACTTACCAAAACAACCACCCAGCCAGGGGAACAGTCCACTCTCCTCCACACCTGCAAGACCCTTCATCTCCACTGATAACCTTGCCAACCCACTCAGAGCTTTTGAAATGCTCCCATCCGGACTAGTATTGTTAGGAACAAACGTGCAACACTGTTACACCTCCCTTGTTGGCCAGACTTATGTCCAGTGTTAGTCTATTGTGTCTACTGGTTTGTGAGGCAGCATCCAATTGTTCAGCCATCCCTGTAAGTCCTGTGTGGGTGTGTTTATAATTGATCCAGACCTTTTGTTTTAACATCAACAATAGCTGGGCCAATGATGGGCATCAGATGCCACAGGCCATCATTCCTGGTTAATGTCTGGAATTCGTGGGGGACCCCTATTGGGACCCCCAACAGGTTGGTGTGCATGTTATCTGTACCCTCGGACCAAGGAGCGTCACGTTTCTGCCGTCTCCTGGGTTGGTCCCAAGCCTCTGTGTCCTGTGTAGCTTCCCAGAAGTTGATTAGCTATCATAATAGGCAACGGTGGTATCAGACTGGCCAAAACACATGAGCAACGACAATTTCCTTTCAAAAATGGGGTCAACCGCCTGGCAGGTCCACACATCCACCATACATCAGCAACACCTCTAGTTAATAGTGGTATTAGTGATGCAGGTAGTAGCAGGGAGCCTTCCATAGTCTATACCTCTACCTGTACCAGTGTTACAGCTGTTATGTCCCCCATATGCCTTAACTCCCCACGGTCCTTCTGGGGAGGGACTTCTGGGAACACAAGACTCAGAGTTTTGCACAGGGTTAAATTTGGATGCACATCCAACCTTCCCCATTACTTAGGACAAATGGGTGAGCAGCCAGAATAGGTCTGGCATGTCCACATACGACACAATCCTTTCTATTAAGTGTTTTGTAGGCCAAACACATATTCTCCCTTTCCTCATAAACAGTTTCAGTCCCCAAATGTTCACTATCTGAGATGTCTTTTATATTTATTATCTGTACCAGATTGGAGAGCTTAGGTGATGGCGTGGGACTTGGTCTTGAAGTGGTGGAGGAGGCCGGCTGAACCCTGGTCCGTTGGAACTGGTGGTGGTTCTGGCAGCACTGCGATGGTAACCTCCCCATCATATCCTTATCAGACAGCTCAGGACTACAGGCAGTCCTGTAAAACCCCACCCTCTCCCAGAGAACACATCATCAGCCAGAGATCAAGCAACACTTTCACTTCTATGAACGAACACAGTGAGGAAAGGTCAGGGGCAGGGAATTCTTCATTAAGGAGTTGATCCCCGAGCTCTATTAGCAACAGTTCTTCTCCTTAACTCTGTGATCATTCGGCAGTGTCAGTGTGTCTCACCCTCCAAGTGCGATATGCCCCCAGGTCGAGTGATTCACCTTCTCCCTTAATTCACCTGCAATGTATAAACTCTTAGACATACAGGTTTGGTTAGCAAACAGTTCCTCATTTGTTCTTTCTGATTATATATTTAACTTCTATGCCTAATTATTTATTTATTTATTTTAGCTATAAATGTTTAATTTTAAATAAGTTTATTATCCAATAGGCCCCATCCTTTCCTAGTCCACAATGTACCCTCCTTCGTTTGATACCTGGCTCTGGCCAGGTATCAACCTTACCTACTCTAAATAATAACTTAGTACATCATATTCTAGGAACGTCCCTTTTATTCCCCGCATATCCAATTCTCCCTTTGGCGTACATTCATATCTATTCTTTTCTAATTCTCTGTCAAGTGACTTATCTACTTTGAAATGTATCTGTGCTGCTTAAATATGTTAACCCCTTTCTCTCCTATCTTATTTCACAGCCTACCTTGCTCATTTCCTGGTCCACCCTCCCCACTCTGCTCTCAAACCTTCAAGGTCTGAACAGTGCGGGGTAGACCCATCTGTCTGCCTTTTTGTAATAATAGTCAATAACAACTGTGTGTTCCTTTACAATATTAACTAAGTGTCTCACTGTTTTGACTTTATCTGCATGGATTTAAAAATAACCACAGGTCTTATAGTGTCAACCTTTAAAGTCCTAACATAACCTTAATTAACCTATCTCTATCTTCTAATGGCCAATACAAATGCTTACCTTATGGTCAAGAGTTATAAACTCTATTATAATCAATTTACCTCAAAACTAGTATCCCAAATGACACAATCTCATTATTCTCACCACATTTCCCCGCGAGTGATCAAGTCGCCGGAAAATGCAATGGAAACAGAAAACAGGTCAAAATGTTACACCTACATTCGTGTTCCATATCTAAACATACCAAAAGAACCCTTTATCTTCTCAAAGTCCCTTTCCTAAATAAAACTCAGAAAGTAAAACTCCTATTCCCATATGAGTGTATTCTTTTAAGATATCTTATCTCTGGGTACACGGAAACCCTTAACCTTAATGTTTACTCCAAAAAACAAAATTATGTCACCAGCATTCAACCAGTCGGCTGGGAGACCATTTGGGTGCTGCAATACTGCCATCTTCTGTCCATTCTCTGCATAGCTCTCCACCCACTCTTATTCAACCTTCTCAATTTGAGCCATATTAGTTTCTTATTTTAACTATTGTTTTCTAAATTTTTAATTTTTTAAATTTTTTAATCTATTATTACCTAGTTAGACTAGAGTGTCCGTGACATACATCCATGAGGATCCGGTTATAGTTATTCTATTAACCATGTGAAAGTGCCCAGGGACACCCCAAATGTCAAATAAGGGGCCAGATATCCCTAGCCTTGCCCAGGGAGGGAGAAATATCCCTCTAACTGGGCGAGGTTCCTTTATCAGGGGAGGCGGAGTTTGATACCGCATCACCTGAGTCAGGAATGTCTTCATTTGGAATCGAATTTAAGCTGTTTAAATCAGCTCTGACTTCTGTCCGTGTTCTAGAAGGGATTGGGGCTGGAGTGCAATGTGTGAGGTGGTGCCAAGGTGCGCCTGATTTACCTTTGACCTGGACTGAGTGTGAAGTAACCTCCCTCACTTCGTACTGTCCAGTCCACCTGGGTTCTAGCCACTTTCTCTTGTGGACATTAACCCCACCCAGTCACCAATTTTTACCTTCCGTGTGCCAGATCTCCCTTCTGCTTCCCCGTTGGACCTTGTGAATCTGTGTGGAGAGAGCTGCAGAAAGTTCCGTCAATTATCAAACATTACAATTTGTTGTACATCAAGGGCGGGCATATGACCTCCCTTCCTTGGTGAACCCAGCATGACTCCTCCAGCCATTGTCTCATGAGGAGAGAGATGGGTGCCTGCACCTGGAGAGGCTATCATGGCCAGCAACGCCAGGGGCAGGACTTTAACCCAAATCAACTTCAAACCTGCACATACATTTGATTGGCGCGTTCCACGAGACTTATGAGATTGTGGCCTGTACACTAACCCCATCATTAAACCACATCCATTAATCAGTTGACATTTACACATCCGGCCCTATTGGTACATGGAGCGTTTGTCATTAAACAACACACATGAGTTCGGTTTGCAGCCACTTAATGACCTATTTTGCATCCTCCCCTGCTGTTGGTATTGCCTCAACCCATTTAGAGAACCTGTCTACCATAACTAACAGGTACCTTTTTTCATTTGTCACATTGTCTTTCCCCATATCTGTGTGTGTTGGTGAGTGGTTCGTTCCCCAGGTCAGGTCTCCGTTTCAGTTCCTGTGCAGCTCTTTCTGCACAGGAGTGGGGTAGACCTTCAGCATTGAGTGCGTCTGCCGTGTTTTTGTCAGTG
Organism: Salvelinus fontinalis; assembly: GCF_029448725.1. Taxonomy (NCBI): domain Eukaryota; kingdom Metazoa; phylum Chordata; class Actinopteri; order Salmoniformes; family Salmonidae; genus Salvelinus; species Salvelinus fontinalis. The sequence goes on from NC_074705.1 coordinate 12,595,107, forward strand.
TTGACAAATGTGATGTGTGATTGTGTGCATTTATTCTGGATTTTCGTTTTCCTTTCAGCGCTGAACGTGAATTCTTTGCTCATCAGATATGCTGCAACCCCATGGTGGGTGTGGATTTCCAATGGATGGCACATTATCATGTGGGCTGTTTTCCCAATAGCTTTTGCCACTGCAGCCACATACCTGGAGCATGTGGTTTGTCCTGCTTCAATGTGGTCCAGTTTGGAGGAGTGATACCTCAACACTCTTCTCTCCCCCTCTAGGTTCTGGAAAAGGATGGATGATGTAAATCCTTCTTTTTCAGAAACATCCAGATGGAACTTGTTTTTTTTTAGTCAGGTGCTGTTAGGGCTACTGCCACTTAGAGATCTGTTTTCAAGAGTGCAAAAGCCTTTGATACTTCAGTAGTTCAGGTCAATGATGAGTGTAGGTTAGTGGTGAGCAGCTTCAGGGCCATGGGGCATATTCGTCAGCCATGCCCTGAAAAGGGGGAGGTGATTGCTGATTCGGGTCTGGATTGGGGTGATTGTATGCGGGTTGAAGGGCCGCACGTGGTTGATACATCATTGGCCTGACTCCCCCTTAGTCTAGGGGCGTATCCTCGTCCCCTTTTGGCCAGAAACTGGCTTTGGGCCGGGGTTATTGGGTGCGGACACTGTCGCACCATATGCCCAGCTTGTTTACAATTATGACAGCTTCCATAAGATCCAGAGTACCTCTGGGGCTGTCCCCATGTGGGTGAATAGTTTGATTGTGGTAGTGGGTAGTAGGGTTGTAGTGGTGGTTCCGATGAAGGGTATGGCTGAAACGGGTAGGCATACGGCAGTTGGAATGGCTGCTCCTGGGGTGGGTGTATAGGTGGTCCCTGCTGGGTGAAGATGGGTAGTTGTTGTTGCTGTATCATTCGGGAAACAGTTTTTTCAATGATTTGTGAGATTTCTTGTTGGTCTTCAGCCACCATCTGTTTCTTGGGTTTCTCTCCTTTCTGGGCCTCTTTCAATTGTAGTTTCAAAAGTTGTACCTGTAGGGACTGGATTTGTGTTTCAGCCCCTCCCTTACCCTTATTGTATTGGGTAATGTGGTGATGCACATGGGAGTTGAACTGAGCCTGGGGAATTGCCATTAACCCCACAGTGCCCCTGAGATGGGTTGGGGCCGATGGGGCTGCTGTGGTGGTAGGTGGGGCGTCATTATTGTTGGGCCTGCCCTCTTTGGTGTCAGTTGGTGCTCCAGTGACCACTCCCATCGTATCAGGTTTCCGGTAAGGGAGAGCTTTTCTAATTTCCTCAATTGCCCATAATCCTATTTTCATCTCAGCCTCTGCCTTCTCCCTCTGCTTTGTCCCTTCTTTTTTAAATAAGTGAATTTGTGTTTGGGGACGATAGTCGTGGTCATTTTGTCGTTGAGCTATGTCTGGGTCTATTATTATCTTTGTATACTTTAGCCCGTCACTGATCGAAACCAGCGATGTATTTTTCTTCCTCTAACCTCCCCCAGTCTGGTGTCCGACTCGCGTGGACAAAGGATTTTATTGCCGTGTATTCGATGAATTATTTTCGTTTTCCAACAATATTTCAGCTATCTCTTTTTGAAACAATATACGAATGTATTCATGCGCTCCTGTTATAATTGGAATGACAGTTTTGGGTATTTATAATAAAAAAAATATTATTGCTTTTCGCTAAATTAATTAATTAAATACTTTGGCAAAATATTTCAGAAGTTTCCTTTGGGGACAATATACTAATGAATTCAGGCGCTCCTGATATAATTGGAATGGCAATTATAAGACCTTTAACTCGAGAGATATTATTTCTTTTAACTTTCCCGGTTAATTTAAACTTTTTCCGATTAATTAAATACTTTGCCAAAACATTTCAGAAATTTTCCTTTGGGGACAATATACTAGTAATTCACGCGCTTCTATAATAATTTTCAAATGAATTCTATCCCTTAAGGATTTACCAACAGTATAAGAGGGGAAAACCAGGTCAACTCATCAACCGTAAATGGCTGCTTCACCGTGGCACACAGATTCTGACTCGGCGGTCACCACTAACGGAGCCTGAACTTAGCTTATAGCTAATTAGTAGCAATAGATCTCGTGGAACGCTCAATCACACACATTAATTTGGAGAGTTTCAGGTTTAATACCCTTGCTCCTATTTCAAGCTTAGATTTATCACCGATGCTCCTAGTTGAAAAATGTTTCAACTAGTCCCAGATTACTAATGCGACTTGAATCCCAATACGCCAAGCTTAGATTTCTCACTGATGCTCCTAGAGGGGTGCCATTTCCACTAGTCCCAGATTACTAATACGACTTGAACAGATCACATTACATTTCAAATACATTTGAGTTTCAAGTTTAATACCATTACTCCTAGTTCAAGCTTAGATTTATCACCGATACTCCTAGTTGAAGAATAATTCAACTAGTTCCAGATTACTAATTCGACTTGAACAGCATCAAGCTTAGATTTATCCCCGATACTCCTAGTTGAAGAATAATTCAACTAGTTCCAGATTACTAATACGACTTGATTTTATACTTCGCAAATATCTTTACACAATGCCTTAGATTCTAAACAATTCCACATAAATTTAGCAACAATTCACTCACCTCAGTACTTCTGATCATTGAATTTAGATATTGGCTATAATACAATATGCAGATTTTGATTAAACCGGCTCTGCTTACCTTAATATTTTCGAGCTCTTTGATCAGTTTCCTGGGTGAGTTGAATCGCCGACGTCTCCCTCGAGCGGGTCACCTCTCCTTCTTGAATCTTTCTCCCTCTCGTCTCCTGTCCGATGAATTTTCTATTGGGCCAAATTCAAATATGTTTTGACCATCCTCTGCTTACCAAGTTTGTTGATAATTCGTTTTACTTGAGACAGGAGACCAAGTGGAGACATAGGACGAGGTGGATAATTTTATAATAAGGCAGGTTTATTCAAGTGTAAAAATATTATGCAAAGCGTGCAGCACGGCTCTTTCTATCTGATCCGTATGGGGTCGTCAGGAAAAGAGGGAGTTTCCACAGTTGTACAGTTTTATATATAGACAACAAGCAAAGTAGGTTGATCTGCGAGTCTGGCCTTCCGATTGGTCGGTCTGGGTCTTGGGTAGTCCTGTACAGGCCTGGTGTCCACGTTCCATTGGTTCCTGAGGTAGTTCTTTGTCTGGAGCTCCAACCCTGAGTTGTGTGTGTCTGAGTGATTGTCATGGGGGAGGGGAGTTGTGGGTGTCGTGCATTTGTCCAATGAGTCCAGCATATGTCCAATATAAAAGGGAGTGTGTATATTGTGTCAACCATAGCTAATGTTGAGAAGTTGTTAAAACAAGTTACCAATATCTAATACAATTCCTTACAGACGCGCTGCTGTAACTGGCAAACTGTCTTTCCACTCTCTGCTGTCTTTCCAGAGTGCACGCTGATGCTGTAACTAGCAAATTGGTTGTCTCTTCTCTCTTCAGTCGTGTGCTGCATTATGTTGTTATGTGAACGACTGGCTGAGCTTTGGATACAGCCAGTATTGTTCCAAACGCGGATCACTTGTTCGCCTACAGCCAGTAGTGATCCAAAGCCTCCCTCCCAAACATTTCTCATCAGATCTACACAAATCACGTAGGTCGCCTATTTTGGTTTCAAAACGGCGAATTTCGCCAAAAGATGACTAGTTTGCATCCCTGTAAACACACACAGCTTACGTATCATAACTAAACACACACACAGCTTATGTATCATAGCTAAACACACACAGCTTATGTATCATAACGAAACACACACAGCTTATTATCATAGCTAAACACACACAGCTTATGTATCATAGCAAAACACACACAGCTTATTATCATAGCTAAAAACACACAGCTTATTATCATAGCTAAACACACACAGCTTATTATCATAGCTAAACACACACAGCTTATGTATCATAGCTAAACACACACAGCTTATTATCATAGCTAAAAACACACAGCTTATTATCATAGCTAAACACACACAGCTTATTATCATAGCTAAACACACACAGCTTATGTATCATAGCAAAACACACACAGCTTATGTATCATAGCTAAACACACACAGCGTGTGTATCATAGCTAAACACACACACAGCTTATATATCATACTTTATGTGTGTCACATCATCTCACGTGTCTTTGAACCACAGGTTTATAATATGGTCACGTCTCAGTTTGCAAATGAGATATCTAAAATGTGTAAGTCAATAGATACACTCAAAATAAAATGAATGCATTCATGGAATGTTGCTTCTCATGCTTGATCTCACTTAGAAGTGAGATCACTTCGGGCCTCCCGAGTGGCACAGAGGTCTATGGCACTGCATTGCTTTGCTAGAGGCGTCACTACAGACCCGGGTTTGATCCCGGGTCGGTGTGGCTGGCTTCCGGGTTAAGCGGGCGGCTGTTAAGAAGCGCGGTTAGGTGGGTCATGTTTCGGAGGATGCATGACTCGACCTTCGCCTCCCGAGCCCGTTGGGGAGTCGTAGCGATGAGACAAGATCGCAAAATAGTCTACTGTATTCTTACTCAAAAGACTGTTACAGCATATCTGGTAGGTAGAATAAAACATTTCTGTGTGACTCTGAATGCATACTGCTTTTACTCTGCTTTTCTCTGTGCTTCAAAGGCCCATTATGAGGCAGAGACCCCCGTCAAGACTATTTATAACCCAATCAGCCATGTATTCGTTCCTTTTCCCCTTTTTCTAGTGGCACTGCTGATGCTACCAAAGCTGTGAAACCACAAGAGATCTGCCTCTGACGCCTGCGTGAAAACAACAGCCGCAGGTGGCGGGGCTCAAAGGAGAATCAGCAGCGAAAATTGATGTTTAGCTATACACATAAAGGACCGACTTGTCTGCTTGTCACTGCCCTGTAAAATGCGTTGTCTCGTGGCAATCATCCACGTTTTTCAAATCAAGCTGCCTTGAGTGTCACCTGTGTAAAATCTCATTCGACACATATCAAAAGACAAGCCTGGCTGGTTCTACAGTATGTTGAATGGACTGGATTGATTTTAAGCTGCAATTTATATCAGTGATGTAGTAAAGTCACAAAGGGAGAGACTTTCTGACTACAAAGTGAGAACTGGTCAAGTCCGAGTCACCACTGGTCGAGTCCGAGTCACCCCTGGTTGAGTCCGAGTCACCCCTGGTTGAGTCCGAGTCGAGTCATGAAAATCCTAACTTGAGTCTGAGTCACGACAACACTGATTTATACTGTAGTTTACAGCGCCAACACAATGTAAAAAGAGATACACAGGAGGTTTTCAATGCATAAATTATAGTCCAGTTATTTTACTTCTGTGACGCCCTGATCTGTTTCACCTGTCCTTGTGATTGTCTCCACCCCCTCCAGGTGTCGCTTATTTTCCCCAGTGTATTTATCCCTGTGTTTCCTGTCTCTCTGTGCCAGTTCATCTTGTCTGTTTCAAGTCAACCAGCGTGTTTTTCCCGTGCTCCTGCTTTTGATATTCTCTCTTCTGCTAGTCCTCCCGGTTGTGACCCTTGCCTGGCTGGACTCTGAACCCGCCTGCCTGACCAGTCTGCCTGCCCTGACTCTGAACCCGCCTGCCTGACCAGTCTGCCTGCCCTGACCTCGAACTCTGTACCTTCTGGGCTCTGATCTGGTTTTGATCTTTTGCCTGGCCACAACCATTCTCTTGCCTACCCCTTTTGGAACTAATAAATATCAAACACTCAAACCATCTGCCTCCCGTGTCTGCATCTGGGTCTGGCCCTGAGCCCTTATAAACACATATCTGTTACCTAGCCTGGTCCCAGATCTGTGTGTGCTGTATTGCCAACTCCTGGTCATTGTCATGCCAAACATTTGTTAAGCAATTGTTATAAGAGTACAATACAAACATATCTGGGACCAGGCTATTTGTTCCCCACTTTATGGTACAAATACTGACTTTGCACGTTCCGCAATATCCCTCCAGTGTAGAAATGTGACATACCCTTTAGATATACCTGGGCAAACGCTCAGTTGGTGAGATTCCAGAGTGACACTATAATAAGACTAAAATACGATGGGAACCCGTACCAGTCGCCGAGAGCAAGGCAAGATGGTGCGGTCACACAAAGGGTCGATTGCTACAGATTCCAGGCCTAAAGTGGGATGGATTTCAGATACCTCAAACCTCAGTCTGTAGCCCGAGGGTATTGATGGCATGTTGACCAAACCATGCACAGACAGAAGTCATTTGTTGTTTTGCCGCCTATACAATAAAGTGAGTTTCTGTTGAGTTTCCTGCTGTCTGGTATTGTGATCTGCGTTGGCAATTTTCCGATAGCATGGCCTTGGGTTACAGTGGCATATTGATTGGTTTGAGAGAAGATAAATGCATATAGCCCCGCTTCTCTTCTCAGTAGAGCTCCTTTATGGTGTCCATTTTAGGACATCCTCTGCCTCACTCGGCTTGAGGCTGAGGGTGTCCTAAAATGGACACTGTACTAAATATCTCAGGAAAAAAGTCACACATGGAAAAGCGACAGCAAAATTGCAATTCATAGCATTTTACTGAGCGATGCTCTATATTACTGATGGTGATTATAATTTATGCACTGACTGACGGCTGCATCTTCATCTGGGATTGGGACGAGTAAATCAAGCGATTAAGAGGAAAACAGTAACTGAATTGGCAGTTATGAAAATATGTATGGAATTAACTTGGTAGATTGGATATGAGAGTAGTTCCTAGACAGTGTTTTGTATTGTAGCTTGAAGGACTATCGGAAGGTCCAGCCTTGGAGGGTTATCTTGGGAGATCAGGACTATGAGTGATGGATCGATTATAACAAAAAGTCACAGAATGTTCTTATGGTCACTATACTTTCGACACCCTCAATTTTCAAAGACATCCCAATATTTTATTTTACCTTTATCTAACCAGGTAGGCCAGTTGAGAACAAGTTCTCATTTACAACTGCGACATGGCCAAGATAAAGCAAAGCAGTGCAACACAAACAACACAGAGTTACACATGGAATAAACAAATGTACAGTCAATAACACAATAGAAAAAAATCTATATACAGTGTGTGCAAATGAGGTAAGATTAGGGAGGTAAGGCAATAAATAGGTCGTAGTGGCGAAGTAATTACAATTTAGCAATTAAACACTGGAGTGAAAGATGTGCAGAAGATGAATGTGCAAGTAGACAAACTGGGGTGCAAAGGAGCAAAAAAGAAATAACAATATGGGGATGAGGTAGTTGGATGGGCTATTTACAGATGAGCTATGTATAGGTGCAATGATCTGTCAGCTGGTCTGACAGCTGATGCTTAAAGTTAGTGAGGGAGATATGAGTCTCCAGCTTCAGTGATTTTTGCAATTTGTTCCAATCATTGGCGGCAGAGAACTGTAAGGAAAGGCAGCCAAAGGAGGAATTGGCTTTGGGGGTGACCAGTGAAATATACCTGCTGGAGTGCGTGCTATGGGAGGGTGCTGCTATGGTGACCAGTGAGCTGAGATAAGGCGGGGCTTTACCTAGCATAGACTTATAGATGACCTGGTGCCAGTGGGTTTGGCGACGAATATGAATCGAGGGCCATACAGGACGCAGTGGTGGGTAGTATATGGGGCTTTGGTGACAAAACGGATGGCACTGTGGTAGACTGCATCCAATTTGTTGAGTAGAGTGTTGGAGGCTATTTTGTAAATGACATCGCCGAAGTCAAGGATTGGTAGAATAGTCAGTTTTACGAGGGTATGTTTGGTAGCATGAGTGAAGGATGCTTTTTTTGCGAAATAGGAAGCTCATTCTAGATTTACTTTTGGATTGGAGATGCTTAACTTCTCTAGGGTAGGGGGCAGCATTCAGAATTTTGGATGAAATGCATGCCCAAATTAAACTGCCTGTTTCTCGGGCCCAGATGATATGATATGCATATAACTGATGGATTTGGATAGAAAACACTCTAAAGTTTCCAAAACTGTTAAAATAGTGTCTGTGAGTATAACATAACTGATTTGGCAGGCGAAAACCTGAGAAAAATCCCTTCAGGAAGTATTTATTTTGGTTTTGTAGTTTTCTATTCAATGCCATTACAGTATCCATTGACTTAGGACTCAAATTGCAGTTTCTATGCCTTCCACTAGATGTCAAAAGTCTTTAGAAAGTGTTTCAGTCTTGTATTCTGAAAAATTAGGAAGTAAGAGCAGACTGAATGAGTGGACCCTAAAGTTTCACTGAGCTTTTTCATGCGCATAACCGAGAGAGTGCGTTTCTTGTTTACATTTTATATTGACGACGTTATTGTCCGGTTGAAATATTATCGATTATTTAGGCTAAAAACAACCTGAGGTTTGAATATAAACATCGTTTGACATGTTTCTATGAACTTTACGGATACAATTTAGATTTTTTTGTCTTCCTGTTTTGACTGCGTTTGAGCCTGTGGATTACTGAAGAAAACGCACAAACAAAATGGAGGTTTTTGGGTATAAAGAGACTTTATCGAACAAAAGGAACATTTATTGAGTAAATGAATGTCTGCTGAGTGCAACCATATGAAGATCATCAAAGGTAAGGGATTCATTTTATCTCTATTTCTAAATTGTGTAACTGTTCCATCTGGCTGGCTACTGTTTGTAATGATTTGTCTAGTGGGCTATGTTCTCAAATAATTGTAAGGTATGCTTTTGCCGTAAAGCATTTTTAAATCTGACACCGTGGTTGGATTCACAAGACGTTGATCTTTAAACATATGTAAAATATGTTTTGTTTTCTGAATTTTTATAATGAGTATTTCTGTATTTGAATTTGGCACCCAGGAGTTTCACTGGCTGTTGAAGGGGCGGGACACTACCGTCTCACGTGCCCAAGAGAGGTTAAACAAGCAGAGAACTCCCCCCATGGTTTACCTGTTGAAAATCAGAAAACTCCCCCCGTGTTTTACCTGTAAAACAAGCAGAGAACTCCCCCCATGGTTTACTTGTTGAACAATCAGAAAACTCCCCCCCATGGTTTACCTGTAAAACAAGCAGAGAACTCCCCTCCATGGTTTACCTGTTAATGTGAGTCTGGAAGAAGAGTTTACAGTCTAACCAGACACCTATTTGTAGTTGTCCACATATTCTAAGTCAGAACCGTCCAGAGTAGTGATGCTAGGCGGGTGGGCAGATGCGGGCAGCGATCGGTTGAAGAGCATGCATTTAGTTTTACTTGCATTTAAGAGCAGTTGGAGGCCACGGAAGGAGTGTTGTATGGCATTGAAGCTCGTCTGGAGGTTAGTTAACACAGTGTCCAAAGAAGGGCCAGAAGTATACAGAATGGTGTTGTATGTGTAAAGGTGGATCAAAGAATCCCCCGCAGCAAGAGCAACATCATTGATATATACAGTACAATACAGTACAATACTCTTTACTTCACTCCTACAGATACAACTCTCAAATGTAATTGCTGAGTGATATCTGGAATGAAAATATAACCTCCTGTTCATAAATTCCATAATAATTCAAGGCAGGGTGGTGGAGGCAGCGGTGAGAAAGTCGTAGAGCAGAGACTCTGGGACGCTTTCAGTTACAGACAAACAGCATAAATCAGCCGATGGGAAATTACATTGAAATGAAAGGATGACAAGGGAGGAAACTGCTCCAAATGTTTACACTCGCCCTGTAAATGTATACAGCATTCAATCAACATTGACCAAAACAGAACACTCAAAAAGATGAGGTTTTCTCACCAACGGCCTATTTACACTATGAGTCCATAAGGTAAAGAATTGAAGTGGGCACATAGGAAGATCAGGAGATAGGAACAATAGATAGTAAAGCTTGCTTAGTGGAGAGATACCAGATTTTTGTAATTTGCAAAGTCAATAATATGCCTTTTCCTTTATTTCTGTTAATCTCCAACTCCTTAAAAATGTTTTTATGACATGAATAACACACAAGGAAAACGATCCCTGACATATCCCCAAAACCTTGATAGATTTCATTCGGAACACTGAGACATGCAGTTATAACCTATGACACCAGTTGGTAGCAGGCTCCGGGCATTAAAGGGGAAGGATGTATGATGAGCTTCCTGTTCCTATACGGCTGACAATAATGAATATTAATGACAAATGAAAAATGCATTAGTCTGGGAGATGTTGGGGTCTGCTATGTAATGTTTTTCCATGGGAGCTGAGAGGAGCCAAAGATGCCCTGTGGTGGTGGGGCAGAGAATAGAACATAAACCAAGGGGTGTCTTGTCTCCACCGCTGTGTGGCTAGTCTGCTAGCAGGACAAGGGTTTAGGTCATTGTGACTGTTTCTACATTATTATCTAACACAACACTATCAGAATATTTCAGGATTATTCTTTTTTCCTTTATAATTTGACCAGTTTGTCCCACTGAGATAAAAAAGGGGATTTTTTTTAAGGACAAAAAGTGCCTGTTTGAGACTAAACTGCTTTGAAACGATCAGCAGTGTCTCAGGGACTTAAAAGTGCTAATTAGCAGAATCAGATTTTGAAATTGATACACCACTGACTAAGTGACTTATTTATCATAAAAACAAAGCCACAACCAATGCAATGCAATGTACTTTCTTCAAACCAAGTGTTTGGTCTAAAATACCACCAGCTATGCTTCGAATGTCACGACTCCCACTGAAGGTGGCTCCCCTGCCTGTTCGGGCGGTGCTCAGCGGTCGTCGTCGCCGGTCTACTAGCCGCCACCGATCCCTTTTTCCTTTTCTGTTCGTTTGGTCTTATTAGTTGCACCTGTTCCTTATTGTGTTTCTTGATTTTTGTCTATTTAATCCTGTTAGACACGCCAAAGTTTGTGCAGGATTGTTATTCTGTTAGTTTGTGGATGTTCGATTGTATTTTGTTTTTCCGGACATTTTGGGTCCTGTTTATGGGCCGGTCAATTTATGCGCCTTGTGTTTGTGGCGTGACCGTTTTCCCCGGTAATAAAATCTACATTTATTCGAACCCTCTGCTCTCTGCGCCTGACTCCAGCCCACTGTTCTTAAAGGACTCTGGCACCGAAAGGTGAAGATTGAATCATCCAACACCCGTGGCGAGTGGAGCGAAGACTAGCCAATCGCCAAGCGGCACTGACAATTACAGACACCACTTGCGGATTTGGAGAGATAGGGGGCGGCACGGAGAACAGAAGGCTATAGAGACTGGTAGAACTCCGTTTAGAAACAAACAGGGAAAATAAAGCCCACTAAACTCGATTTACTTTGAATTAACTCGTATGATAGACTCTGAGCCACTACAGTGAAGTGTTTGATTGAGAACTGGGTGTGATCTTTTTCATGAATACCAAATCAAGGACGAAAATACTCCCTCCTTAGTTTAAAATTGGTTTGAATATGTGCATCATACTTGATGTGGGAAAATTGAATCCAAACTGATTGAATCAAATTCAACTCTCAGTTGGGTACTGCGTGTTTTTGGATTAGCATTCAGAGTGGTTTGCCACAGGTACTGTAGGCTACCTGAAGAGTTTCTATTGTCAGATATACACTGTGTACAAAACATTAACAACACCTTTCTAAAATTGAGTTGCACCCACTTTTGCCTTTAGAACAGCCTCAATTCATCATACAAGGTGTTGAAAGCGTTCCACAGGGATGCCAAGTTGTCTGGATGTCCTTTGCATGGTGGACTATTCTTGAAACACTCGGGAAACTGTTGAGAGTGAAAAACTCAGCAGCGTTGCAGTTCTTGACACACTCAAACCGGTGAGCTTGGCACCTACTACCAAACCCTGTTCAAAGGCACTTCAATCTTTTCTCTTTTGAGACATGTCATCCATGTCTCAATTGCCTCAAGACTTGAAAATCATTTTTTTACATTTTTTTTATCGTCTCCAACGCCTTCATCAACACACGCATTTTGCCACACCCATGATAACATCTGCTAAATATGTGTATGTGACCAATGCATTTTGATTTGATTTACACTGATTGAAGTGGATTTCACAAGTGACATCAATAAGGGATCATAGATTTTAGCTGGATTCACCTGGTCAGTCTATGTCATGGAAAGAGCAGATGTTCTTAATGTTTTGTATGCTCAGTGTAGAACACACAGACCACCCTATTCAGGGTTGGGGCCAATTCCATTTCAGTTTGGTCAGTTCAGGAAGTAAACTGAAATTACAATCCCAAAAATGTTAACGTTCCTAATTGAAAATCACTTCCTTGTTTATAAAGAATTGACCCCCATCCCTGACCTCAACACCAAATGGCCGTCGTCAGGGAGTTCACTATTAAGATTTGAAGCAAAATAGAAGGTTTAAACGTCAGTGTAGAGAAAGAGACATTTCGGGTGAGGTAGTACTGTATTGCATACACGACACGGCAAGAACAAATGATTCACCATGCCAAACTTGACGGTAGTCCCTCGTGAACTACATGCTCAGCGGTCTAAATAAGTGATGAGCCTTTTGAAAGGTTTGGTGCTCCAAGGGCGGGCTGTTCCCTCTGCCTTAGTAGCAACATTCCTGCAGTTCTGTCCCAACAAGGAAACTTTATATGCAGGACTCTCACTCCAAGATCCCATAGTTCTTTTCCACTGGAGGCACATGCAGGGAAATCTCCGGTAAAGACACACGCATACAAGCCTGTTACTGTAACCTCCTTTTCCCCCACTCTAATCCACGGAGCTCTCTCTGTATACGGCGCATGAGACCGTCTGTCTGTGTGTGTGCAGACTGCAGAATTGTATCAGATTACTACTGTTGTAGTTAACACACACTAAACCAGTTCCTAATGTCCATCTGTGTGTGTCTGTGTGTGTCTCTGTGTGTGTGTGTCTCTCTCTGTGTGTGTGTGTGTGTGTGTGTGTGTGTGTGTGTGTGTGTGTGTGTGTGTGTGTGTGTGTGTGTGTGTGTGTGTGTGTGTGTGTGTGTGTGTGTGTGTGTGTGTGTGTGTGTGTGTGTGTGTGTGTGTGTGTGTGTGTGTGTGTGTGTGTGTGTGTGTGTGTAAATGCATTGTGCTGAGCTTTAATGGGAGGCAGGAATAGCTGAGAGGGCTTCCTATGTTTTCCTACTAACATTTCACACAAGGTTAATATGTTCCATCAGGGTTCATATGTTCCATTAGATATATCTTTTTTTTAAAGAGAAAATATTGAATTAATAAATGGTGAATAATAAATCATAAGAAATAAGGTTTTGAAGTGTATGTCCTATATCTAGACAGATATCTCTAGTTTAAATTGACGGATTTTGAAAAGGGATTTTTTTGATTATGTTACTTCGATTGATGCAAGGGTGCGTCAAGAGACTCTAGGGGGGTAAAAAATCTATATTACATTTTTTAAATTTAACTTGTCAAGTCAGTTAAGACCAAATACTTATTTACAATGACGGCCTACCCCGGCCGAACCCGGACGACGCTGGGCCAATTGTGCGCCGCCCTATGCGGCTCCCAAACACGGCCGGATGTGATACATTCTGTAAACGAACCAGGGACTGTCATGACGCCTCTTGCACTGAGATGCAGTGCCTCAGACCGCTGCGCAACAATAAATTGATTTTCAACACATTTTATTTGTACATTTCCAGTATGTACAGTAGAACAAATACAGTTAAATGTGAACTCTAATCAGAAGTCACCGCTTTCCTTTCTCCTTTGATTGGATGGTTGATATGCAGTCACCAATCAGACACAAAGGTTTGAAATTCCATAACAAAATCACCTTGGGCCACATACGTATCCTGGTAGTTGGGGTAAGTGGAAAATGGTTTCATGAGTTACACAAAATACATACAAAAAAGTAGAGGCACCAATGCAAAGGGATCATATTTACTATACCCCATATTATCCTAATGATGATTCTTTACAGCTAAATATCTCGAAGTAGAGGCTGGACATTTGCCATTGTGATAACAAGTGGGTGTGTGGTGCACAACCCTACATTTCTATCTTTGGAAAATGGAAGAAAGCTTAGAAATAATTAAGGGGTGAGAAGCTCGTGTTAATTGGCCTGCTTTGTGGGTGACACTGCTGTGTTGCAGAAAAGCTTGGTGTGTTTGGCAGCCAACCAGGTCTGTGTCGTGTTCATTAGTGCACATCGTAGCAAAACGTTTTGCAATGGACAACAAAAATAAGTGTTTCTTATTGGACGAGTTCAGATAGTCCGTCCCTGTTCTCTTTGACTTTTCTTCTTCTCGTTTGGTGCCTTATAAACACGACCCTGGGTTTTCCGTCTCCAGGAAACCATATCGCTCGTTCCTGTACGGCAGATAA